>NC_061513.1:152288968-152338114 GCF_022539505.1 Lolium rigidum
CACCAACTATCCAAATTTGAGGAATAACCTTCAACTTTGACCTTTTAACCAATATTATAATATAAATCAAATCAAATATGATATAGTGACTCATCAACAATAATAAAACCATCCACAAGATATTTAGTAACTAATGCCACTTGGCTATCTAAAAATAAATCACATGAGAGGATAATCTCTATGCCACATGGGATGAAAATATCTACATGACTTGCTTTCCAAGCTATGCCACCTCATGCTCAAAGGATTGCTATGGATGAGGGCATGACAACCAAGCATCTTACTCATCTAACCAACACAAGAGTCACCACCTATGTGTCATGATACTAGAGCTTGCCCAAGCCTATAAATAGAGCCACACCCTTCATCCATTTGCTCATCTAGTACCATGATACATGGGAACAAACACATAGAACCACTCCATGTGAATTAGATAGGATCAAGATGAAGAAGCTAGGAGGTGGAGGCATACCACAAGATGCAGGTTTATTCAGATTTCCTGAAGAACAAGCTACAGAAGATACCAAGGTAGAATCCCTAGCCAAACCATATATTCAGAGGATCATATCATCATCTCTTGAGGAGAACCATAGGCTAATCCAAGACATTTAGAAGTGAGAGAGATTATAGATGCTAACCATAGCCATGTCTATCCCAGAGAATACTAGAGTAGTATTAAATCTTACTTGTTCAAATCAACCTTTAATCTTGGAGGTGAAAGCCATGTTCTATTAGGGAAACATAACTAAAACTCTAGGCCATATTTGAATTACAATCTAAGCATCACTTTGGATCATAAGTAGAACCTTGCCATGCCTCATGCCTATTTATGTTCAAAGTAGTGAAGATTATGCAAAACCCTAAACCCTTTCACATAGGATTCACCTCACATAAAATATTATGTCCTAACTTGTGTATCATGGATCACAAGTAAGAACCAAGCCTATATACCTAAAGATTAAATGCCATTTGGTGAGTAGAGTGAAACCAATATCCAATTCTACTTTGACTTCCAATTACCTTGCTTAGTTGCCCAAATGGAATATTGTGTCATAATTGAACCATCACCTTGGAAAGTGAATTGATTATGAGGAGTGTAGAATCTATTCTAAATGAGTTAAGCTAGAAGTTGCTAAGCAAGATTATTTAACATAGAGTATTTTCTTAAACCCTTAGAAATAAACCTCCACATAAAATCATGATTCAATTCCATCCTTATTACCATTTATTTTGAACTCTAGCCATAATTAAAATAGATGAACAATCAATATTGTTTAACACTAGAAAAATATAATGGGTTCATCATGCAGTGATTATAAAATTCAAATCACCTGAATACATTGAGTTCCTAAATTAAAAGGAACTAAAATAAAAAAACATAGTTCCATGTCTATTTTCATTAAACCTCGCAACATATTATTCTAATCATGAACTAAATAATTATTGAAAAAGCAACACTATGTGATACGTCTCCGACGTATCGATAATTTCTTATGTTCCATGCCACATTATTGATGATATCTACATGTTTTATGCATACTTTATGTCATATTTATGCATTTTCCGGCACTAACCTATTAACGAGATGCCGAAGAGCCAGTAAGGAAATATTCTCGGAATTGGACGAAATCAACGCCCAGGGTCCTATTTTTGCACGAAGCTTCCAGAAGACCGAGGGATAGACGAAGTGGGGCCACGAGGCGCCGCCACAACAGGGCGGCGCGGCCTGGGCCTTGGCCGCGCGGCCCTAGCATGTGGGGCCCTCGTGTGGCCCCCTGACCTGCCCTTCCGCCTACATATATTCTTCGTCGCGAAACCCCCAGTACCGAGAGCCACGATACGGAAAACGTTCCAGAGACGCCGCCGCCGTCAATCCCATCTCGGGGGATTCAGGAGATCGCTTCCGCACCCTCGCCGGAGAGGGGAATCATCTCCCGGAGGACTCTTCACCGCCATGGTCGCCTCCGGAGTGATGAGTGAGTAGTTCACCCCTGGACTATGGGTCCATAGCGGTAGCTAGATGGTCGTCTTCTCCTCATGTGCTTCATTGTCTGGATCTTGTGAGCTGCCTAACATGATCAAGATCATCTATCCGTAATGCTATATGTTGTGTTTGCTCGGGATCCGTTGGATAGAGAATACTATGTTATGTTGATTATCAATCTATTACCTATGTGTTGTTTATGATCTTGCATGCTCTCCGTTATTAGTAGAGGCTCGGGCCAAGTTTTTACTCTTAACTCCAAGAGGGAGTATTTATGCTCGATAGTGGGTTCATGCCTCCATTAAATCTGGGACAGTGACAGAAAGTTCTAAGGTTGTGGATGTGCTGTTGCCACTAGGGATAAAACATTGATGCTATGTCCGAGGATGTAGTTATTGATTACATTACGCACCATACTTAATGCAAGTGTCTCGTTGTTTGCAACTTAATACCGGAAGGGGTTCGGATGATAACCTCGAAGGTGGACTTTTAGGCATAGATGCATGTCGGATAGCGGTCTATGTACTTTGTCGTAATGCCCAATTAAATCTCACAATACTTATCATATCATGTATGTGCATGGTCATGCCCTCTCTATTTGCCAATTGCCCGACTGTAATTTGTTCACCCAACATGCTATTTATCTTATGGGAGAGACACCTCTAGTGAACTGTGGACCCCGGTCCATTCTTTTACATCGAATACAATCTATCGCAATACTTGTTCTACTCGTTTTCTGCAAACAATCATCATCCACACTATACATCTAATCCTTTGTTACAGCAAGCCGGTGAGATTGACAACCTCATCATTTCGTTGGGGCAAAGTACTTTGGTTGTGTTGTGCAGGTTCCACGTTGGCGCCGGAATCCCGGTGTTGCGCCGCACTACATCCCGCCGCCATCAACCTTCAACGTGCTTCTTGGCTCCTACTGGTTCGATAAACCTTGGTTTCTTACTGAGGGAAAACTTGCCGCTGTACGCATCACACCTTCCTCTTGGGGTTCCCAACGGACGCGTGCTGTACGCGCATCACTATGCAGTAAGCAATAGTATTAAGTTATCTTGATATTCAAGTAATTTAGAATCTGCAAAATAAATAGAATACAAATTTGAAACAAATAGCAAATTTCAAAAACAGAATTGAAAATAGAAAAGAGAGAAAAGGGAGAGGAAGTTTACCTGGCAGGCCATCACAGCCCACGACGAGGCCCAACAAAGGACCAAGAGCAACTCAGCCCAAGCCAGATACCCATTAGGGGGCTTTAAAAATCATGCAAAGGAGAGAAGCTCTCTTCTCCTTCTTCCCCGGCGTCGACAACGCACGGGAGCCACCTGGCCACGATCTCATCGTGGATAAGCTCGGCCCGGACGCTGCAGACGAACTCAGAGCCTCGCCAAATCTTCTCCGCGTCCGTCGGATCCTATTCACGCCAAGATTCGTGCCCGTGGCACTCAACACCATCGCCGCCGCATCTGTGCCGTCTCCGGCGAGTTGTCGTCGCTCCCTAGCTCCACTCGAGCTATAAAAGCACGAGCAGACGCGCACGAACCCTAGCTACACTCAGATCCCCTCCATTATCTCTCTATCCCTCTCTATCTCTCACTGGAACCACAGCCATGGCCGGTCAGTTCTCCAGCTAGCCGTCGATTAGAAGCACCCCGGCGCATGATTTCTGGTCGAGGAGAAGCGCCTGGTTCTGTTGATCATCCTCGAGCGAGGAATCGAAGAATGGAGCCCTAAATCGACGCCATCGACCCGTTCCCTTTCCCCGGTGATCATAGGAATCCTTGATCGTGTCGTCACCACCGTCAACGATCAACGCCATCGAGCAGTCCATCAGAATCACGGTGAGTTTGCGCTTCCTCCGAGCTATCTATTGCATCCTAGGATCCACCGTAGCATTTTTCCCGAGTTCACCGGAGTTGAGCCGCCGCAACACATGCTCGCCGTCGCTGCTCCGGTGACCATATCGTGGTGGCGTCACCACTATCGTGCTCAGCATGACGAGACGGTTCGTTTGGCAATCTCCGCGCACTCGCGGGTTGGCAAGAACGACGACGCCGTCGTTCACCGGCGCGTCTCCGGCGTGGTTGACGTGGCAGGTGGGGCCTCAGGGTGTATTTGACTAGTCTTCGCCCTCGTGCCATTTGACCTGGTCAAAGGACCCACCTGTCGGTCACTAGGGTTAGATCTAGATCGGTACATTTAGTATTTTTCTTTAATTTTAAAAATCAGTAAATAACTGAAACTTTGCAAAATCATATAAAATTCATTTTAGCTCAGAAAAATATAAATAAGATATCAAAATGCTCACAAAAATAAAATCTATTCAAATAAAATATAAAATAAAAATGTGTGTCAAAATAAAAATTCACTTATTTTTATCTTTATTAATTATGTCTTTCCATTTGTTTTAAATACATTTTGAATTCAATAAATAGTTAAGTTTCAAAAATTAAATTTTAACTATTCATTAACTAAGTAAAATGTTAAGATTAGTTTTCTTTATCATAATTGTATCCATTTAAATATTAGTGATAATTCATAAACCCTAATTTGAAAATTGCTACTTTCTATTTTTCTTTAAATGATAATAAATCAAGAAAATACTAAAGGCTAATATAATTTTGGTAGTCAAAACTTGTTTACTGAAACATATTTAGTTAACAAGTTAATTATTTTAAAACCTAATAACAATTGTTAAACCATAGCTCTTAATTAAACCTAAATAAGAGTTGCCCTAATTATTAATTCTTGTGAAAGTTAATCAAATGCTAAAACCATTATTAATTTTGTTTCAAAGTAATTAGTGACCACATCTCTATTGTAAATTATCATTTTAAGAGTTGTACCATAATTTAGAAACCTAATTCTAACATAAACATGAACCTTGATCTCATTATTTCATGTGATCAACCTAAATTAATGCAACCCTAAAACCCTAGGGGTTTAGCACATATGATCATATAAACACTTATAGCACCTTGCTAAGCAACAAATATATACATGCTCATGATCCATTAGGATACAACCAATTCACATAAGATTATCATTTCATGTCTTTATTTTTAATTAAAACCTATATGATCCACTAGTGTCACTTAGGAGCAAACCCTAGCTTGTTAATATATTAGCACCACTGATTATCATACTTAGTATCACACCATTAGAACCAACCTCAACCATCAAACCTTAGTAGAACCATAATGATGAACCCTAGTACCAACCATGTGTAGCAATTCACAACACATGCTCCTACCCAACCAAACCCTATTTAAGAAATAATAAACCATCTAGTTTAGAAACCATTAGTGATTACTTAGTGAAGCAAATGTGAAGCCATAGTAAACCCTAACTGATAGAAACACCTTGACCATCATTCTTTGATATGATATCCATAATCCACCATAGTAATAAACTTGCTAATACTTGCTATGTATAGACCAATTCTGTTTAACAACCCAACTAGTTCTTATTAAAGAACTAAATGAATCCATTAGTAAACTCTAGAAGCCCACCGCTCCTATGTATAGTAGTTCTTGTTCTAATGGAATCTGTTCTTCAAAAGTTATTCTTCTGAAGTACAAATGTCAATCAAACCTTAGAAGCCATAGTTCTTATTTGAAATACTTATTATTTCTTAATCAATATGTTCTTCAAAAGTTATTCTTTTGAAGTATAATACAAGTAATCATCAACCATGTCTTGTAGAACTTAAAATTGACAACTGCTTTTCACATATTATTCAACTACAAGTCCTTTATATGTGTGCTTGTTATGATGTCTTATATCACTTGGTTATGATGCTAATATAACCAAACTCTAATAAGAACCCTGTTTGAGAACCATTCTAAAAGTGCAACAAACCCTAAAGAAATCTTTACAACTCATAAATCCTAAATCATCGAGGTTCGGTTACGCTCGGGACGATTGCATCTCATACCATGCATTATAGCATCTTTGCCAATTCTTTAAACATTGTCCTTACCGGACAATGATGGTATTTCAGAATTTGGAGTTCTCACGTATCGAAGCTTTTGTCTGCATAATCTTGCAGTCAAGAAAGGCAAGTTCATCGCTTGCTCATGTCATTTGATTATTTTTATCAAACTATATGCAAAGTACTATACTTATCACTCTTGCATTAAAAAGCAAAGTATTATTTTACAATTATGAATATGACTATGTGGTGGGCAATGGAATCATGGTATGTGTTTATGGTGGAGGTTCCATTGCATGGGTACTACTCATCTAGGACTAAGTACCAATGCCGTCCAGTGATTCTAGCGCCGTACATATCGCGTTATCCATAAGATCTACAATGGCTCTGGGGAAGTCAGCTGTATCTTTTCCCTCCTGCACGCCAACGGACTTGATAGAGCCTGGCGGGGTGTTGGAGGCACTGCCGTAGGTTGGGATGGCCTTTTAAATCCCCATCCGTGTGGATACCGTCTATGATGGATTGTCCAAAGTACACCGTGGGTAAAGCCGTATTATCGGGAGACGTCTACCGGGGGTGTATGGGTGGACAAAAGGGTGGGTTTGCAGGGTCGCGGAGAAGGCAGTGATTGGCTTGGTTCTTATACCTGGCCCCATACCAAGGAAGTGTGGACAAGGCTCGCGACTTGGTTGGCAACAAGGATAAGTTCTCTTATGGGGTAAAGTAACGCACCTCTGCAGAGGGTATCAAAATTGTGACTGTCACTCCCTGTTCCGGGAAGGGAACTGCGAACGCGGCAGGAAAGGAACTCCACGAAGTTCGTTCAACCCGTGAAGACCGACGGGCATAGTTTTCGAATAAAATAAACCTTTTGAAGAAATGCTTATGAAAACTTGCATTGGCCTATGACTTTCTGGTCTATGGCTGTAGCTAGTGCATGATACACCTATTTCCTAATATGAACTTGCCGAGTACGCTCGTACTCATTCCCTCCCATTTGAACCCCCTTCTTAGATCAAGGCACCGAAGGAGAAACTACCGTGGAACTCGGAGACAAAGGATTCAACTGCAACAAGATGAAGAATCCAATCAAAGAAGTCAATGGAATCAACTTCTGCATCAACTATAATGGAAACCTAGACTAGTAATAGAAGGGAACCTTTCCCTAATCCTAGCATCTAAGTAGCTAGATTTCCATAGCAAGCCAAGTAGCTCATAAGCTTGGGTTAGCAATAAGATAGACTACGAGTCGTTCTTATGGAGCTTTATTTGAAGTTTTACCTCACTGTAAAGTAGGAGGCTGTGTTGATCTTATGTAAACAGCTCGTGTGTACTTCTATAGACATGCCTTGGACTCGAATATGTTTCTGTTGTACCACTCTGAGGGATGTAATATGAGTGGAACGGTGTTTCACTTGTGTTATGTCAACGACTTGTGTACTACACCATGCAGTGGTACGCTGGGTCACCACAGGCCCCTCGTCGAGCCCCGGTACACCGGCATCAGCCTGTCATTGTGCTCGTGGACGAGGGAGGTCGCGGTCATTGTGCTCGTGGATGAGAGATGCCGCGGTAACCATGAGTTGCGACGTCTCGTCGGACTCCTCGTCGGACGAGGTGTCCACGACTTCCTTGCGGAGCATCTCGAGCGACAGAGACCCATCTGGGTGGCAACAACAATGGATAAATGGCCAGCATAGTTGGCGCAAATGGCCGTTAATTGGCTGTCCATTTGGGTGGCAACAACAATGGATAAATGGCCAGTATAGTTGAGGCAAATGGCCGTTCGTTGGCCAAACAGTTCGTCTCTATCGTACATCGCAACTGACCGAACAGGTTCCGTAGGCCAGTGGGGGCTGCAAGCAGATGGGCGGTCAACAAAGACGCAACCGATGCGGGCAAGGGCTCTCCCCTACCCGGCACCAGTCGTGGCCCGAACAAAGCTTGGTTACTACAGCAAGGGGGTAGCAGGTGGATTCATCTCCCTAGGGCTGCAAAGAAAGGGAGGGGGTGCAATTTCGATTTGCTGGATTACGCTGTCCCTGGCGGGCGTCTGCGGAGGCCCAAGTTTGGGCCAAGAATGCGTCTTAATCGCAAACGGTCACTTTATGTCTATTTGCATTGGGCCGCCCTAATTACTATGCTAGCAACAGCTTGTGTTAGACGTGAAAGAAGAAACGGTTCAAGAATCTGCGGAATTGAACCGCAATCTGCACGAAATTATAATGAATTTCCAGGAGTTTATTCCTTTCTTCCACAAATAAAAGCTCCTTTATTATACTCCATTTCAAACAACAAGCCCTAATATATTGAGAATATTCCCATAAATACTTGGGTAAAAAGGGACGCATAAAGTTCAAGGACACCCATCGAGATTAATCATCTGTTAGTCAGGGACCGCACAATGTTTAAACTGAAAATTTGACACCTTCATCGTCCGCTGAAGTGCCCTTGAAGATAGTTGCCTTTCCCTTTTGTTCCAGCAGCTTCAAAGCCCGCATGAGGACGCCACGATCAATTCCCGCAAGTTCTGCAACAGATGCCACAGGATAAAATGATCCGAACAAAACTAGCCACAGTTCAGCTTGGTAATGTATTACTGCCTAAACTCTGAAGGGCATGGTCGTCAAGAGGAGATTGCGTCGTGGCACTATAGAAGTAAGGAACATGATTTTTGGAGCATTGTTGGGTTACTGACAGTAGAAATTATAGATGATCATGGGCTTTACAGAACAGCTGGACCTAAAGGAATACTCTAACTGCATAATTCCAAACTAACTAATTAGGGAAACAAAAGAAAAAGACTGACTCCTCCTGAAACAAAACAAAAAAGACTAACCCTATAATGCCAAAGGCTCATGACAATTTGGGTAAACATGAAAATAAAGACTCCCTTTATCGGAAAAAATGTGTTGTTTCGACCGCAAATTGCTTTGAAGCAAGAAAATACATTTAGCATCGCAGAAATGTTGAAGATGGTAAATCTAATGTCATTGAAGTTTGGTTTACTTACCAGTTCCATGTGTTTCAATTCCAGATCGTATATCTTCAATTGTTGTCACTTCCAACCCACTTTCCTTCACCTACAAGCACAACACCAAGATAAATATTATTGCATGATTAAGTCACTGCCACTATTCGTTGATAAACTGATAGCTGTGGAGGAAACATGTCAAGTAACATATAAGTCTTACAAAATCTAATATGTAGTTGGCCCAATCTTGAATCCGCAGCCAAAGAATGAGGCACTTCTTGTGATTTTTGTCAATCCACTCAGCGCGCCCTGCAGTTTGAACTTGGATTGAGTATGAGTACAACACAAAACTAAATAAAGCTCGCATCAGTAACTGAAAGATTCAGTGTAATTCAGAATAAACCTTCACTAACAAGAGCTGCAAGGAACACTTCCTTTGCTTCATAGCTTAGAGATCCTGAAAAATAAAAAGCATGTATGTTCAGTGCAAAGCCAAAAGAAATATTCAAATGCATAGTAAACTAGTCGAGAAAATAATTTTCATGTATACAATAGTACGGCATGCTCACAAGCCTCCGTGGAAGGCCTTTCAAACACATTACCATCATACCAGATCACTATGTTCTACAATTTTCGACATAGCAGATAGTGTCATGATTAGTTAATAAGACATGTCTTGCTGAATGGCGGAAGAGTAGTAGTCAAAACAAGGTTCAGACAAATATAACTTACTCTCAATTTTTGGATTGGAGAACAATGGAAAATCTTCTTCGAGGGAGATAATATACATCTTTTGATTTCTACAGTAATCAAGTATCAGATCTTTCCATAGCTGCACTTGCTTTTCGCGTGTTTCTCTCACAGGCTGCAAACTGGGAACAGATTCATACCATCATTATCGGTCCTTACATATAACATATTGTTAAACAAGTGTAACAACAGCTTTTCATAGACCAAAAGTTCACTTGTGTAACTCAACCAAACATAAGCATTGGTAAAGCAAGGAAATGCTTCAACAGCTACAAACAGACTGTTAGAACATGCAAGAAAGATGGCAGATCTTAATGTAAGGGTACATTGCCCCTATGTGTGGTTTTGGTAATTAATGACAACCCCTATGGACTAATGTTTTCATTGAAGTTTATATGAAGGAATATTCCATAGGTACTACTTGTACTCCATGTGTTGGATTCAAGTATGGATGCCATGAAGATAAAGGTATATCTTGTGTATTGGCATCAAGATCATCGGTATGAAGATACATATGTGATATGATCAAGAAGAAGAAATGAAGATGGAGTTCTTATGTGGAACTCAATATTAGCCATGCTCTATCTTATGTGAGTATGAGAAGATAGAAGGATTGAGTTGGGCAAGTTCAGGATGAGCATCTCAAGTGGATCACATGCTTGAAGCTTGCCGTCCATTTGGTGATAATGGACATGTGAAGATGTGCATCAATGGAGCTTTCCCATCATAGTGTATGGGGGAGTATTTGTGAGTCTTCACGAAGCAACATTGATCAAGTGAGGCATTCCGGCTTGTGTAGAGCTTGAAGAGTTATCATCAAGATCAAGCGGGATGCGCAAGGCAAAGGTATGGCCTTGCTAGGTTTTCCTTTTACCGGTCTCAAGGTGGATGTTGGGAGACCGGATTATAGGATAGATAGCCGCACTATTAAGAGGGGCTTTCGGTTGGGTAACTTGATCACATCGTCTTAGGGAGCTCAATCCTTTGCATACTTTGCATATCCTTATTGCTTCTTGGTGTTTCTCTATGTGAGGTTCTTGAGCTTGTTGCTAGCTTTACAACAAGCCCACGTTCATCGAAAACGGAGTTCGCATGCATCTTCTATTGCGTTTTCGAGGTTGGGTGATTTTACCGGTTATTCATCATATAAGGTTCTACCTTTTATATTCATGATAAAATCCCCTCCTACAGATTCTTGGGTTTTCACTTTCTATTAGATAGCATTCGTTGTTATCTTCCAAACAAAATTGGTTTCATGTTAATCGGAGTTCGGGAGCAATAGTTATTAAAGAAAAGGTAAAAGAAGAAAAAGAAAAAAAGGGGGACGGCTGCCCGGTCTCCGACCGGTCGACCGGGCCACACACCAGCCTGCCGGCACGAGGCCCCGGTCCGACCGGGGCGATTCCGGTGGGCCCGGCTGCCCACTCCGGCCCGGGCGCCGGTCGCCTGCCGGGCCTCCCGGCTCCCGCCCGGCCAGAGCCGGCCTCCCACCCAGCTGGGCCTTAGGCGCCCCCGCGCGGCCCAGGCGGCCTGCGCGGCCCGCTCCACTCCGCGCCGCCCGCGCGCCGCCCCCGCGCGCCCTGGCCGGGGCTGGGCCAGCTTGCCCCGCGCGGCCCACAGAGCCTCACTCGGCCTGCTGCTCCCCCGCGCGCCCTGAGGCGGCTCGGCCGCCCAGCCGCGCCATCCGCAGCCGCCCGGCCGGTGGGCCGGTCCGACCGGGCAGGCCACCGGCCTCTCCGGCCCAGGCTCGGTCGGCCGGCCCGCTGGCCGGGCCGGGCTGTCTTTTCAGCTCGTTTTTATGCGTTTTACACCCCGTTTCTTCCCCAACGGTTATTTTTCTCCTAGACTATAAATAGCCCTTCTTCCACCTTGAGCAAGTAAGTTCTTCCCATTCTCTCTCCTCCATTGCTACTATTTGAAGAACTTGCTCTTCCCCTTGAATCCTCCAACCATTCTTGCTCATATTTGAGGATTTGAGAGAGGGGATCTAGATCTACACTTCCACCAAACCGTTTCTTCTCTAAGTGAGGGAATCTCTTGGGATCTAGATCTTGGAGTCTTTGGTTGACTTTCCCCCTTGTTCTTCCTCTCCAATCTCATCCTAGCATTCGTTGCTTTGGTGGGATTTGAGTGTGAAGGACTTGAACACCTCCGGTGTTCTTGCTTTGCATCATTGCATAGTGTTGAGCTCTCCACCACGATTTGTTCGAGTGAGAGACCGTGAGCTTGTTACTCTTGGACGGTGACCTCCTAGTTGGCTTGGTGATTGGTGCTCCGGTGATCTCTTCAAGAAGATTGTGAAGAGGCCCGGGCTTCTCCTTCGTGGAGCTTGTGAAGTGGTTGTGGAGCTTGCCATCTCCGGAGCGGAGGAAAAGCTAACCATAAGGAAAGGGCCATTATCCTTCGTGGGTGTGGTTCGGAGAATAGGGTGAGCCTTCGTGGCGCGGGAATCCTTCGTGGGACCTCCACTCCTCCAAACGTGACGTACCTTGTTGCAAAGCAAGGGAACACGGGAATACATCCTCGTCTCCGCGTGCCTCGGTTATTTCTATACCCGAGCTCTCTTTCCTTGTGATAGCCATCGTGCTTGAAGTACATATATCTTGCTATCACTTGTGCTACATATATCTTGTGCCTATCTTGCTTAGCTCTAGTTGCTATTGTTACACTTAGTTGAGCTTAGCATATTTAGGGTTTGTGCTTGTTAACTAAACGATAGTTTAATTCCGCATTCATACAAGACAAATCCGCAAGAGTTTGTAATTGCCTATTCACCCCCCCTCTAGGCGACATCTCGATCTTTCAATTGGTATCAGAGCAAGGTCTCTCCTTGTTTTAGGCTTCACCGCCTTGAGAGTAAAGATGTCGGCTAGTAATTTAGTGCACAATGACACAATTATCTTTAATGGCACAAATTATCATTTGTGGCGAAATTGCTTGCTTTGTAAACTTCGGACCTTGTGTCCAAACATTGAGCAATTTCTAGATGTAGGTTTTTCTCCTCCGATGGATTCTCAAAATCTATCTTTAGAGGATGAGAAAAACTTACATCTTGAAGCTCAAGTATCTAATGAGCTTTTATTCTCTTTGAGACCCGATTTTCGTAGGTTCTTGATATATATAAAGCGAAAATCGTCTCATGAGATGTGGATCAAGCTTAAGGAAATGTTTGGTGGATCCACTTCTCAATTGGTCGGTGGTGACTCCGAGGAGCTCTCTTCCCCTTCACATCATGAAGAGCTCCAAGTTGCTTCCACCTCCGGTCGTGATGATATATCATCTTCTTCCACTTCACCAACGTGTTGCAAGACACAAGGTAATGATATGGTGAGTGGTGAGGGAAATTGCAATGTTGATATTGTGCTCATTAGTGATGACTCTTCATCTCTATCTCATTGCAATGGTTCCTCTTTGGACTTAAACACATCTTGCATTGAAAATAATCTACATGCTTGTGTTGATAGTTCTTGCATATCATGTGTAAATTGCTTACATAGATCTCATGAGGATATGCTTGCCTTGTCTTGCTCCCATAATCAAAATGCTTCTATTTCCTCTAGTTGCTTGTTGACTAACAATGTAGAGGAAACCGAACACTCTATGGATCAAGACATGATTTCAAATGAGGATTCAATAATACCTTCATCTTCATCCTCCGGTATGCACATGTGCCTTATGGCAAATGGATCAAAGGTATCTCCTACTTTGACTCCTAACACATCCTCTAATGATGAGAGTGATGATGATGATAATGATGAAGAACATAATACCTTGGTGCATGATATGGCAATGGTATATGCTTCTCTTCGTGGTAATAAAGAAGCTCGTGCTTATCTCGAACACTCTATGGATACCTTGAATAAATATAGGGAAACCATAGTGGAGTTGGAATCCCATATTGAAAATGGGGAAATGAGATTCACTCTCCTCAAGCATGAGCTAAAAGATGAGAAGCATACTAATTTCATGCTTACACAAAAAATTGAATCCTATATGCATAAAAATGAGAAAACTATTGTTGATGCTTGTGCTACTAACTCTACTTCTTGTGAAGCATCTATCTTAAAGGAGAATGTTGAGTTAAGGGCTCAACTTGAGTTTCTAACTAGCAATTGTAGGGAATTGGAAGAAAACAATAAAACGCTCTCACACTCTCTTGAGGATCTTCTAACTTCCTACGATGAGCTAAAGTTAGCTCATGAGGCTAGTATCACTAAGGTAAGATCTTGTGAGCCTCATGTGGACATTAGCACAATCTCTACCCAAAATGTTATATTGCCATGTGCTAGTCCTTGTAATCCATCTAGTCAAACTAGTGATACACCTTGTGTTGGATTACTTGATTTGCCTTGTTGCTCTAACAATGAAGCTTCTACTTCCTCTAGTACTTGTATTTCTACTAACCATGTAGAGGAAATAAAAGAGCTCGAGGCTCAAGTCCTTTCTTTGAGGAAAGACTTGGAAAAGCGTCATGAAGGGAAATCCGCACTTGACAAGATGCTAAGTGTGCAACAATCCCCCAATGACAAGAGTGGACTTGGATTCAACTCCAATAACAAGAACAAGTCCAAGAGCAAGAGCAACAAGAAGAAGGGCCAAGACAAAGTCAAGGATCCGGCCAAGTTGGTTTGTTTCAAGTGCAAGGTTGAAGGGCATCATGTTAGATCATGCCCATTGAAGAATAAGAAGAAGCACTTGAGTGAGAAACAACAAGGGAAACGGCCACAAGGTCAAGGTCAAGCTCATGCTCGACCTCAAGTTGAAGATAGGCCACTTCCCAAGAAGAATCAAGATAATGTTCCCCAAGAGAAGAAATCAATAAAGAAGAGAAAGGGGAACACTTGCTACTTATGCCGTGAGAAGGGGCACTTTGCTTCTTCTTGCTTAGGTGGTACCTTATCTAACCCTATAATTGTTGATGATGATTATTCTCTAGGGAAGGATAAGGATGGCAATGTGTTTGCCAAGTTTGTTGGAACTCAAAGTGGTTTCAAGAAAAGAACCATTTGGGTTGTCAAGCCTATTGTGACTAATCTCTTAGGACCCAACTTGGTTGGGGACCAACAATCTCAAACTTGATCAATAGGTGCATGTGGAGGTCATTGGAGACTTGGCTACTTCATGAAGAATTAAGGGATCTTCATATATTATATTTTGACCAAGCCAAGTCGTATGGATTATCATCTATATCTTATATCCAATGTTCCTCTTTGCGGTAACTTATACTTCAACTCTTCATATTTATTGTAAGTTACTTGCCCCTTTGCATGTTTGGTTTTGTACCAAATATTTGTGTGTATGTGTTGTGTCTTACTTACCTATCTTGTGTATTCAAGTATGTTTGTTTGACTCATCATATACTTGTGTATTGTTTTGAGCCTAATGCATCTTGATGATATCTTATTTGGCTCTCTTTGAGTGATTAATGGAACATCCCATTTTGGGGGAGTGATATGCTTTGTGCATCTCTCTTTCTTTAAAATGTGTGTACATGGGTACCACCACTTAGTATTGATATTACAAGATTATCTAGTCACTATGTGGTGTGCCATACTCATGAGAAATTCAAATTCTAAATATCCATTAATCATCTCTAGTTGAATTTTAGTTGCCTCTTATTTAAAAGAAATGTTTTATCACATTATGGGGGAGTAATATGTTTTGTACATATCACAAGCCTAGAAAAATGTGAACATATGAGGTTATGCCACTTAGTGTTGATACACGTAATTATCTTGATCCTAGGTGGCATGTTTGCTCAAACAAGCTCCACTTGTAGTAAAAAGCTTTTATTGCTCATCTTTTGGTTCTTGTTTGAGTATGAAATTCTTGGTACGGTTCTTCCTCAAATACATATCTCTATATCTTATTTGGGACACCGTTTGCTTCAAGTTATTCTAATCATTGCCGTGCGTGATTGTTTGACTAGTTGAAGCTATCAAGAATCTTCATTCGTGCATAGTGCTTAATTCTATATACTTACCCTATGCCTTTTATTGTGAAATTGATCCTTACTATCCTTGTTGATATACCACCGGAAGTTAATTCCAATATTCTCATTGTCTTTGACAATTGATAACATTGTATGTGGTTGAACTTATGGATCATCTTCACCTTGGATTGTTTCTTATTGCCTTATTTTATTTTCCAACAAATCCTTGTTGCTCCCATGTGTCTTCCTTGTCCCTTCCTTTGAAAAATCTTTGGATAAATTCTCTTAATTCATATCAAGTGCTTGTTTTGGAAGACAAACCTTTTCCTTACGGTACATTGTGCCATTGAGAAAAGTGTAGTTGGTTTGGTTTATTTATTTGAACCTTGCTCTTTTGGGGAGTTTGCTATCTCATTCCTTCTTCTATGCTTTATTTGTTGAATGAGATAAATCTTTGAGCATGTTTGCTTTATTTCATCCTTTATGCTCAATGGTTTCTTCTTAGTTCATTTGTTGAACTTTGTTGAACAAATCTTTTGTGATTTGCGTCTTTGATATAATTTGGACACCTTTTATGCCTTATTCAATTCATTTGGTGTTTTGTCCAAAGTATATCTCTCTTGGATCTTTAAAAGTCTTTGTGCATGCTTATATGTAATTTGTTTATTCTTGTAGCATGCTTGCTTTCTTTCGATCCATTATGTAGGATATACTCCATCAAATCCTAAATGGCTAAGATGTGCATGAAATTCAAACTTCATCTAAATATGCACATATTGATATGGAGTGTATCCTATATATTGTGGTTAGTCTAACCATGTTGGACCCAATGAGTTTGGGGGCCAAGATGTACTTGAATGATGTTTTAGGTACATTGGAGATGCAATGGAGGCTTGTCTCATCTATAAGGAAGGTGTTATCACCATATGAGAATTGGAGTCAAGACTAGGATGATCTATGAACTCCTATCTACTACATCATGCCATTGCTATCTCGGTAACAAGTATCTTATTCATGCATACTCATATAGCATCCAACCTCTTGTAGGTTGCATCTTGGCATGAAATTCTTTATTTCGAAAATATTGAGGTTCTTGAAAAATCCTTTTAAAGAAAACTTCTTATTGTACTTTTGAGTAATTTGAGAAGATGCATATGATAGGAATATATATATATATATCATGTTTATGATTCACCTATCTCAAATATGCCCTCTAGCAATTTATTGCATATCAATTCCTCAAAGAGCTCTTATGTGCAATATTGATGAAATTGCGAAATAAATCCATATTTATGATACTTGTTGCCTTTCTCAAAACATTCCAACTAGCTTTACTTCCCTTATTGTTGGTTGTGATGTTTTTGAGATTTTCTTAGTTGAAGCTCATTCATATACCACTAAGTGAAAATTGGAGCCATAGGCTATATATGCTTTTTAAGCAAATATCCTTTGGTATATTGGATGACTTCATTTTGGATATCTAGTCTTATTTATTTTGTTAACCTCTTGTGCGTGCATGTTTCTTTATGGATCATTTTGTCCACTTTAGAAACTTATATACACAAGAGCGTTAATCCATCACCTTGATATCCTTGTTCTTTGCCAACCATCTTCTTATCCTTTTGATTTTAGTGTTATTGGTAAAGAAGATTTATGAGTGCTTGGTTTATTTGTTTTTTTCTTCATGCACTCATATCTCGTAATTGTTGGACTCAAGTTGTTCTTGATAAGCATATTCTCTTTATCTTAGTTGTGTTCTAAATGATGTATAGGGAGTGAGGATTCCATGTTTGTGCATATTGTATTCAAATGCAAACATTATAAATTATGCACGAACCTTGGGGAGCTTTCTTATTTTATTTAGAGCACTATATCTCTCTTATCATGATATCTTTGTTCGTCCAAGTGGATCCTTGATTGCTTGCCTTACTTGTTGAAGCTCACTTCACCATGTTATCTTTATGCAATCTTTGATCCTCAATATAGTTTGACTTCCTTCAAGTATTCATCATTGGATATGTGCACTTGATTCCACTCAAATTATGAGAAGTGCACACTTTGTGGAGGAACTCACATTATATTGGCCTTCTAAATTTTTCACCCATTTTGACAATCGATGCCAATGGGGGAGAAGTTTAGAGGGTTTAAGGGAATGGTTTTACACTTAAGTTTGGTTTGTGCTTAAGTGTTTTGCCTATCATGCATTCCATATTTATATGTCTTGCATGGTTGTATATATATAGTGGAAACTATCCCAAAGGTTAATCTTGACAATGTATGCAATGAATTCATGTTCATCACACGTGCATACATTGTGGGGGAGTTTTCACTATATATATTGGTTCTACTCACATCTCTTGCATTTGTTGTAGTTGTGTGAGTAGAGCCGGTTTTGATATGGGCTAGTAGCTTTGTGTTAATTGACCATATCAAATACAACCTCTTGTATACAACTTATTCTCGGATAAGTTGCGTACTTGTTTCTAATATTCATTATATAAACCCTCTTATCTGTGGTTGTCATCAATTACCAAAATGGGGGAGATTGTAAGGGTACATTGCCCCTATGTGTGGTTTTGGTAATTAATGACAACCCCTATGGACTAATGTTTTCATTGAAGTTTATATGAAGGAATATTCCATAGGTACTACTTGTACTCCATGTGTTGGATTCAAGTATGGATGCCATGAAGATAAAGGTATATCTTGTGTATTGGCATCAAGATCATCGGTATGAAGATACATATGTGATATGATCAAGAAGAAGAAATGAAGATGGAGTTCTTATGTGGAACTCAATATTAGCCATGCTCTATCTTATGTGAGTATGAGAAGATAGAATGATTGAGTTGGGCAAGTTCAGGATGAGCATCTCAAGTGGATCACATGCTTGAAGCTTGCCGTCCATTTGGTGATAATGGACATGTGAAGATGTGCATCAATGGAGCTTTCCCATCATAGTGTATGGGGGAGTATTTGTGAGTCTTCACGAAGCAACATTGATCAAGTGAGGCATTCCGGCTTGTGTAGAGCTTGAAGAGTTATCATCAAGATCAAGCGGGATGCGCAAGGCAAAGGTATGGCCTTGCTAGGTTTTCCTTTTACCGGTCTCAAGGTGGATGTTGGGAGACCGGATTATAGGATAGATAGCCGCACTATTAAGAGGGGCTTTCGGTTGGGTAACTTGATCACATCGTCTTAGGGAGCTCAATCCTTTGCATACTTTGCATATCCTTATTGCTTCTTGGTGTTTCTCTATGTGAGGTTCTTGAGCTTGTTGCTAGCTTTACAACAAGCCCAAGTTCATCGAAAACGGAGTTCGCATGCATCTTCTATTGCGTTTTCGAGGTTGGGTGATTTTACCGGTTATTCATCATATAAGGTTCTACCTTTTATATTCATGATAAAATCCCCTCCGATAGATTCTTGGGTTTTCACTTTCTATTAGATAGCATTCGTTGTTATCTTCCAAACAAAATTGGTTTCATGTTAATCGGAGTTCGGGAGCAATAGTTATTAAAGAAAAGGTAAAAGAAGAAAAAGAAAAAAAGGGGGACGGCTGCCCGGTCTCCGACCGGTCGACCGGCCACACACCGGCCTGCCCGGCACAGGCCCCGGTCCGACCGGGGGCGATTCCAGTGGGCCTGGCTGCCCACTCCGGCCCAGGCGCCGGTCGCCTGCCGGGCCTCCCGGCTCCCGCCCCGGCCAGGCCGGCCTCCCACCCAGCTGGGCCTTAGGCGCCCCCGCGCGGCCCGCTCCACTCCGCGCCACCCGCGCGCCGCCTCCGCGCGCCCTGGCCGGGGCTGGGCCAGCTTGCCCCGCGCGGCCCACAGAGCCTCACTCGGCCTGCTGCTCCCCCCGCGCGCCTGAGGCAGTTCGGCCGCCCAGCGCGCCATCTGCAGCGCCCGGTCGGTGGGCCGGTCCGACCGGGCAGGCCACCGGCCTCTCCGGCCCAGGCTCCGGTCGACCGGCCTGCTGGCCGGCTGGGCTGTCTTTTTCAGCTCGTTTTTTATGCGTTTTACACCCCGTTTCTTCCCCAACGGTTATTTTTCTCCCTAGACTATAAATAGCCCTTCTTCCACCTTGAGCAAGTAAGTTCTTCCCATTCTCTCTCCTCCATTGCTACTATTTGAAGAACTTGCTCTTCCCCTTGAATCCTCCAACCATTCTTGCTCATATTTGAGGATTTGAGAGAGGGGATCTAGATCTACACTTCCACCAAACCGTTTCTTCTCTAAGTGAGGAATCTCTTGGGATCTAGATCTTGGAGTCTTTGGTTGACTTTCCCCTTGTTCTTCCTCTCCAATCTCATCCTAGCATTCGTTGCTTTGGTGGGATTTGAGTGTGAAGGACTTGAACACCTCCGGTGTTCTTGCTTTGCATCATTGCATAGTGTTGAGCTCTCCACCACGATTTGTTCGAGTGAGAGACCGTGAGCTTGTTACTCTTGGACGGTGACCTCCTAGTTGGCTTGGTGATTGGTGCTCCCGGTGATCTCTTCAAGAAGATTGTGAAGAGGCCCGGGCTTCTCCTTCGTGGAGCTTGTGAAGTGGTTGTGGAGCTTGCCATCTCCGGAGCGGAGGAAAAGCTAACCATAAGGAAAGGGCCATTATCCTTCGTGGGTGTGGTTCGGAGAATAGGGTGAGCCTTCGTGGCGCGGGAATCCTTCGTGGGACCTCCACTCCTCCAAACGTGACGTACCTTGTTGCAAAGCAAGGGAACACGGGAATACATCCTCGTCTCCGCGTGCCTCGGTTATTTCTATACCCGAGCTCTCTTTCCTTGTGATAGCCATCGTGCTTGAAGTACATATATCTTGCTATCACTTGTGCTACATATATCTTGTGCCTATCTTGCTTAGCTCTAGTTGCTATTGTTACACTTAGTTGAGCTTAGCATATTTAGGGTTTGTGCTTGTTAACTAAACGATAGTTTAATTCCGCATTCATACAAGACAAATCCGCAAGAGTTTGTAATTGCCTATTCACCCCCCCCCTCTAGGCGACATCTCGATCTTTCACTTAACATCACACATCAAAAGAGATTTATTTGAGTTTCAACCAAATGCAGACTTTGAAGAAGCCAATGCTTACCCGCAAAAAAACAAGTGCTTAAGCTTAATTGTATACATTAAAGATAAATCACGAACTGTTCAATTGTATACAATATCCAGGAAGTTAAGATCAGTGGTAGAAATAATAATTCACCCGAAAAGTAATTTCATTACCACCGTTGTACTTGAGCTTAGCATATTTAGGATTTGTGCTTGTTAACTAAACGATAGTTTAATTCCGCATTCATACAAGACAAATCCGCAAGAGTTTGTAATTGCCTATTCACCCCCCCCCCCTCTAGGCGACATCTCGATCTTTCACTTAACATCACACATCAAAAGAGATTTATTTGAGTTTCAACCAAATGCAGACTTTGAAGAAGCCAATGCTTACCCGCAAAAAAACAAGTGCTTAAGCTTAATTGTATACATTAAAGATAAATCACGAACTGTTCAATTGTATACAATATCCAGGAAGTTAAGATCAGTGGTAGAAATAATAATTCACCCGAAAAGTAATTTCATTACCACCGTTGTACTTGAGCAGAAGTTTCTGCCCAAGCTTCCACCAAGCACTGTTTAATAAGAAAGAATGTAACAATTGCTTAGTAGCAACCATCATTTACCCCAAACTCCTATACAGGCTGAGGACCCGGAAATCATGCAAACATGTGTTCAAGCTGGCATCTGGCCCTATTGCTGAAAAACACAGAAGGTTTCTCCTTTGGTGTAGAGTTGGAAGATTAAAAACACGGCGCGGGAGCAGCAGAGATATGGGAGGGATTACGTGAAGTAGGGCGGGTAGCTGAAGAAGGGGGGAAGCTTGAAATCCCCCGGCCTCTGCATCCTCGCTGAAGCGCGGGCTCGCGGAGCGGTCGGCCGGACGGCGGCGCGGACGAGAAACCGCGAGGTGGGCAGATCCGCCGGGCGCGTGGTCGTGGGGGTAGAGTATGGCGGCCAGGCTTCAGTAAGTTTGTTCGATTTTCCTCTCGTGTCAAGGACTCACAGCCCTGTTACAAACCAAAAATAAAGAAGGTGTTTGTAATCAGATTACACTGGTACTGGTCCAAACTCTATAGTTCCTGCTGTTTTTCTGTTTAGTTTTTGTGATCGTTGTATTTCTAGTTTGTGGTGGTGGCCTCGTGGCAGGTTATGTTTTTATGACTTCAACCACTTAGGTGATTTTTCCTCTTCTAAGTTAATACTCCCTCCGTCCGCGAATAAGTGGAGATTTAGTCTCAAAATTTGTCCTTCAAAGAGTGTACTTTTACATTCTCAATGTATTTTAAAGTAGCAAAATTTCTTCTCTCTCATCGCACGGAAATCAAACTCAATAATATTCACCAGATGTTATCTCCATTTCATGCATGCTCTTAACTTACTGGAGGTGAAATAATTAAAAATAAGAGAGATATTAGTTTGCATCTTCCTAATGCAATTGTCTCTTCACTTGATAATATGTTTTGAAAAAAAACCCACGTCCACTTATTTGTGGACTTGTGGACGGAGTGACTACGTGCAAGTCTCTTGCATGGTTCTAAAAAAAAAGATTCAACCCTTGCTAGTAGTGGTTAGTTTATTTTAGTTCAGTTGGTCGGTTGAGAGATCAACGTTTCGGTTGTAAAAAAAGGACTAATGTTTCTAAGGCATGTGCAATGATTGATATGATCATCTTATCTTAACATTGCCACGTAATTTATTACACCTCTGCCTTGCCTCCAGCTAGATTCAGGGATGTTTCTTTCTGGTGGAGAGATTGTCTGAAAACATTGCCCACATATAAAAACATGGCTATCTGTACCTTTGTGCAGGGGAACTCAATTCTCCTATGGCAGGATTCTTGGTCAGATATTCCCTTGAAATTTAAGTGGCCTTATTTATTCTCATTTGCTAAGAATGGGTCTATCTCCATCAAAGATGCTCTTGCTTCTCCACATATTCCAGATTTATTTCATCTACCCATCTCTGAGGAAGCATTGGTACATCTGAACTTGTTCCAAGCACTGCTGCAAGATTTAATACCACATGCTGAAAATGATTCATGGACCATGTTAAGCAATTCTTCATTGCAAGTTTCAAAAGTTTATATGAAACTCATGGGAGATGTGAGAGCAGTGCCTGCCTTAGATTGGATGTGGAAAGGATGTTGTCAGCAGAAACATAAGGTCTTTTTCTGGCTTCTTATACACAATAGGCTGAACACTAGAGCACTGCTGCAGCGTAAGCATTTTTTGATGGCCGACTATTCTTGTATAATGTGTAATCAGCAACATCTGGAGACAAGGGTTCTATGTTGGCAATATATCTGTCCTCTCTGGATCCCTTCTCCTCCTGGTCAGATGAATCTCCAGGAAGTGTTGTCCAGTCTGAAGCTGGCCATATCCAAGCCATTCTTCATGAAAATTATCATGCTGGTTACATGGTCTATCTGGATCACACGCAATAGCTTTATATTCAAGGCTGCTATTCCGAGCGTTTACAGATGTCGCAAGGTTTTCAAGGATGAGCTTGCCCTTCTAGTGCACAAGGCTAAAAAGAAATCATATCATGGCATAGTTTCTTGGGTGGAAAACTTTAGATAGTTTTTTTTTTATTTAGGCCTGGTGCCTCTCTGCTTTTTCTAGTTGCTCTTCTCAAGCAACCGCTTATTTGTACTTTTTTCTTATGAATAAAATAAAAAAATATACAGTGGGGAAACCCACTGTTCACCCTCAAAAAAAAATTTAGATATAATAACATGATGTACAATGGGTTATTTGTTAGCCTTATCTCTAGTAACCACACATTCTAAATATGTGGTGAGAAAGATTGTGTTAAGAGATCATCTCTTAATTAAGAGAAGGTAAACTTTTTTTTCAACATTATCTCTCATTCATCTTAGCATTTATCTTACGTGGCAATGCTAAGATATCACATTATACATGCCTAAGAGAGGCCCGTGTATATATAGTAGTACTAAGTACTATGGACAGGAATCGTCAAAAAAAAGTATGGACAGGATGTTCTGATTCTTTTATGTGTACATACAATGTTGGATTGTGCAAACATGATGCTTCATGAAAGCACGATGCGACGAGCTGCAGTTTAGAGTCCTCAATTTTGCTTTCATGTTCAGTTTGTCCCAGTTGCATGTCGATCTCTGGTTCGCAATCCCACGATCACGCAGTCACACAGCTAAGACAGATTGAAATAAGACAAAGGCAATTCAGCCAGACTCACTGGTCGTGCTGACCGAATTGAGTAGGTCTCAATACGTCGATGTAACACTACGGGTATAAAAGAGAAAATTCTACTGAACATCAGAACAGCGAGCATAACAGATTTTCTTGAAAAAATACCATAACAGAGAAAATTAACCAGGAAGGCATATACTAGAGTGCAAACACATGTTTAATTGCCAAGCTTAGAAAGGCATGTAGAACCGTGTCTACGCAAAACACATCGGAATGGCAATCCTGATGGTGTGCAAGCTGAGACACAGGCTTAGGTTATACAACTTCAGGGATCATCGACAAGCCTTGAGTTTTTTGCTTCTAAGTTAGTTCAAACGTTAGATACCAAGACAGTTTCACGTTAGCTACGACACCATTGGCCTAGTAGCCCTGCTTCATCCTTTCCTCATGACGGTTCTTCTCATCCTGGAAACATAAAGCTCAAGTCAGTAGCATATCACTGCGATTTGACTCCAAACAAAGTGTTCTCATCATAGAAGATACGCAGAAATACACTGAAACATATCCAAGACATAAATTTGGAGAGTGGACAATAATGTGAAAAGGGCAAGCACCAGTGTAAGGAAGGTCTTTTTAATTCCTATAGGCAGCAACAAAATAATCCTATATCCAAATCCATGGATTGAAGCCGACCAATATGAGGACATACCATATGATTTAATGGTTCTACAGTTACCCATTCCTCCCTTCATAAAGACAAAGTGTACCGAAAATGAACTACTCCGTCTGAGTACCCTAGCTATGTGATTGAACTGGTCACCATATTCCTCCGTTCCATAATTCTTGTCGTGATTATAGTTCAAATTTGAACTAAAACGACGACAAGGATTATAGAGCGGAGGGAGTACTGGTTAATTTATATGCACTCATATGATATTTCTAATGTTAAAGTACTCGACAAATGAGAAGATAGATTTAATATTACGCAACAGACCAATGTAAACAACCAAAGTTATCATGAGAATACTGCTCAGAGTTAACGACACATACTTTTTCTGAAGATGCATCAGGAGTAAATCTCATGACCTTCTATGGTCTACTATCTCTAGTGTTTACTAATGAAATAAACACTGCTCGAATCCCAAAACATGAATTCATTATCAACCAAATACATACACAAACATTGTTGCCCTTCATTTAGATATCTCAACTTCAATAAGAAATATTTTTTTCCAAAAGTGGCACGACTACTTTCCATCCCGCTAAGCATTCTTTCTTGCTTTATGCCATATTTCAACCCAAACCGGGAAGGTAGGGCCAGTGTGGAAACAGCCAATTTAGCCTCTATGTCCCAATACACTAAATAAAAAAACTTCAAGAAACCAATAAAACCAAAGCTGATAATGTTAGAGTATGTCATGGGCCTGGCTATAGCCCATTAGTCTTAGGGTTAATTAGAGATAAGGGTCGCTTGCTTAGGGGTCAAGTAAACCTATATAAGGAGAGGAGACATATAAATCTAATCAAGCAAGAATTAAAAAGGAAATCCCTTCCCTCTTGCCACCGGCCGTGGGCAAGGCCCCCGGGCGGCCCTCTCGCGCCATCCCTCTAGCAGCATCATAACATTTGGTATCAGCTTTCCCGGGTTCGATCATGTCCAGCCCTCCACCGAGTTCTTCCCACCCGCCGCCGCCGCACTCCGACGTCCCCGCCGTTCTCTCCCCGGCGAAGATCACCGCAGCCCTCCGTGATCTCACCACCGCGGTCCAGGAGATTCACCTCTACTTGGCCGGCCCCTACGGGCCGCCGCCGGCCGCGCCACCAGCCGCCACCACCGGGCCGCTGCTCCTGCCGTGGCAGCCGCCACATCTGACGGTCTCCGCCGCGGTCGCCGCCACCACCCCGCCCTGGTTGCCGTGGCCATCCCAGCCACTCGCGGGCCCCGTCGCGGCCGTGGCCCCGCTGCAGCAGCCGGCGCCGCTGCCACTCAACCCCGGGCCAGCTACAACCGCGCCGGCTATACAAGTCCGGTTCCCGCCCTCGCCGTCACCGCTTCCGTCGTGGATCGCTACCCGCCACGTGTCAGCGGCGGTGAGGCTGCAGGCTGCTGCGCGCGGCCTCCTAGCGCGTCGGCGTGTGCGGGAGATGCGTGGTCTGCAGCTGCCGCTCCTCCATGTTGCCCTTCGCTGCGCACATGACCTCGCTCTCGTTCGCTGCGTCGGGGCTCTTGGGTATGCGGTTTCCCCCACGAGCGGCGGGCATGCTGTTTTTCCCGTGTGCAGCGACCTCAAAGTCTGCAACATCGGCGGTTGGGGGGGGCGCACCCCTCCTCGACAGGAGCGCACCGCGTAACACCACTGCATTCCGCCGCCAGCCTCCGCGAGGGCGCCTCCACTGGTCGCTCTTGCGACCTCTTCCAGTTGGCCATACACATGCACTCCTTTTGTCCAGCTGGTGTCCATGGGACCCAGGTGGCTGTACACGTCCACGTACGTCGTGCGGATGGTGTCCACTTTTTGTTAAGGGGTCCAAAATAGAGCGTCCCAGCCCATTTCAGGTTGAGAATAATAAAGCAAGCCGAGATGTAAAAGGCTTGTTTTTAGGTGTTAGGTTTGTGTCGAGTCAAGTCATCGTTATAAGTTGGTTAGGTTGCAGTTCGAGGACGATCTGCATGTCCAGGTGGGGTGTAGTGTTAGAGTACGTCATGGGCCTGGCTATAGCCCATTAGTCTTAGGGTTAATTAGAGATAAGGGTCGCTTGCTTAGGGGTCAAGTAAACCTCTCTATATAAGGAAAGGAGACGTATAAATCTAATCAAGCAAGAATTAAGAAGGAAATCCCTTCCCTCTTGCCACCGGCCGTGGGCAAGGCCCCCGGCCGGCCCTCTCGCGCCATCCCTCTAGCAGCATCATAACAGATAACATGAAGTATAAAGTATTCTGCCATACTTAGTTCCCCTCCTTTTTTTCTCAATGGGTGGTTGGTTGGGACATGTTTGCACTATGTTAGTTTTGTGTTTTTGTTCCAAAACAACCGATGAGAGGAATTACAAAATAAAAGTCATATATTTGATTGGATTGTTCTCTAATGCCAGTGCAGTAAGATAAAATATGTTGTAAACTCAAATGTATTTGGCACGCATCAAACATCAAAACCAAGCATTTTACAGCAGCATGCATCACCGCTATCTCCATGGATTAGCATGAAAACATGTCCATGGATTTTGTCAACTTTGTTGTGTGAAATCAACATAAACCAAATCAATCTACAAATCAAGCTATCAAAGCATTGGTTATGAACATGCAAATTTATAGCAAAAGATACCTTATTTTATACAGCCCACTATAAGCTTATCAGAAAGTAACTAACAATTGACCTATGCACAAGAAGCATACCTCAAAAGCTTGCTTAAGGTTCTCAAGCTCCTTGTCTAGATCATTGATTGCCTGGGTATATGCCTGCGTGGGGGAGGACTGGCTTGCAGTATGGATCTGCTCATATAACAAAACATCAGACTACTTGAGCAAACTATAGCCCAACTATAGAATAGAACAAACATAAGTGCACCCTACCCTAACAATGACTTTGTACTGAAGGGGGTGAGGGAGCTTATAGCCAGCAAAGAGAACATTTGGGTCCCTGTGTAGCTGCCTGCAGAATCTCACAGATACAGAAGAAAATAAGAAGGGGTGAACTGATGAACATAATGAAGGACGAAGATGCACATGGTTTTTCTACACATACATGCGGAGGATGTTGCCGACAGTATGGTCCTCGCGTTCAATGGTGAAAGATGCAGCATTCATGATCTTGGTATCCTTCTCAAATGACACCCTGCATTAGATAATCGTGAGGACTATAACCATGATGTTTAAGTAATAGAGTGGCAGGCAAGCTACTACAAGCCTTAGTCATAAGTTTAAGAAGTTCAAAAGCATCAGAATTTCATAACATCATGCTATAGAGAACATACACAGACACATTATCGTCTCCTCCCGTGAAAGAAACAGACACCCTAGCCGCCGCCATTTGCCTCGTCCTCGCCATCTACGACCGGGAATCGACAGGTTCCTGCCTCCTCTGCTAGCCGCTCCGGCGGGAGGGGGTGGGGGCCTCGGACCTGCGCTCGGCGCTGTACAAGGGTCCCTAAAGTTAGAGTTTGGTCAACCGGCAACGTCGTTATGGTTATGGCGGCGTTGTGAGGGACAAGAATAAGGTATATCCGCCTCCTCGTCCACCTCTTGAGGAGGGCAGGGATTCGTCTGGTCGCCGCTTCCCTGGAGTGGTGGATCTAGTCCAGCCTACATCTGTTATAGTTTTGGTGTTAGAAGATTCGGATCAATTAAAGGGTTCAATGGTGACGAGTTTGGCTCTGGGGCGCTGGTCCTTAGGGCACGTGCATGATGACTTACCGACTGTCATCAACAACATCGGGCTGGCTCCGGTAAGGGAGCGGCGACAGCGGCACGTCAACGGCTGGCTCTGGCAGCAGTAGTGGTCTCTAGGTGGTCCAAGGACATCGATGTAATTTTTATTATGTTTGGGGTGCTTTGTACTTCTTGTGAACTCATGGAATAGATTCAGATCTTTCCCGCAAAAAAAACATACACAAATGGCTATTAACAGATGAACAGAATTGAAATATTAAATTACTTCAAGAAACTTGTATTCCACAGCTACATTTCCTCCAAAAAAGAAACAAGCTATACCTAACAAAACACAACTGAAGCGTTATATGGATAAAATGTTAGGTAAAGTGTCGAGGAAGAGTAGACTCACTTCTTTGTGCCCTCTGGCACGACAAAGCGCTCGTAGCGGTCAGGGGCATTCATCTTTAATCAACACTTGGCTCCTTCCTCTTCAATTACTGCAAGCATGATTCATCAGATCAATAAGGCCCATTTCACAAGTCAGACTGCTCCTGAACTGAAATTCAGGAACCCCAATTAAATCTCCAAAAGTGATTATTTCACCTACGGAATGGATAAATTACACATCTATCTGAATCTCTATCTTCAGATATCTAAAACTGATTCTTTTTCTAGCGGAATGGATAAATTACCCATCGATCTTGCTAAACAAGGGTGCCAAAAGGGAGATGAATGCAACGCTGGGCTAGGTAAGATGTACCCAAAGGCAACCAACCACCTGCTAAAACCCCCAAACGGAAACAAATCTACCAACAGAAACGGAATGAAGACCTAATCGACCGGATAAGCCATTGCAGGGGTGGGCCAAACTTGGCGTATGATTTTCCTAGCTGAAACGACTATATGGAGCACACAGAAACAGGGTGTATTTATTTCCTAACAAAAAATACATGAGGATAACACAGCACGTAGCACCTGCCTCTATGATTATCTAGCTGCGCCTACCCAGCACATCTTTAGCCTAGAGTGTTAAGGACAAAAGATGCAGTTTATTATGCCCATAGGATTTACCCGATCGGCCATATTAAGAAGCTTGTGAGCCTGTTTTATGCACGCCCCATGAGATTTGCAGATTCGACAAGGCTCGATACATTGAAAAACAGAGCCTAAATCACAAACGCGAGCGGTTCAGCAGATAGCTTCCCGCGAATCGAAATGGGAGTGTGATGTGAGTTCACATCAGAGCCCAACTCCCCGTTCCATGCCGAATACACACCGTTGCATGAGAAATGGGGAGACTGACCCGAAAACTCTGCCTGGATTGTTGTACTCCACCCGAACAAATTGCTAGCGAAACCCAAAGCCCGCGGGATCAACTTCTGAAGTGACTAGGGTTCGTAGCCGCATACGTTTCACACGCGCACAGTTGAGGCCCAGCCGAAGAAGTAAGAGTCGAGAGTGGGGTGGGCAGAGGGGGTAAATCGGAGCAAGAGGCGACGAAACTAGGCGAGATATCGGCGCCCCGACCGACGGCTCGAGGACACATCTTGGGTGAAGCGAAGGGGGTTCAGGTTGAGCGGGAGAGGAGAGGAGGGGGGCGCACCTCGGGAGGGGCGCGGCGCGGAGGGCGTGCTCGCCGGAACCCTAGAAATCGCCGGGCCTGGTTGTCGGCGGAGGAGAAGAGTAGAGGAGCCGGCGAAAAAAAGTCTCTCCAGTGCGTGTTCAGTCGCCTAAATTACAGAAAACAGCTAGGTTAACGAGCCAGTACCTATTTTATTAATTTTTTCAAAAATCTACCAAGCCTGAGGCTAGATGTTACGTACAGATTTGTACCTGCACGCGAGTAACGGCCCAACCAGTTGAGCTAGTAGTCATACGTGTTAAATACAGAGGCGGATTGTTTTTGTACTATAGAATGTACATGTTAGAAACGTTAAAAATGAACTTTTTTTTCGCGAATTCCCTTTTCTGATTTTTTCATTTATGTCATTTATTTTCGATTGCTTAAATTTATCCTAGCTACGCAATTTTCTTTTCAATTCCCTTTGTACAATTCCATTTTTTACAATTCCCTTTTTTTTATTACTATGTAAGTTGATTCATGTTTCGTTTAACCAACTATTATAATTCCCTTTTTCGGGCTTGTGGTTTTTAGGGGGGGAAATAACGGGTGGGATATTCACTTGCAACTCAAATGAACTACCACTTGCTACTCAAATTAAGTACCGTTATTAAGTTGTAAGGTAAAAAAAAAGTTGCTAAAATATTCTAAATTAAAATAAACTTTTAGGGTTGCTAGGTATTTATATTTACCTTTGATAGATAACGTGCACCGGGTTGATAACTTCTAAACAAAAAAGGAGTCTCTAAAAATATTATAAATGAAATTAATTTTTTAGGGTTGATAGTTATTTATTTTTACCATTGATAAATAACGGGTCACCGGGTTGATAGGTCGCAAACTAAAAAGGAGTCACTAAAATATTCTAAATGAAATAAATTTTTGGGTTGGTAGTTATTCATATTTACCGGTGATAAATAACGGGGCATCGGGTTGATGATAGCTAAATATTCTAATAAAATAATTTTTAGGGTTGATAGTTATTTATTTTTACCATTGATAAATAACGGGTCACCGGGTTGATATCTTGCAAACAAAAGAAAGGGTCACTAAAATATTCTAAATGAAATACTTTTTAGGGTTGGTAGTTATTCATTTTTACCGGTGATAAATAACGTGGCACCGAGTTGATAGCTTGTAAATGAAAAATAATCGCTAAATATTCTAAATAAAATAATTTTTAGGGTTGATAGTTATTGATTTTTACCATTGGTAAATAACGGGTCACGGGTTGATAGCTCGCAAACTAAAAAGGAGTCACTAAAATATTCTAAATGAAATACTTTTTAGGGTTGGTGGTTATTCATATTTACCGGTAATAAATAATGGAGCACCGTGTTGGTAGCTTGTAAATTAAAAATAATCGCTAAATATTCTAAATAAAATAACTTTTATGGTTGATAGTTATTTATTTTTACCATTGATAAATAACGGATCACCGGATTGATAGCTTGCAAACAAAAAAAGTATCACTAAAATATTCTAAATGAAATACATTCTAGGGTTCGTAGTTGTTCATATTTACCGGTTAATAAATAACGGGGCACCCGATTGATATCTTGTAAATTAAAAATAATCGCTAAATATTCTAAATAAATATTTTTTATGGTTGATAGTTATTTAATTTTACCATTAATAAATAACGGGTCACCGGATTGATAGCTTGCAAATCAAAAATAATCGCTAAATATTCTAAATAAAATACATTTTAGGGTTGGTAGTCATTTATATTTACCATTGATAAATAATGGGGTTCCGGGTTGATAGCTTGCAAACTAAAAAATAATCGCTAAAATATTGTAAGTGAAATTAACTTTTTAGGGTTGATAGTTTTATAATTTCCCGTTGATAAATAACGGGGCACCTGGTTGATAGCTTTGTAAACTAAAAAAGAGATGCTTAAATATTCTAAATGAAATTAGCTTTTTAAGGTTGGTAGTTATTTAGATTTATCGTTGGTAAATAACGGGTCATCGGGGTGATAGCTTTGTAACTTAACAAAAAGAGTCGCTAAAATATTTTAATGAAATTAGCTTTTTAGGGTTGGTAGTTATTTACATTTACCGTTGGTAAATAACGGGACAACGGGTTGATAGCTTGTAACTAAAAAAAATTCACTAAAATATTCTAAATAAAATTAGCTTTTAGAGTTGATAGTTATTTATATATATTATTCATAAAAAACGGGGCACGGGGTTGATAGCTTGTAAGATTAAAAAAATTGCTAAAATATTTTGAATGAAATTAACTTTTTAAGGTTGCTACTTCATTATATTTATTACTGTAGAAAAAATGCCCATAATGCAAATACACGTGTTGAGAAGTTTCTGATTTTTTATTCTGCCAGGTTATTGACGATGGTATAAAATTTGTTTGTCTCCCAGTAATGCATGAAGTGTTCGTTTGAGGAGTTGGCGTGGCCCTGTTTCCTCCTGCCCACGGTCGCGTGTTCGAATCCCCGCCAGAGCTCGATTTATTTTTTACAGCCCAGGTCGCGCGGACTTTCCAGAAATGGAAACAACCGATTCTATTTCTATTTTCGGAAACTGAGCGCTCGGGTGCGATGGAACGATCGGTCGCTAGCTAGGGTCTCCCAGTCGTTTGGCATTGCTTTGATTGCCTATCTGACCAGTGGGACCCATGTGCCAAGCTCATGTGGCTACTGACTTGAATATTCCTCTCTTATCTTCCTCAAGCTGAATAGTTGCCGGTGTGCTTGTGAAGGCGAGCGAACCACCGACGGGTTAGTGGCCAGCCAGTCGCCAAGAGCAAAGCGAGATACACCATCTACAAGCCATGGCACCGCCGAGCGTTGTGTAGTGTTGCAGTAGAGTTGTCGGTGCTTCGAGTTGGGTGTCTGTGCAGGAGCAAGGTCAGTGGCGTGAAGGAGGTGGATCCGGTGGATTCTCTCGACGGTGTTGACGGGATTGGCCGGATGTGGGGGCGGGGCCGGAGCTGCTTGGGGATGATCCCCGATCAACGTTCCACAGTCAGAAGCTTCGCCGGTGGCGGAGCACTCCATCGACTCAGAAAGCCGCTTGACGGCGATGGAGCGACTCCGATTCATGTTTTGGTGCTCGGACGGGCCGCGTGGTTTCCTCTCGTCGGGGAGGAGCGGCGACCATGGTGTTGGTGGTGCTTGGGGACCTCTAGGGGCCTATCTGTAATTTTCTTTTTCTTGAGGTCCTTTTTGCTTTTGTTGCTGGACAGTTGTCCCGTCTCGAAGTTTCGAGCGGTGTCTGCGTGTGTTGTATTTCCGCTTTTAATATAATGCGCATGTACTTTCTAAAAAAAGTTCTTCGTTGCTTGTATGAACTTATCAATATCCTACAAAAGATTTCCAATGACCCATCCATTAATGTTCATCAAGCAAGATTTGGCTCCTAGATAGCAAACTATGTAATCAAAGAAAAGATAGAAAGATATAATAATGAAGCCATGATACCACCAAATCTTGGGGATGCTTGGTTTCCCAAAATATTAATCACTACTGGCAAAGAGACCCATCATTCTATCTTAGATCTTGGATCTACTGTCTCTGTGCTATCAAAAGAATTATATGATCTACTAGAACTCAAAACTATGGAAAAATGTTCAATAGATCTTTTGCTTGCTAATGACTCAACCACACATGCTTTAGGAAAAGTAAATGATATAATGGTTAAGCTACATACGGCTTTTGTGCTTGTTGATTTTGTTACCATGGACATGAGGAGTAAAACCTATAGTTCTATAATTTTTGGAAGACCTTTTTTTGAGAACTACAGGTGCAATCATTGACTCAAAGGAAGGGAATGTGAAGTTTCAATTCCCACATAAGAAGTGAATGGAAGACTTCCCAAGGATGAATGAGGTAGCACCAAGATACAAGCTAACACATGATCTCCATACCACTTGAAATAAGTAAGTAAAAAAGCCTAGCTATATGGCTATAAAGAAAGCGCTTTATGCAACCCGAGTTTTTCTTTTGCACTCTTGCTGTTGCAAGAGAGTTTCCTTTTGGTTTTCTCTATGGTTTTTCAAATAAAGTACCAAGTTTCACACAATATTCTTGCTGGACTACCAAGGAATTTTTTTGTCTTTGATATATATTGCAGCAACTATCATATTCTTGCACCACTAATGTCACCCCATAGAAAAGAAATGAAAGAAAGTTTTGTGTTGAAGTTTTTTGACAGGGAATGAAGGAACACCACATCAAGAGCTATCAAATAATGGTGAAGAACATAATCTTGGGAATGCAGAAGGCACCCCACTGGACCTATTAAACTCTCGGTTTGTAAACCTCTAAAGTTTGTTTTTTGAGCAACATAGAATGATCCTAGAAACTTCGAGAGTCTTTGTCCAGTGTTATGTATACAGCATGATATATATTTTGCATGCTTAGGAAAGAGATACTGAAACAAACTATCCCATGATTGAAGCCTTGATTAGAGTGAGTTGTATGTCATGAAAGGAAAAGAGAATGAAAGCAAAAGGCAGAAATTCAAAGTTATGCTTAGTGTTGCTAGATTCAAATACTTTGATGAATGATACCTTGGTAGTGCCTTATTTAGTGCTACCTTTTGCTCATATGCATGTATGTTTAATACTAAGGAGCCTTGTTGATAATAAATGATTGGCACTATGGACACTATGGCATGCTTTTAGATAATTTTGCTAGCCCAAAGTTCCAAAAACAAGATAAGACTTGTCTCCAAACAGCTACCATACCTACCTATGTGGCTTGCTAATTCAAGTATAATATGTGTGTTGTGCCTCAAAATACCTCAAAATGTCTCGGTTGTGTAGTTTTAAGCTCATGAGAACGTAAGGTGTGGGGTGATACACAGACGGTGATGGTGGCACACGGCCCATCGGGCGGCCTAGTTATTGTTGATCAAGATGGAAGAAGTCCAGCCCAAGAGCAAGGAGCCGGATCTGGCCTGACCTGCGCCAGGAGTTGGATTCGGCAAGGCCCATTGATACGTCTCAAACGTATCTATAATTTCTTCTGTTCCATGCTACTTTTATGATGATACACATATGTTTTATACACACTTTACATCATTTATATGCATTTTCCGGAACTAACCTATTGACGAGATGCCGAAGAGCCAGTTGTTGTTTTCTCGCTGTTTTTGGTTTCGTAAATCCTACACAGAAATATTCTCGGAATCGGACGAAATCAACGCCCAATATCTTATTTTTCCCGGAAGCTTCCAGAGCACCGAAGAGGGACCAGAGGGGAGCCCTGGGGGCCCCACCCCACCTGGCGGCGCGGCCAAGGGGGGGCACGCCCCCCTATGGTGTGGCTCCACCAGGACTCCTCCGAGGCTGCCCTTCCGCCTACTTAAAGCCTCCGTCGCGAAAACCCGAAAAGAATAAGCCACGAGACGAGAAAAGTTACGCAGCCGCCGCCATCGCGAAGCCAAGATTCGGGGGACAGAAGTCTCTGTTCCGGCACGCCGCCGGGACGGGGAATTGCCCCCGGAAGGCATCTCCATCGACACCACCGCCATCTTCATCAACGCTCGCTGTCTCCTATGATGAGGAGGGAGTAGTTCTCCCCGAGGCTAAGGGCTGTACCGTAGCTATGTGGTTCATCTCTCTCTCCCATGTGATCTTTATGTGATCATGAGCTTTGTGATCTAGTTGAATATCATCTATGTGCTACTCTAGTGATGTTATTAAAGTACTCTATTCCTCCTCCATGATGTAATGTTGACAGTGTGTGCATCATGTGGTAGTTGGCATAGGTTATGATTGTAATCTCTTGTAGATTATGGAGTTAACTATTACTATGATAGTATTGATGCGATCTATTCCCCCTTTCATAGCCGTACGGTGACAGTGTGCATGCTATGTTAGTACTCGGTATAATTGCAATGGTCTATTATGCACTCTAAGGTTACTTAAATATGAACACCGAATGTTGTGGAGCTTGTTAACTCCGGCTTGAGGGAGCTCTTGTAGCCCTACACAATGAATGGTGTTTGTCATCCAACAAGAGAGTGTAGAGAAAGTAGTATTTGTTTATTCAGTTATGTGATCAATGTTGAGAGTGTCCACTAGTGAAAGTATGATCCCTAGGCCTTGTTTCCAAGCATCGAATCACCGTTTATTTAATGTTCCACTGCATGTTTACTTGCTGTCATATTTATTTCAGGTTGTTATTACCACTCATATTCATCCATATTACTTGTATTTCACTATCTCTTCGCCGAACTAGTGCACCTATACATCTGACAAGTGTATTAGGTGTGTTGGGGACACAAGAGACTTCTTGTATCGTAATTGCGGGGTTGCTTGAGAGGGATATCTTTGTCCTCTACCTCCCCGAGTTCGATAAACCTTGGGTGATTCACTTAAGGGAAACTTGCTCGCCGTTCTACAAACCTCTCGCTCTTGGAGGCCCAACACCGTCTACGTAAATAGAAGCGTGCGTAGACATCAAGCTATTTTCACGGCGCCGTTGTTGGGGAGGTAAGGTAAAAGGTATTCACATCCTCCGACTACTAAGCTATTTCCTAGCACTCGTTGCTGGTGTGTGAGTGCTCGAAGCTATTTCCTTTAGATCCTGCAATTGCATCTTTTTGTTTCTTGTTTACACTAGTTAGGCTTAATGGAAAATAACAAAAATATTAGAGATCTTTATAGTATCTATCTTGAATTAGGACATGAGGTGTTTGAAGAGAAAATTAAAAAACGAATGGAACTTTATATGCATGATAATGCCAATGTTATTAGTATGAATGCTTTGAACACCATTGTTGCTAATGCTATGGAAGAATTTAAGCTTGGGGAAGCTGGTTGTGATATTTTTAGTCCCCCAAGTTTTGAGGAGAAAATTTACTTTGATGATACTTTGCCTCCCATTTATGATGATTATAATGATAGTGGTATTTTGGTGCCACCTACTATGGAGGATAAAGTTTATTATGATTATACCATGCCCGCAATTTATGATGATTACAATGATGGTTGTGATAGTTTTACTCCCACTATTACTAATAAAATTGATTATGCTTATGTGGAGAGTAATGATACTTTTATGCATGTGAATAAGAATGCTTTATGTGATAGTTATATTGTTGAGTTTGTTCATGATGCCACTGAAAGTTATTATGAGAGAGGGAAACATGGCTATATGCATCTTAATAATATTAAGTTTCCCCTCTTTATGTTGAGAATCTTGAAGTTGCTCGTGTTTTATCTTCCTATGCTTGTCACTTTGCTCCTCATGAATCTATTTGTGTACACGATTACTTTTCATAGGAAGTGGGTTAGGCTTAAATTTGTGTGACGCCCCAAAATCGGTACCATGAGGATCCCAGCGAATCCGCCGAAATCCGCACGATATCGATTCTAGGAGACGCACCACCAAGCGCCTCGTACACGTCGAAGCATGCACGCGATGCGGGTGGAATCAATCACGAGCGGTAACATTACAACAGGATTACAATAGAGCCCACAAGGAACATATATTACAACAACGACTCCAACGAGTCAAGAATACAAATAGATACATACAAAGATCCAAATCCGAGTACGGACAAGATACAAATTTGGACTAAGAGTCCTGAAGATAACCAATGGCGTCCATAACCCTGCCCAGGCCAAGCCGGAAGGGTAACCTTGCTAACGTCGTCTTCCTCGAACATATCTTTATACCTGCCCGGTTATGTCCCGTAGAAGCAGCAATAAGTACGGGTTCGTACTTAACAAGACTTCAAGACGTATAAGCAATCGTCAACCAGTCGTCCTTTGTACTTGAGGCACGCAGGGGACTTAGAGGACGCAAGAGGAACGTCATAGGCAATATGGTGGGGTTAAGCGGCAGCGCGCAAGCACTAAAAACCTATAGAGACACTCTACAACATTCGTCTAAACAGAGAAGGGGCGAGAGCGCATAAACTAACAGTTCCATACTCTGCAAACATAACACAGCCGATGCATTCCCCCCTCGCAAGGAAGTACTTACAAGGGCACTCACACGGTTGACAAGTTTTACCCATTTATTATTGAAGTTGTGCTAGACTTAGTACGCAAGTTATTATTAATAAACAACAGGTGTAAGTTGTCTATGATCGAGTCATACAGCTCCAAGTCGTCCATAACCGCGGACACGGCTTATCGATAAGATGTAACCCTACAGGGGTGCCCAAATGTGCCCACACGCACGATCTATCCAACCTGGCGAGGGAAAGATATCACGACTCTCACTCTCCTTCACTACAACAATGTCCAGGAAGCCACCTAACTAAGTTGAACCCGAATCGAAGTCCGGCCGAATCTCCGAGACGGACTTAGCTGTTTGCGCCTACGGCTTCCGAGGGTCAGAACACACACTGGGGCGAATGACCCGCTTCGAGCATCGATGAACGAACGTACCGCATCCTATACTTGCATACCGTAAACAAGGGATACAAGGCACCCGGGGCTTCCCAAAGTAAACAAGTAACAAGTCGGCATGCACGCAACAACAAATGGTAAAACATTACGAACTAGTTGTGGCCACTCGGACAAAGCCGTAGATTCCGGCAGTGGTCGAGGGGAGACCCATAGGCATACCCACGTGTGGTTAGAGCGCTCAATCTCGGAACAGATAACAAGAACTCGGGGTCCTAAGCTTTAAAGAAACACAAGTGAGCCGTCATAAAACGATCAGCTAACCCACCGATGCCTCCGCTAACAACTATTAACAAGTAACCATGATACCCTCAACAAATATAAGCATGTAGCATGTGTCATGATCCCCAACAGATAACCCGATGAAATAGCGATAACGGTAACGAGATAAAACAGCACTAGCATGCACTACGACTCGCAAGGCAGACCCGAAACCAAACAATAGCTGTAGGTGGTTGGTGGTTGGTGGTGGCAATATGGGCTGCTTGAGGTAACAAGTGGAAGGGACACGTGACAAGAACGCAACTTAAGGATAGCATGAGGGAGAAGGCAAAATAAAATAGGTGAGCGACTTCTGCAGGGGCAGAAGTATAGGAAAAATGCTTGCCTGTTAAAGATTGTCGAGGAACATCCGGAGAACTTGTCGTATCTCACCACACCACTTCGTGATCCTATCCGGGAAGAAGCAAATGCTGGAACACACAACGTATGCAAGTCTTACTACTACGGATAAAGAAGAATCGGCATGAGCAAGATGATATGCATGACATGGCAAAGATGGTGCAATGCATCTTATCCAAATTAATCGGAGTCGGAACCCCGGATAAACAATTAATAGGTTCGAGTTACATTTCTACCGTCAAAGTTAAGGGTTGATTAGCATGGTAGAACATATGGCATGAGTGAGCTACACAATTTAAACGGAGCGGGAAACCTTATCGGCAATTCCAAAATACTCCGCAAATTAGTTATTAGGCGCGATGCAAACTACCATGGCCCGACATGATGCAAGATGCTAACATGCATATGAATGACATATTTAAATTACTCACATTTTTATGATAAATTTACACATATAAAATACTATATTTTAAGTTACAATTTAAACAATACTAGCAAAAGTGCCCGTGCGTTGCACCGGGAGAGGAACACGAACGATGCCGAACCGGCGAAGTGGATCTTGTGGGCGGCGGCAGTAGAATCTGGTCGGCTATCCATCTCTAGCGCTTTGTCCCCCGAAGTCTTTGATTTCCGCTGACGCGTCGCCAACGGAGATCGAGGGGAAACAACGATGAGTGGAGATCTAACCAATTTATCGGATATCCCCAAAGGGACGATCTGACCGGTTTATGTAGGAGTAGAACTTTGTAAATCCATGGGGCCGTAGCAACTCCAAATGTTAAGCCTATATAATTAATTAAAACAATATATTTGTTATTAATAGCGAATATGTCTTTAAGTTGCTACTGGTTGATATTCATCGAGCCTCACCTACCAACCAGCGCCTCCCCACCGTCCACCTCGGGGACCCACCGACATCTATTTTTCCACAACAATTATGTTTATATTTTGATGGATTAATATCAAACTTAATTTAAAGGCGGCAGCTTCTCTTTACTCGTTATATTGCTTGGTGTTGAATAATTTTCCCATGAGACTTTTTTCTCTTTTCCATCTCCGAACTCTTAAAATTGATTTAATTTCACAATTCATGTTCAGCGTGTTTTGAAGCCAACTTTAATACTTCATCATGTGCAACTTGTATTTGTTTCGACCACACAAAAGACAGGCTCTACCGAGCCATGTCGCCTCTAGTGCCCACTTTGCATGATTTTTCGCTGACGATTTTAGTTAGACCTGTCGTGTAGCTTGTGGCCCATTGATACGAAGCATACCCACCGGCCTAGGAGCGATCAACGACCTTACGAGAAACCAAGCGACGACCGAACCGTTTTTCACTTAAGCGGTGGTAGGGTTTGTAATATACGTGTCAACTATTTTTCCTCCATCGTCCACAAGCGCATGGCTCCCCCATGTTCCTATTCACCGTCCTTCGGATCCGGCTCCTTTTCTTGCTCAACGATGACGCCCTTTCCGCCCTCTTAATTTTTCTCCGAGGTGCTTCCTTTCTCTCGCATTTATGCTGGTGCTTTCTTTTATTGGGGCCCGACGTCTTTGTAACTCGGTGAAGCACTTTCTGTATTATATGCTGTCATTGAGAAGAAAATATTAAGTATTGCTATGATTGCACTTAGAATTAATTTACATTCAACAAAAAAAAGTACTGAGAAGAATTTACGTACTGGATCGTGAACGGATGATGTTGGGCTGCTCGGCTGAGCCTTTTTTCCTTCGCAGTTCATCATATTTCTGGTTCGTTGTACTCCGCAGTAAATTCTCTCCGCGCCCAAGGAATCCTGCCGCCGCTACTGCCGCTTCTCTCGTAGTAAATTCTCCATCAAGCCCTGTGCATCATATGCCTCCAATCCAACTGTGCGTGTGCGTCCAAGGTTTTTGCTGCTCTTCGGGCAACTCTCGCCACAGCCACACCCTTTCCATCAGCAAGCCCATAATCCATCCCGATTTGCTGCTCTTCGGAGCAACTCTCGCCACATCCTTTCCGTCCTGTCCAGCAAGCCATAATCCATCCCGATTTGCTGCTTCTTTTTTAATTTCCGACTCACCTTGTGACAAGGCAATTTGCAGACGTATATAAACCGGTGGTACTTGCTGCAAGAACGCAAGGTGGGACTAAAACGTGAGTCTAATTCGTACGAATAGAACCTAGCTTGGTTATTTTGCAAATCAACAGAGTAAATTGTACAGGAGGTGCAAGGTTCTGGGCCGGTGCGTGAAGTGGGCCTTATTTTTGTGGTTCACTCTCCATCCGTTTTTTCCCTCTGGCCAGAAGAAGGCGATCAGATTCCATGCGTACCAACAGAGAATAGAGAAGCCCATGAGAAAAGCCCAGGCCGTGCATGGGTAAGAAAAAATCCCCAATCTATTTTTTCTTCTTGTGATACCACGGACAACTGCAACGCCATATTCGAGCTCGAGCAGCATCCTTGCCTACTACCGCATCGTCGGCCATGTCTCAACCATCGACCTCTCCGCCGCCCTACCGGCCACCCACATCGCTTCACTCGCACATAATTTGTTAGTACTATCTTTTTTGAAATAAACGAGAGCTACATTAAGTCAACACGGTTACAGACCAAATTACAAGAAGGGCCTTGAGAAAACATGAAATAATGGACCAGTCCTTTGAGTTTGCATACATGACCCTAGCGTAGAAACTGAAAACGCGATCAGGTCCCTGATCGTCGCCGGGGAAGGGACTCCGCCATCGACTGCCTTCCACGCCGCCGGGGAACAAGCCACTTGGTGTTAGTACTAATTTCATCAGTATTGCCTAAATCAATCCTCACTGAATCAGTACTAATTCGTTAACTGAATCTCTCGTGCGCAAAACTCATTAGGAAAACGCTGTCAATCGTCCGGGGGATCGCACGTCTCGTCCCCCGGCTCCTCCTATCAACACGCGTCAGCGTGGTCCCCGCCCACCGCCCAAGCCAGAGCCTCTCTATCCCCACTCTTTCTTCCTCCCACAGCTGTCGCTGGGCTACATCCAGTTAGCATTCTTCTTCCTCCCGTAAATTCCCCATGCTGCTGCTCCCTCGTGGCTCTCCCGTGCCACCGCAACCCTGGACCGACACCAAGCACCGCCCCAACCTCCTCCCTCCCGGAGCTCGCCACCCAGGGAGCGCCTGCCTCATCGTTGGGTGCTCTTCGGCTTGGACCTTGGGCTCCCCTAGATGCGGTGGCCGCGGGGGACCAGCGACGAGGACCAGGTCACCGCTGCCCTTCCACCTCCGCGTCGGCATCCTCCATCTCCGGGCTTGCTACAATAGGCGCCCAACCTCGCTACATGGGGCAAAGCGCAGCCGGTGTTGCTACTTCGAGCTAGCAGCGGTGCTACTATGGCGCGACGGAGTTGCTCCCAGCGGCTGTCGGTCCTGCTACAATGGCGCGGCGGAGGTGCTCCCAGCGGCCGCCGGTCCCGCTATAATGGCGCGGCGGAGGTGCTCGCGCCGGCCGCCGGTGTCGCTACAATGGTCCGGCGGAGTTGCTCGCGGCGGCCGCCGTGTCGCTGCTGCATGGCCCGCCGCAGCGTCTCGCACAATAGGCAACGGGCGCTGCTACAGAGGTCGGGCACGACCGCTACTAAGGTCGGGCACGGCTGCTACAAAGCGCGGCGACTTATGCTACAAGCGGCAGGGGCGATGTGCTACAAGCGGTGGCGGCTGTTGCTATCAACGGCGGCGGCCCTTTCTACAAACGGCGGTGGATGTTGCTACAAATCGGGCGCCGCCTTGTCGCAAGGAGTCCGGCGAGGTCGTCGACGGAGCTACCACCAACGACCGCCGCCCGTTGCTACAAATCGGGCGCCACCTTGCTGCAAGGAGTCCGGCGAGGTCGTCGACGGTGCTACCACCAACGACCGCCGCCCGTTGCTACAAACCGGGTGCCGCCTTGGTGCAAGGAGTTCGACGAGGCCGGCGGCGAAGCTACATGTACGGGACGGTGGTGCTGCCGGCGTAGGCGGCGGTGCTACCGGAGCGGGCGGCATTTTGCCGGCGTGGGCGGCGGTCCGGCGCAGTGAGGCAAGCGCGGACGGGATTCATTTTGCTTTTTGCTGAGTCGTGTTGGGTTTTCCTCTTCCGTGAAGAAGACGCGGTGCACGTCGCTGACCAGTCAACGGCCCAATCCTAACCATTGGTCTGAAACGATCGGACGGGTGTGGACCCGGGGATCAGGGATTTAATCCCCCGGGGGACGCTCAGCACTGCCCAACTCATTAATACAGTTCCTCATCATCTCATACAGATCCATTCAACAATTAAATATTCATCAAATAATTGGCATGCGCCCTGGACTTGGGGCTAATGGAATCAAGGGCACCTCTCTCTTTGATTTGCTCCGTTTGGTCAACCAGCATCATGGGCAAACTCACCCAGTCGAACATGTGCGTCATCTATCTAATTAGTACTACTCCGTAATTACCAACTGTCGTATGAACGCACAGAGGGAGATTAACTGGGCGAATGCACTCGATGTCTCGATGCTTGCCTGATTTCTGGCCGCCCACGTCGCCTTCCTCGGAACCTCATCTCAATTTCTCCAATCTCACTCCTTCCTCTCTCGGTGGCCATTGATGTGACCATGCCGAGCGTCTCAGCCTCCCCCCGTTTCGGTTCCCTACGCCAGAAGACCCGCAGCAGCCAACCGAAAGCTTCCCCGCCAATCTCTAGGAACGGAAGCAGCAGCTCCTGGAGGCCCGGCCATGATCGAACCAGTGAGATCCATGGTGGTGCCCCCGTGGCTCCCCATACCGAAGGACCCCCACCCACCGGCACGGCGCGTCTGTTGGCTTCTGGTGGCCGCCCGAGCCTGAAGACCTCGCTAGGTCCAAGGGCCACCCGGCACACCATGCACCATCTCCCTCCGCTCCATCCCCTTGCGATTTGGGAGGCGGAGGATTGGGGAAGAGTTTGGTGCGTTGTTAAAAAAAAGAGGAACAAAACGGTCTGGTGGCATTGTGTGTTATATGCGATTTGGTGGGAGGGCAAAATCGTCCAAAAAAAAGTTGGATGAAAATTTTGGCCCAACGGGGCGACCCATCCCGCACCCGCGCGTCCGGATGGGTCCAGCCGGACAAAAACCCGGCCCAACGCGGGGACGCACCGCAAAAGCGGACGGCCGCGGCGTCCGGAACGACGCAAACCCGGCCCAAATCTGGGCTAGGTTTGCGTGGCCGCGGATGGCACGCGCCGTCCGCTCGCGTCCGCGTGTCGGTCGCCTCGTCTCCCTTGGGCCCACCGTCGGCGACCGGGGAGTCTATTAAATGGGGACCGGAGGGGATCCGGCCCTCCACTCCGGTCCCCACTCCACTCCCGAGCAAAAACCGCCGCCATGGCCCCGAAGCGACGGTTCGCTCCCCGAGCGAACGACGACGAGGCCGGCAGCCAGTCGGCGTCGGCCGCCGGCGGCCGCGACCATCGTGCGGAAACCGAGGCGGCCTCCACATCGGAGAGGCCGCCCGCCGCGGCGCGGCATTGCCGCAACCGCCGCCGCCGCCGCTCGAGCCCAAGCCCGAGTCCTCGGAGGAGGACCCGGACCTCCGCGCCGCCCTCATCGTCTCCGGCGGCGGAGGAGAGGCGAAATGGCCGCAACTCCATGCGGCCATTCGCACCTCCGAAATGGAGGAGGCGGCGCGGCGGGAGGCGGGAGGACGCGGAGGGCCGGGAGCTCTACGCCCGTGCCCTCCGGGCGCGACGGGAGGAGGAGGAGGAGACGGCGCGCGCGGGAGGAGGCCGTGCGCCGCGTCGCCGGCGGCAGCGCCGCCGGAGGAGAGGTGCCGCCGCCGGAGGAGTCGGCGCCGGAGGCCGAGCGGCGCCGCCGGGCAGAGAGGCGGCGGCCGCCTCCGGGCGGCGCGGGTGGCTCCGGACCCCCACTCGCCGTGGGAGGAGGCCCCGTGGTCTCTCGGCCGGAGTCCCCGGCGCGGTCGAGCCACGACGGTGCCTCGCCGCCGGGGACCTCGACGACGTCGCCGACGACGCCCACGGGGGCTAGGCGGCGCACCGGCGGCCACCGCGCCGCCGACCAAACCCTAGAGGGTTTTTTATTTTCCGTTTATATTTTAGTTTAAATTTAAAAGCCCATATAGGGGCTTCTTTTGTTAGTTTTATTTGCCCAAAATAGGGCTATGTACTAAATTTGCCCAAAATAGGGCATATGTTTAATCAAATATCGTTTAAATTTGCCATTTTCATTTTGTTTTCTAGTTTCTCCAATTTGCGATGCGTCCGCGCGTTGGGCGCGACGCGCGACCCAAACGGACACGCGGACGCGGGCCGCTGTCCGCGTGTCCGGGCGGCGACCCAAACGGCCCAAAACGGACGGCCCAGCGCATCCGTTTGGGTCGCCCGGTTGGAGATGCCCTTAGCTCCTTTATTATTAGGTATAGATAAAATAGAAAAGATTTTCGAAAATAAAATAGAGACAGACATAGGGATGGTTAGAACTGGACACATGAAGCAGAGAGGAGGGAACCGGTCTCGCAAGCCACGGATCTGATTAAAAATCAGAGAACAAAAGGACTCAGATTTACACTGTATTGTATTTGATCTTGAGATCATCTTAGTACAGAACGAGGGTGAGGACCAACTGTTGTACTCTTTGTATGCTGATACAAAGCGCACTGTATATGAGCAAAAATGGCGTGAGTTTGGAGTGACAAAAGACAGATAAAAAGTATGTTGTTTTGTAGCATTTGGGAATTGATCTCCACCTGCACAGATGGAACAGTGACAGCAGTACCACTGTATGGTTATTTGGATGCGAGCGCCATCTGAAACCAAGAATACGGAAGGCTACAGGATAAAAGAAAAACAAAACGAGGTGGTCTTCCATGGCGTTGGGGATTTGATCTCCGGATCGACAAAACAGCCTACGTACAAATAGACCAGCTGAACTATTGTTGAATCCTGTAAAGAAAAAGGGTCGCCGTGATTTAGAGCAAGCATAGGAGGCCACGCGCTGGTGAAACTGACGAAACTGAAGATGACAAAACGGTGGAGTGGTGATGGAAAACAACCACGGAACCGAGACCTGAACGGAGACGTAGATCGTGTGCCTGAGATGCGGACGTGCTGGTGAAGGTGCGGTGTGGAGCGCTGCAAGGGACCGAGCCGCAGGACAACAACAAAACGAGCAGCAGGATGCGGACGGGCTCATCCATGGCGACGTGCTACCGAACGTGGACGATGGCATGGCTACCGAGATGGAAAACAAAACAGGGGAAGGGCTGGATCGAGTCGGCTGCTCACCGAGAAGTTGCTGGCGAACGGATTCGGCCCAGAGACGCGTGAAGACGCCGGGGAAGAAGATGACGACGGTGGTCACCGTCGCGGACACGCTGCGAGGACGTCGTCCGTGTCGTCGACCTTGACGCTCCGGGCTCGATCTTCTGGTGGAAACGACGGAGTAGATCCTCGCGGTGCTCTTGGCAAGACGGCCTTGACGAGGAGGAAAAGAAACGAGGCGGGCGGGGGACGAGGTCGCCCAGCTCGCGTCCATGGCGGAGGTCTCCTCAGGCAAAACAGCCGTCAGCTTCGTCAGAAAAAGGCGACGGCGAACAGTGAGCAAACAGGAAAGGGAAGATGGGGAAAAGAGGCAGCATCTCACCAGGAAGCTGATGGACACCTCACCAGGGGCGGACGAGGTTGGAGGCGGTCGGAAATCTTGCCGGAGCGCGGCGGCCGGAGAAGAGAATCGGTGACCTTGACGTTGATTCTGGACGTATTGGGGCGATTCCTTGTACCAGGACGAAGAGGAGGACGAGGCGGAGACGCGGACGCGTTCAGCGGAGCTCGGGGAAGGCGGGAACGACGGCGCGCCGGTGAGGTACAGCGGTGGTGGTGGCTCGTTTGCTTTCTCTGAAGTTTTTACTGAACTAGTTCTTTTTCTTCTGCCTTCTCTTCTATTGGCGTGGTCGAGAAGACGCAGGTGGCGGCGGAGCTAGGAGGAAGAGCGCTAGGGTTTCTAAGAGGCTTGGGAAGGGATTTAACAGGAGGAGGGAGTGGTTGTGGAGATGACGTTGGCCATGAGGGTGGGTTTCACGTTTCCTGCGTGTGACTCCCTGAAGGAGACGATAGAATGGTGGCTAAAGTTCTTGCCTTGGCTGAACTCTTCTTTGCTCCTTTTCTCTTCTTCTATTCTGTTTCTCACAGATTTTTTCCAGGAAGCAAAGAGAGAGGGTTTGTAAAACGTTTGAAGTTTTTTAAACTTTGGTTCTGAAGATGAAACAGTTTTGGCAAACATACAACATAAGAAGTTTGATTGATTTAAAATATGAAAAAGAAAGGATCGTTCTATAAACCACACGATATTTTCCAAAACCAAAACAAGATTTCAATAAAATAAGTTATATAGATTTTATTAAAACATGCAAGGTGATTGCTGCCATCATTATGCACAAAAGAAAATGCACAAATAAAAATCTAATAGGGGTATTTTCCTGGGCCGTTACAATTTGTTTCATACTTGCTTTTTGATGCTCTCTTTTGCTTCAACTCCTATTTCTTGCGAGTGCATCATTAAAATCGCTGAGCCCATCTTAATGGCTATAAAGAAAGCACTTCTTGGGAGATAACCCATGTTTTTATTTTGCTACTGTTTTGTTGTGTCTTGGAAGTTGTTACTACTGTAGCAACCTCTACTTATCTTTATTTTATTGCATTGTTGTGCCAAGTAAAGTCTTTGATAGTAAAGTCAATACTAGATTTGGATTACTGCGCAGAAACAGATTTCTTGCTGTCACGAAATTTAGCAGCCCCTTCTGTAGGTAACTCAGAAAAATCTGCCAATTTACGTGCGTGATCTTCAGATATGTACGCAACTTTCATTAAATTTGAGCATTTTCATCTGAGCAAGTTAAGTGCCCCAGAAAAATTCGTCTTTACGGACTGTTCTGTTTTGACAGATTCTGCCTTTTATTTCGCATTGCCTCGTTTTGCTATGTTTGATGGATTTCTTTGTTCCATTAACTTTCAGTAGCTTTGTGCAATATCCAGAAGTGTTAAGAATGATTATGTCACCTCTGAATATATGAATTTTCAATTATGCACTAACCCTCTAATGAGTTTGTTTTGAGTTTGGTGTGGAGGAAGTTTTCAAGGGTCAAGAGAGGAGGATGATACAATATGATCAAGAAGAGTGAAAAGTCTAAGCTTGGGGATGCCCCCGTGGTTCATCCCTGCATATTTTAAGAAGACTCAAGCATCTAAGCTTGGGGATGCCCAAGGCATCCCTTCTTCATCGACAACTTATCAGGTCACCTCTAGTGAAACTATATTTTTATTCCGTCACATCTTATGTGCTTTACTTGGAGCGTCTCGTATGTTTTTGTTTTTGTTTTTGTTTGAATAAAATCGGATCCTAGCATTCCTTGTGTGGGAGAGAGACACGCTCCGTTGTTGCATATGAACACATGTGTTCTTAGCTTTACTTTTAATGTTCATGGCGAAGGTTGAAACTCGCTTCGTTCATTGTTATATGGTTGGAAACAGAAAATGCTTCATGTGGTAATTGGTATAATGTCTTAAATAATTTGATACTTGGCAATTGTTGTGCTCATATAGATCATGTTTAAGCTCTTGCATCATGTACTTTGTACCTATTAATGAAGAACTACATAGAGCTTGTTAAAATTTGGTTTGCATGATTGGTCTCTCTAGAGTCTAGATATTTTCTGGTTAAGGTGTTTGAACAACAAGGGGGACAATGTAGAGTCTTATAATGCTTGCAATATGTTCTTATGTAAGTTTTGCTGTACCGTTTTATACTTGAGTTTGCTTCAAACAACCTTGCTAGCCTAGCCTTGTATTGAGAGGAATTCTTCTCGTGCATCCAAATCCTTGAGCCAAAAACTATGCCATTTGTGTCCACCATACCTACCTACTACATGGTATTTCTCTGCCATTCCAAAGTACATTACTTGAGTGCTACCTTTAAAATTCTATTCTTTGCCTTTGCAATATATAGCTCATGGGAAAATAGCCTTAAAAACTATTGTGGTGAAGAATATGTAGCTATGTATCTTATTTCTTATAAGTTGCTTGTTGAGCGGTAACCATGTTTCTGGGGACGCCATCAACTATTACACCTTTGTTGAATATCATGTGAGTTGCTATGCATGTTTGTCTTGTCTGAAGTAAGGGTGATTTATCATGATCAAATGGTTTGAGTGTGCATATTGTTAGAGAAGAACATTGGGCCGCTAACTAAAGCCATGAATCATGGTGGAAGTTTCAGTTTGGACATTAATCATCAATCTCTTATGAGTATATTATTGTTGACTGCCAAAACCCACCGGCGGGCAGCGGCCTTGTCAAC
>NC_061513.1:152338214-152474514 GCF_022539505.1 Lolium rigidum
CAACGGCGCCGGAAATTTGCTTGATGCGTGTAATTGACACGTCCGTTGGGAACCCCAAGAGGAAGGTGTGATGCGCACAGCGGCAAGTTTCACCTCGAGTAAGAAACCAAGGTTTAATCAAACCGGTAGGAGTCAAGAAGCACGTTGAAGGTTGATGGCGGCGGGATGTAGTGCGGCGCAACACCGGAGATTCCGGCGCCAACGTGGAACCTGCACAACACAACCAAAGTACTTTGCCCCAACGAAACGGTGAGGTTATCAATCTCACCGGCTTGTCTGTAACAAAGGGTTAACCGTATTGTGTGGAAGATGATTGTTTGCAGAGAAAACAGTAAAACAAGTATTGCGACAGATTTGTATTTCGGTATAAAAGAATGGACCGGGGTCCACGGTTCACTAGAGGTGTCTCTCCCATAAGATAAAAGCATGTTGGGTGAACAAATTACAGTCGGGCAATTGACAAATAGAGAGGGCATAACAATGCACATACATGGCATGATAAGTATAGTGAGATTTAATTGGGCATTACGACAAAGTACATAGACCGCCATCCAACTGCATCTATGCCTAAAAAGTCCACCTTCGGAGTTATCGTCCGAACCCCTTCCAGGTATTAAGTTGCAAAGCAACAGACAATTGCATTAAGTATGGTGCGTAATGTAATCAACAACTACATCCTCGGACATAGCGCCAATGTTTTATCCCTAGTGGCAACAAGACAACACAACCTTAGAACTTTCGTCACTTGTCCCGGTGTCAATGCGGGCATGAACCCACTATCGAGCATAAATACTCCCTCTTGGAGTTAAAAGCAAAAACTTGGCCGAGCCTCTACTAGTAACGGAGAGCATGCAAGATCATAAACAACACATATGCAATAACTTGATAATTAACATAACATGGTATTCTCTATCCATCGGATCCCGACAAACACAACATAGAGTATTACGGATAGATGATCTTGATCATGTTAGGCAGCTCACAAGATCCAACAATGAAGCACAATGAGGAGAAGACAACCATCTAGCTACTGCTATGGACCCATAGTCCAGGGGTGAACTACTCACTCATCACTCCGGAGGCGACCATGGCGGTGTAGAGTCCTCCGGGAGATGAATCCCCTCTCCGGCGGGGTGCCGGAGGAGATCTCCGAATCCCCCGAGATGGGATCGGCGGCGGCGGCGTCTCGGTAAGGTTTTCCGTATCGTGGTTTTTCGCATCGGGGGTTTCGCGACGGAGGCTTTAAGTAGGCGGAAGGGCGAGTCGGGGGCCGACGAGGGGCCCACACCACGGGGCGGCGCGGGCCCCCTGGCCGCGCCGCCATGTGGTTTGGCCACCTCGTGGCCCCACTTCGTATGCTCTTCGGTCTTCGGAAGGTTCGTGGCGAAATAGGCCCCTGGGTCTTCGTTTCGTCCAATTCCGAGAATATTTCGTTACTAGGATTTTCGAAACCAAAAACGGCAGAAACAGAACGGCACTTCGGCATCTTGTTAATAGGTTAGTTCCAGAAAATGCACGAATATGACATAAAGTGTGCATAAAACATGTAGGTATCATCAATAATATGGCATAGAACATAAGAAATTATCGATACGTCGGAGACGTATCATGCAGCGTGTTTCGAAGTTGGGTAACTCGTGTACCACTGTCCCGTTAGCACTCCGCCCAATGGCCCCTACTTCTTCCCCCCTTCGTGAGGATCCCTCCTCCGGGGTACCATCGAATAGCAGCGATGGTTGGCGCCCACTGATACGTCTCCGACGTATCGATAATTTCTTATGTTCCATGCCACATTATTGATGTTATCTACATGTTTTATGCATACTTTATGTCATATTTATGCGTTTTCCGGAACTAACCTATTGACGAGATGCCGAAGGGCCGCTTGCTCGTTTTCTGCTGTTTTTGGTTCCGAAATCCTAGTAAGGAAATATTCTCGAATCGGACGAAATCAAGGCCCGAGCATCCTATTTTTCCACGAAGCTTCCGAACACCCGAGAGTCGCCAGAGGGGGGCCCCTGGGCCCCCAGACGATAGCCCGGCGCGGCCAGAGGGGGGGCCGCGCCCCCCTAGTGTGTCACCGCCTCGTCGCCTCTCCGACTCCGCCTCTTCGCCTATAAAAAGGTCCCTGACCTAAAACTTCGAGACGGAAAAGCCACGGTAGGAGAAACCTTCCAGAGCCGCCGCCATCGCGAAGCCAAGATCTGGGGGACAGGAGTCTCTGTTCCGGCACGCCGCCGGGACGGGGAAGTGCCCCGGAAGGCTCCTCCATCGACACCACCGCCATCTTCATCAACGCTCGCTGTCTCCCATGAGGAGGGAGTAGTTCTCCATCGAGGCTCGGGGCTGTACCGGTAGCTATGTGGTTCATCTCTCTCCTATGTACTTCAATACAATAATCTCATGAGCTTCCTTACATGATTGAGATTCATATGATGATGCTTGTAATCTAGATGTCGTTATGCTAGTCAAGTGAATTTTACTTATGTGATCTCCGGAGACTCCTTGTCCCACGTGTGTAAAGGTGACAGTGTGTGCACCGTGTGGGTCTCTTAGGCTATATTTCACAGAATACTTATTCACTGTTATGAATGGCATAGTGAAGTGCTTATTTATATCCCTTTATGATTGCAATGTGTTTTGTATCACAATTTATCCATGTGCTACTCTAGTGATGTTATTAAAGTAGTTTATTCCTCCCGCACGGTGTAATGGTGACAGGTGTGTGCATCCGTGTTAGTACTTGGCGTAGGCTATGATTATGATCTCTTGTAGATTATGAAGTTAACTATTGCTATGATGGTATTGATGTGATCTATTCCTCCTACATAGTGTGAAGGTGACAGAGTGTGCATGCTATGTTAGTACTTGGTTTAGTTGTGTTGATCTGCCATGCACTCTAAGGTTATTTAAATATGAACATTGAATATTGTGGAGCTTGTTAACTCCGGCATTGAGGGTTCGTGTAATCCTACGCAATGGTGTTCATCATCCAACAAGAGAGTGTAGAGTATGCATTTATCTATTCTGTTATGTGATCAAAGTTGAGAGTGTCCACTAGTGAAAGTCTAATCCCTAGGCCTTGTTCCTAAATATCGCTATCGCTGCTTGTTTACTTGTTTCTATCGCGTTACTACTCGCTGCAATATTACCACCATCAACTACACGCCGACAACGCACTTTTCCGGTGCCGTTACTACTGCTCATACTTATTCATACCACCCGTATTTCACTATCTCTTCGCCGAACTAGTGCACCTATTAGGTGTGTTGGGGACACAAGAGACTTCTTGCTTTGTGGTTGCGGGGTTGCATGAGAGGGATATCTTTGACCTCTTCCTCCCCGAGTTCGATAAACCTTGGGTGATCCACTTAAGGGAAACTTGCTGCTGTTCTACAAACCTCTGCTCTTGGAGGCCCAACACTGTCTACAAGAATAGAAGCACCCGTAGACATCAAGCTATTTTCTGGCGCCGTTGCCGGGAGGAAAGGTAAAAGGCACTCATACTCCGGTCCCAGGTAAAGTACTTTTCTGTTGCCGTTGTGTGTGTGCTCGAAGCTATTTCCTTTAGATCCTGCAATTGCATCTTTTTGTTTCTTGTTTACACTAGTTTGGCATAATGGACAACAATGAGCTTCTTATTCTATTTCCTGATTTAAGACATGGATGGTTTGATGCGAAAATTAAAAAACCTATGGAACATATTAGTATGAACGCTTTGAACACCATTGTTGCTAATGATATGGAAAATTCTAAGCTTGGGGAAGCTGGCTTTGATGAGCATGATATTTTTAGTCCCCCAAGCATTGAGGAGAAAATTTACTTTGATGATACTTTGCCTCCTATTTATGATGATTATAATGATATTGGTCTTTTAGTACCGCTCTGTTATGGAGGATAAATTTGATTATGATTACAATATGCCTCCTATATTTGATGATGAGAATAATAATGATAGCTACTTTGTTGAATTTGCTCCCACTACAACTAATAAAATTGATTATGCTTATGTGGAGAGTAATAATTTTATGCATGAGACTCATGATAAGAATGCTTTATGTGATAGTTATATTGTTGAGTTTGCCCATGATGCTACTGAAAGTTATTATGAGAGAGGAAAATATGGTTGTAGAAATTTTCATGTTACTAAAACACCTCTCTATATGCTGAAATTTTTGAAGTTACACTTGTTTTATCTTTCTATGCTTGTTGCATCATGCTTCATGAATTTGTTTATTTACAAGATTCCTTTTCATAGGAAGCATGTTAGGCTTAAATTTGTTTTAAATTTGCTTCTTGATGCTCTCTTTTGCTTCAAATACTATCTCTTGCGAGTGCATCATTAAAACTGCTGAGCCCATCTTAATGGCTATAAAGAAAGAACTTCTTGGGAGATAACCCATGTGTTTATTTTACTACAGTATTTTTGTTTTATATTTGAGTCTTGGAAGTTGTTTACTACTGTAGCAACCTCTCCTTATCTTAGTTTTGTGTTTTGTTGTGCCAAGTAAAGTCTTTGATAGTAAAGTTCATACTAGATTTGGATTACTTGCGCAGTTTCAGATTTCTTTGCTTGTCACGAATTTCGACCTGCCTCCCTGTAGGTAGCTCGGAAAATTAAGCCAATTTACGTGCGTTATCCTCGGATATGTACGCAACTTTCATTAAATTTGGGCATTTTCATTTGAGCAAGTCTGGTGCCTCAATAAAATCCATCTTTACGGACTGTTCTGTTTTGACAGATTCTGCCTTTTATTTCGCATTGCCTCTTTTGCTATGGTGGATGAATTTCTTTGTTCCATTAATGTCCAGTAGCTTTATGCAATGTCCAGAAGTGTTAAGAATGATTGTGTCACCTCTGAACATGTGAATTTTTATTGTGCACTAACCCTCTAATGAGTTGTTTTTAGTTTGGTGTGGAGGAAGTTTTCAAGGGTCAAGAGAGGAGGATGATATACTATGATCAAGAAGAGTGAAGAGTCTAAGTTTGGGGATGCCCCCATGGTTCATCCCTGCATATTTCAAGAAGACTCAAGCATCTAATCTTGGGGATGCCCAAGGCATCCCCTTCTTCATCGACAAATTATCAGGTTTCTTCTCTTGAAACTATATTTTTATTCGGTCACATCTTATGTACTTTGCTTGGAGCGTCGGTTTGTTTTTGTTTTTGTTTTTGTTTTTGTTTGAATAAATGGATCCTAGCATTCATTGTGTGGGAGAGAGACACGCTCCGCTGGTTCATATGAACACTTGTGTTCTTCGCTTTAGCTTTTAATGTTCATGGCGAAGGTTGAAACTGCTTCGTTAAATTGTTATATGGTTGGAATCGGGAAATGATACATGTAGTAATTCTAAAATGTCTTGAATAATTTGATACTTGGCAATTGTTGTGCTCATGTTTAAGCTCTTGCATCATATACTTTGCACCCATTAATGAAGAAATACATAGAGCTTGCTAAAATTTGGTTTGCATATTTGGTCTCTCTAAAGTCTAGATAATTTCTAGTATTGAGTTTTGAACAACAAGGAAGATGGTGTAGAGTCTTATAATGTTTTCAATATGTCTTTTATGTGAGTTTTGCTGCACCGGTTCATCCTTGTGTTTGTTTCAAATAACCTTGCTAGCCTAAGCCTTGTATCGAGAGGGAATACTTCTCATGCATCCAAAATCCTTGAGCCAACCACTATGCCATTTGTGTCCACCATACCTACCTACTACATGGTATTTCTCCGCCATTCCAAAGTAAATTGCTTGAGTGCTACCTTTAAATAATTCAAAATTTATCACCTCTGATTTGTGTCAATGTTTTATAGCTCATGAGGAAGTATGTGGTGTTTATCTTTCATTCTTGTTGGGCAACTTTCACCAATGGACTAGTGGCTTCATCCGCTTATCCAATAATTTTACAAAAAGAGCTGGCAATGGGATTCCCAGTCCCAAATGAATTAACAAAAATAGACACTCCTCCATGGTATGTGATTGTTGGACGGCACCCGAAGGATTCGGTTAGCCATGGCTTGTGTAAGCAAAGGTTGGGAGGAGTGTCATCATAATAAAACTAAAATAAAATGGCACTCCTTCATGGTATGAGATTGTTGGCAGGCACCCGAGGATTCGATTAGCCATGGTTTGTGAAGGAAAGGTTGGAAGGAGTGCCACCCAAAAATAAAATAAAATGGGAGCCGCTCTTTGAAGGTTTGTCTAGCAAGGGGGTTAGAGTACCCGCTACCATTCGTTGACAACAACATACACCTCTCAAAACTTTATTTTTATGCTCTCTTTATGTTTTCAAAACCAAAGCTCTAGCACAAATATAGCAATCAATGCTTCCTCTACGAAGGGCCTTTCTTTTACTTTTATTGTTGAGTCAGTTCACCTATCTCTCTCCACCTCAAGAAGCAAACACTTGTGTGAACTGTGCATTGATTCCTACATACTTGCATATTGCACTTGTTATATTGCTTTGCATTGACAAACTATCATTGAGATACACATGTTACAAGTTGAAAGCAACCGCTGAAACTTAATCTTCCTTTGTGTTGCTTCAATACCTTTACTTTGATTTATTGCTTTATGAGTTAACTCTTATGCAAGACTTATTGATGCTTGTCTTTAAGTGCTATTCATGAAAAGTCATTGCTTTATGATTCAGTTGTTTACTCATGTCATTACCATTGTTTTGATCGCTGCATTCATTACATATGTTTACAATATGATCAAGTTTATGATGGCATGTCACTCCAGAAATTATCTTTGTTTATCGTTTACCTGCTCGGGACGAGCGGGAACTAAGCTTGGGGATGCTGATACGTCTCCGACGTATCGATAATTTCTTATGTTCCATGCCACATTATTGATGTTATCTACATGTTTTATGCATACTTTATGTCATATTTATGCGTTTTCCGGAACTAACCTATTGACGAGATGCCGAAGGGCCGATTCTTGTTTTACTGCTGTTTTTGGTTCCGAAATCCTAGTAAGGAAATATTCTCGGAATCGGACGAAATCAAGGCCCAGCATCCTATTTTTCCACGAAGCTTCCAGAACACCCGAGAGTCGCCAGAGGGGGGCCACTGGGCCCCCAGACGATAGCCCGGCGCGGCCAGAGGGGGGGCCGCGCCCCCCTAGTGTGTCACCACCTCGTCGCCTCTCCGACTCCGCCTCTTCGCCTATAAAAAGGTCCCTGACCTAAAACTTCGAGACGGAAAAGCCACGGTAGGAGAAACCTTCCAGAGCCGCCGCCATCACGAAGCCAAGATCTGGGGGACAGGAGTCTCTATTCCGGCACGCCGCCGGGACGGGGAAGTGCCCCCGGAAGGCTCCTCCATCGACACCACCGCCATCTTCATCAACGCTGCTGTCTCCCATGAGGAGGGAGTAGTTCTCCATCGAGGCTCGGGGTTGTACCGGTAGCTATGTGGTTCATCTCTCTCCTATGTACTTCAATACAATAATCTCATGAGCTGCCTTACATGATTGAGATTCATATGATGATGCTTGTAATCTAGATGTCGTTATGCTAGTCAAGTGAATTTTACTTATGTGATCTCCGGAGACTCCTTGTCCCACGTGTGTAAAGGTGACGAGTGTGTGCACCGTGTGGGTCTCTTAGGCTATATTTCACGGAATACTTATTCACTCGTTATGAATGGCATAGTGAAGTGCTTATTTATATCCCTTTATGATTGCAATGTGTTTTGTATCACAATTTATCCATGTGCTACTCTAGTGATGTTATTAAAGTAGTTTATTCCTCCCGCACGGTGTAATGGTGACGGTGTGTGCATCCGTGTTAGTACTTGGCGTAGGCTATGATTATGATCTCTTGTAGATTATGAAGTTAACTATTGCTATGATGGTATTGATGTGATCTATTCCTCCTACATAGTGTGAAGGTGACGAGTGTGCATGCTATGTTAGTACTTGGTTTAGTTGTGTTGATCCGTCATGCACTCTAAGGTTATTTAAATATGAACATTGAATATTGTGGAGCTTGTTAACTCCGGCATTGAGGGTTCGTGTAATCCTACGCAATGGTGTTCATCATCCAACAAGAGAGTGTAGAGTATGCATTTATCTATTCCGTTATGTGATCAAAGTTGAGAGTGTCCACTAGTGAAAGTCTAATCCCTAGGCCTTGTTCCTAAATACTGCTATCGCTGCTTGTTTACTGTTTTACTGCGTTACTACTGCTGCAATATTACCACCATCAACTACACGCCAGCAAGCACTTTTCTGGTGCCGTTACTACTGCTCATACTTATTCATACCACCTGTATTTCACTATCTCTTCGCCGAACTAGTGCACCTATTAGGTGTGTTGGGGACACAAGAGACTTCTTGCTTTGTGGTTGCAGGGTTGCATGAGAGGGATATCTTTGACCTCTTCCTCCCCGAGTTCGATAAACCTTGGGTGATCCACTTAAGGGAAACTTGCTGCTGTTCTACAAACCTCTGCTCTTGGAGGCCCAACACTGTCTACAAGAATAGAAGCACCCGTAGACATCACCCACCGTGGGGCTAGCGGCGTCTGGAGGCCGGAACCGGGAGGGTTCTACCTTCGGAGGCATCAGCGACACCATCGCCATGGGGCATGTCTTGTACGCCGGCAACTTTCCAATCATCCCTCGGGACGAGTGCTGGATTCCGGAAAACATGGAGAGCACGTTCAACAGCCGAAGATTCTGACGACCCCAATCACCCCAGAGGTGGTTGCGTATCGGGAAGCTCTTGAAGCTAAGTGTAAATAACTCCTTGGAAAATCTGAGAACATAGTCAATGTTATAGCATTAGTCCCTCAGGATAAGATGGAAGCAGAAAGACTAATCGAGCATGCCAAAGAAAATGAGCGCTTGGCGGAGGAAGAACTCGTGAGGGCCAGAGAGCTTGCAGAAGAGTGGAAAACCACGGTCAAAGAAACCCACGAGGAAGCGAGGCAGATGCGAAGAGAAGCTATCCGCCCTCGCAACATCAACTTTGACAGCGCAGCTTGCCCCAAGCCTTAGGCAACTCCAAAGGATAACATGAAAATGGCGGCGGAGCTCCTAGCCAAAATCAATGACGATATCGATATCGAGCACCTCCGTGCAGTCATTGCCACGGCCATGAAGCAACAGAGTAAGGCGAACACTTCGCGCAGGTTGGAATCCAACCCGGAGGCATGTGTGTCTACAGCGCAGAAGAACCCTACTGAAAATTCACGGGAGCGCCGCAAGAATCAATCGCGCACTGGATCAACGGAGTGTAAAGAAAGACCAGGGAGCACCCAAATCCGATCCCCATATCTTCATATACCCCTCCTGGGGATAAAAACAAGGGAAACTATGAGATGTACTCTGGTAGGGACAAGTACCAGAACCCATCACCGCCCCGGAACCAGTACGCGCCGTCGTTCCCTCGTCAGCGAAGTCCCGCTGGAAACGCCAGACCCCATGGGCCTGGCAGAATTAATATCCACGACAATGTTGAGCCCCGAAGGAGCCGGAACAAAGAGCATGCACCTGAGCCCCGCAGGAGCCGTAATGAAGAACGTGCACCTGAGACAAGGCAATCTGACGGAGGCAGTCGCCAAGACGGCGAAGGCAGCCGCTGCAACCGGAGCCAGCACCGCCAGGAAGGACGCGGAGAAACTGATAGCGGAAGCAAGAGGCCTCGCATGCCCCCGCACGGTTCTCCGTCACCAACACCTAGTAGAGGAGGTGGAGGCAGAGGCCGAAGATCACACTCCCGCTCGGAGTCCCCTGAGCATAGGCGGAGCTCGCGTGACACACGGGAATGTCTGAATGAATACAGGATCGGCTACATTGGTCCAAAGTGTTTTGGGAAGAGAAATCGGGAGGAAAAAACACCGAAAGGCATGAACCTCAAGCTACCCGGAAACTTGAAGCATTATGATGGTAGAGAGGGGCCTGATACCTGGATTGATTACTACTTCAATGCAGTCAGCTTTGCCGGAGGGACCCCAAACATGGCCCGTGGCATGCTTCAGTTGTACCTTGTTGGTCCGGCCCAGACTTGGCTCAGCGATATCCCGGAGAACTCCATCTTTTGCTAGTTTGACCTAAAGATAGCCTTCGAGGGACACTTCAGGGGCACCTACAAGAGACCATCCATGGCCAGTGACCTGCAGGCATGTGTACAGAAGAGAAACGAAACCTCCCGAGAATAACTTTGTTGGTGGTTAGGAACAAGAAACGATTGCGAGAACGTCGACGATCGAACAACTATGTTGGCCTTCATGGGAGGTCTGCAGAGGGGAGGACTGCTCCAGCACAAACTGAAGTGCGAGTACAATGACCAGAAGTTGGACCTGGATAAGATGATTTCCATCGCCAGCACCCATACTGCCGCCGATGATGACACAGGTGGAGAACTTCCGGCCACAGCCTTACCCCTGCAGTAGCAGAAGAAGAAACGTGACGGCAATAACAAGCGGAAAATCCCCCGATGACCAAAAGAGCAGTGGATCTGACATGGTCGCCATGACGTTCCAACGAGGTGGTCAAGCTAGCGGAAGAGGCCGCGGCCGGATCCCCCGCTCCCCAAACCGATGAAGAGTAGAGAGATATGCCGTGTCTGGCCCATATTGATCCGACAATGGGCAAATCCTCTCACACAAATCGCAGTTGCAAATGGGTAAATGATCTTAAGACGGATCCAGAAGCAGGATACAAGCGTGCAAGGAAGCACAGTCCACGTGGCAAAGGAGGCAAGGGCAAGAAAAAGGACAAGGAAGAGGTTAGCTCCGAGGCAATGGATGAGGATAGGGCTTCGCCGGAACCCAAAGAGGGTGACGTAGCCAACACCTCCAACCCCTTCGGAAAGAAAAGCGCAAGTGCATATCACACCTTCCTCGGAACTCCAACAGTTCAGGCGAAGAAATCCGCCCTCCGGACCCTAAACGTCACACTTCCGATTGTGCCGCAGTACGTGAAGTGGTCGGAAAAAACCATGCACGTTCGACAGAGCCGATCACCCGACCGTCATCCCTAAAGAGTGCTACGCTTTGGTTGTTAGTCCCCGCATCAACGAGTATGACTTCTCCAAGTGCCTCATGGACGGCGGAGCCAGCCTGAACATCACGTACTTAGAAACTCTGGAGAAGATGAACCTTACCAAGGAACAACTTAAGCACAGAACCACAGAGTTCCATGGTGTGGTTCCGGGTAAAAAGGTGAACTCCCTGGGCAGCATCAAACTTCATGTGGCCTTCGGTGATGTTAACAATTACCGTGAGAAGATGATCACGTTTGAGGTTGTGCCCTTTAAAGGTTGCTACCATGTGATCTTTTGCAAGCCAACCTACCACAAGTTCCATGCGAGACCGTGATACATCTACAACAAGCTCAAGATTCCGAGTCCTAACGGTATGATCATCGTATCTTGAGACTATAAGAAAGCTCGGGGCTGCGAAGAGGGCAAAACAGCCTTCCGCGCAGGCAGTTATCTCTGGAGAGGAGCTGCAAGGCTACAGAGCCGCGGTGGATCCAGCCGAGATGCACACCACCAAGAAGCAAATCTCCGACCAGAAGACCATGTTCAAGGCCGCGAGAGACACCAAGAAGGTTGACCTCAAGTAAGGTGACGCCTCCAAGCAGGTTTCTGTCAGCGCTGGCCTGGAACCCAAATAGGAAGACACGCTCGTCGAGTTCCTGCGAGCTAACATGGATATCTTTGCATGAAAACCTTCTGACATGTCCGTAGTACCAAGGGAACTCGCCGAACACTAGCTCAACATAAATCCGGGTGCAAAACCGGTGAAGCAAGCTATGCAACGCTTTGGAGATAAGAAGCGACGCGCCATAGGAATGAAATTAGTAGTGTTACTAGAGGCAGGTTTTGTAATAGAAGTTATCCACACAGATTGGGTCGCAAATCCCGTCCTTGTACCCAAAAAGAATTCTGAAATACTAAGAATGTGCATCGATTACTCCGGCTTGAATAAGCATTGTCTAAAGGATCTGTTTCCCCTTGCCGCGCATTGACCAAGTCATTGATTCGACGGCGGGGCCAGAACTTCTATGTTTTCTTGATGCGTATTTCGGGTATCATCAGATTCGGATGAAGAAGTCCGAAAAAAAGAAATCTCGTTCATCACCCCTTTCGGCACGTACTGCTATGTCACCATGCCTTTTGGTCTGAAAAATGCAGGTGCCACCTACTAGCGTACGATGTAGTGGTGCATGAAGGACCAAATTGGCTGGAACGTGCACGCTTACGTCGACGACATCGCGGTCATGACCCAGAAAGGATTCGACTTGATCAACGATCTTCAGGAGACCTTTGTAAATCTCTGGAGATACAAGATGATGTTAAATCCGCTAAAATGCGTCTTTGGCGTACCATCTGGAAAACTCCTTGGCTTCATTGTCTCTCACAGAGGCATCGAGGTAAACCCGGAAAAAATCAAGGACATCCTCAACATCAAAAGGCCAACTTGTCTTAAAGATGTACAACGATTAACTGGTTGTGTAGCAGCAATCAGTAGATTTGTCGGTCGTCTTGGTGAGAAGGCATTACCCCTGTACAAGTTACTGAAGAAACAAAGAAATTTGTCTGGGATGACGCATCAGATGCAACACTTCAGGAGTTGAAGAGAATACTCTCCTCCCCAACTATTTTGGCGGCTCCAGAAGAGTCGGAACCTATGTTCCTCTGCTTGGCAGCATCCAAGAAAGTCAATCAGCATCATCATCGTGGTGGAGCGAAAGGAAGAAGGACATGAGTACGAAGTCCAGTGGCCCATCTATTACATTACGAGGTCTTCACAGAATCCAAACAGAAATACCCTCACTTTCAGAAGCTAGCCTATGGAGTATTCCTAGGTAGCCGGAAGTTGAGACACTGCTTCCATGAGCATCCCATGGCAGTTGTGAGCACAGCTCCATTGTCAACTATCATCAACAACTCAGAGGCAACCGGACGTGTAGCAAAGTGGGGAATATAACTTTCCGCCTTCGATATCAAATACAAAGCTAGGACTGCAATCAGTCACAAACTTTGGTGGATTTTTTCGTCGACTATACTGAAGCACCGGAGGGCACACTTGCGCCGTAACCAAAAGCTTGGGTCATGCATTTTGACGAATCCAAGCAACATCAAGGCTCGGAGCCTGGAGTTACCCTGAAGTCACCACCGGAGAAGAACCGCAGTATGTTCTGCACATTCACTTCGAAGCTACCAATAACATGGCGGAATATGAGGCTCTACTACATGGACTGCGCATCGCAAAGGAAATCGGGATCAAGCACATTATATGTTGCGGTGACTCCGACCTGGTGGCACAGAAAATAGCCGGAACCTGGAACGGCAGGAACTCCATCATGGCGGCTTACAGAGACGAAGTTGACGAGATCACCTAGTGCTTCCTCGGATACGAAGTCAAATACGTCAGGAGAGACGATAATACAGCGACATATACGTCGTTCAAGCTCGGATCTGGTAGGAAGCCAATTCTACCCGGAATTTTCGTTGAGCACTTGTGGACACCCTCGGTAAAGGGCGCTAACCCGAAAAACCCAGATGTGGCAGTATCTCCGGCCAAGGAGGTGATGGTTATCACTACGGCTTGGACCAAGCCTTACCTGGACTACCTAATCGATCAGACGTTGCCGGAGGATGAAGTTCTCGCACGACAGATCGTTAGATGAGCAAGGTCCTACACAATCATTGATGGACAGCTCTACAAGAGAAGCGCAAATGGAATTTTCCAAAAATGTGTCTCCAATGAAGAAGGAATTGCAATTCTTATAGAGATTCACCTAGGTGATTGTGGGCATCATGCTGCTCCCAGATCCCTTATTGCAAAAGCTTTCCCGCAAGGATTTTCTGGCTAACAGCTAAAGCTGATGCTGATAAGATAGTTGGAACATGTCGTGGCTACCGGTACTATGCTACACAGCCAAATGCTCCAGCTCAAGAGCTGAAGACCATCCCTACCACATGGTCGTTTGCGGTCTGGGGGCTCGATATGGTCGGAAAACTGAAAAAAATTGTCTCCTCGTAGTTTTGAGTACCTCTTGGTCGCAGTTGACAAGTTCAACAAATGGATCGAGGCCAAACTAGTGAGAAAAGCTGATGGTGCTACGACACTGAAATTTGTTTGCAGCCTCGTGGTGAGATACGACATCCCACATAGCATCATCACAGATAATGGCACAAACTTTGCACAGGGAGAACTGAAGGAGTACTACCATGACATGGGGATCTGGCTTGACCTTGCCTCTGTGTCACATCCACAATCCAACGGACAGGTCGAGCGAGCCAATGGCCTTATACTAGTTGGACTCAAACCTCGCCTCAAAGAACTGCTGCGACGAGCAGTCAGAACTTGGGCGGAGGAGTTAGATGTTGTTCTGTGGAGTTTAGGAACAATCCCTACCAGATCAACTAGTTTCACACCTTTCTTCCTAGTATACGGATCTGAAGCAGTGCTACTTTTCAACATCATTCATGATTCTCCACGAGTTTCCGCCTACAATGAGGAAAATGCAAATGAGGCTCGACAGATATATATGTGGACCTGCTCGAAGAAGCTCGGAACATAGCTGACCAGCGTTCCATCATCTACCAGCAGAAACTACGACGCTATCATAGCCGTCGAGTTCGTAATCGCTCGTTTAAAGAAGGTGATCTGGTTCTCCGCCTTCGGCAGGTAAAAGAGCATCAGTTGCAATCTACATGGGAAGTACCCTTCGTCGCGAGCAAAGTGCTACATAACGGATCTTACTACCTCGTTGATATTCGTGAGTTAAAGGATAGACATGCAAATTGGTCTCGAAAACGAAAGAGGGAGGATCCGGGTGATGTATACGATGAAACAGATCGTCCTTGGAATATCGCACAGCTACGTCCTTTCCACGCTTAGCAAGTTTCTCATTACATACATTGTAATAGTTATGATACATGATCGATGAAATAAAGAATATGGTTCACTCTTTGAGTCTTTTACCTCCTTTTATTGTTCTTTTTTTATCGTGTATGTTTTTCAACAAAAACTGCAGAGCTGTATGTTTCCTCCTAGGCGTGTATATTGTTGTGATTTTTTAAAAATCCTCCAGTAGGACATAAGCTTAAGTTTTCTGGAATATGGAATTTTTGTTGCGAATTGTGGATTCATATAGTAGCGACTTCCGGCACCTAAAGCAGGGGGCTTGTTTCCGCGGTTATTGACGGATTTGCCATTAGGCTCCATCACCGTCGGCGAGCTCTTTCCGGCTAAGGGTCTTCCGACTCGTGGAAGGTCAAGCAAGTAAGCCAGAAAATTCAGAAACCAGCACTTGCTTCAGATAAAAAGAACACACATACATAAGTTAAACGGTAGCAGGATAAGTATTTTCCGCCCATCGCATGCAATGTTCTTCCTAGCTACTTCAAATACGCTTAAGTTATATTACAAACCCTCCCTGGGGCCAAAATGATACAGTTCAATGTTTTTTTTAGGTTTCAGTCGGAGGATTCCGGCTTGTCTTCCTCAGAAATGTTCAAGGTGTTGTCCTTGCCGGATTCACTGCCATATGGACTTGCGCTTGACCCGGAGCCCTCCTCTTCGTCCTCCTCATCGTCTTTGGGAAATCCAGTCGGAAATTCGTGCTTCTCATACCACTCCTCGTGATTAACACGAGAAGAAAAGAGAGAGTCAAATCCGCTAACTTCCTTGATGAGTTTCTTGACGTTGGTGACCTTGGGAACTCCGTGGGCAATATTTACAAGGTCCATGGTCGGAAAATGTGCCTTCCACATAACCAGGACATGGGCGGCGGCTCCGCGGGCAGAGGATTTGTGTCAGTCCCTGATACGTCTCAAACGTATCTATAATTTCTTATGTTCCATGTTAATTTTATGATGATACTCACATGTTTTATACACACTTTATGTCATTATTATGCATTTTCCGGCACTAACCTATTGACGAGATGCCGAAGAGCCAGTTGTTGTTTTCTGCTGTTTTTGGTTTCAGAAATCCTACAAAGGAAATATTCTCGGAATTGGACGAAATCAACGCCCAGGGTCTTATTTTTCCACGGAGCTTCCAAAAGACCGAAGAGCATACGAAGTGGGGCCACGAGGTGGCCAGAACATAGGCCGGCGCGGCCAGGGAGGGGCCCGCGCCGCCCTATGGTGTGGGCCCCTCGTCAGCCCTCCGACTCTGCCCTTCCGCCTACTTATAGCCTTCGTCGCGAAAACCCTATTACCGAGAGCCACGATACGGAAAACCTTCCAGAGACGCCGCCGCCACCAATCCCATCTCGGGGGATTCAGGAGATCGCCTCCGGCACCCTGCCGGAGAGGGGAATCATCTCCCGGAGGACTCTTCATCACCATGATCGCCTCCGGATTGATGTGTGAGTAGTTCACCCCTGGACTATGGGTCCATAGCAGTAGCTAGATGGTTGTCTTCTCTTCATTGTGCTATCATGTTAGATCTTGTGAGCTGCCTATCATGATCAAGATCATCTATTTGTAATGCTACATGTTGTGTTTGTTGGGATCCGATGAATATGGAATACTATGTCAAGTTGATTATCAATCTATCATATATGTGTTGTTTATGTTCTTGCATGCTCTCCGTTGCTAGTAGAGGCTCTGGCCAAGTTGATACTTGTAACTCCAAGAGGGAGTATTTATGCTCGATAGTGGGTTCATGCCTCCATTGAATTTGGGACAGTGACAGAAAGTTCTAAGGTTGTGGATGTGCTATTACCACTAGGGATAAAACATCAATGCTTTGTCTAAGGATATTTGTGTTCATTACATTACGCACCATACTTAATGCAATTGTCTGTTGTTTGCAACTTAATACTGGAAGGGGTGCGGATGCTAACCTGAAGGTGAACTTTTTAGGCATAGATGCATGCTGGATAGCGGTCTATGTACTTTGTCGTAATGCCCTGATTAAATCTCATAGTAGTCATCATGATATGTATGTGCATTGTTATGCCCTCTCTATTTGTCAATTGCCCAACTGTAATTTGTTCACCCAACATGCTATATCTTATTGGAGAGACACCACTAGTGAACTGTGGACCCCGGTCTATTCTTTACATCTGAAATACAATCTACTGCAAACTCTGTTCTTTACTGTTCTTCGCAAAAAAACATCATCTTCCACACTATACATTTAATCCTTTGTTTACAGCAAGCCGGTGAGATTGACAACCTCATTGTTACGTTGGGGCAAAGTACTTTGATTGTGTTGTGCAGGTTCCACATTGGCGCCGGAATCCCTGGTGTTGCGTCGCACTACACTCCGTCACCAACAACCTTCACGTGGCCCTTGACTCCTACTGGTTCGATAACCTTGGTTTCTTGCGAGGGAAAACTTGCTGCTTGTACGCATCACACCTTCCTCTTGGGGTTCCCAACGGACGTGTGCTTCACGCGTATCAAGCTCTTTTTACGGCGCCGTTGCCGGGGAGATCAAGACACGCTGCAAGGGGAGTCTCCCACATCCAATCTCTTTACTTTGTTTTTGCCTTGCTTTACTTTACTTTATTTACTGCTTTGTTTGCTCTCTATATCAAAAACACAAAAAAAATAGTTACTTGCTTTACTTTATTTACTGTCTTGTTTGCATTCTCTATATTAAAAACACAAAAAATTTAGTTACTTGCATTTACTTTATTTAGTTTGCTTTATTTACTATTACTAAAATGAGTAGTCCTGAAGTTGAAGTTCGTTCGTTTAAGCAACAAGGGGGAGAGAGTTTTAAAGATGCTTGGTATAGAATTAGCGATGCTCATCATAGGTGCATTAAGAAACACTCCACTATTATCCTACTTAGGAACTTTTATGTTGGTATCTCTAGTTGGAATAGGTATGTTCTTGATACTCTTGCGGGAGGTAATTTCCTAGGCACTCCTGCTTTAGAAGCTAGTTGCATTATTGAGAGTCTAGTTGGAATACCACCTGTTAATGAAGCTAAAATTGAGATCTCTCTTGATGATGTCATGAAAAAGTTGGAGGCCATAGAGAAAAATCTTCCAAGTGTTGAGACTAAATTGGGAATATTACTTGATAACACTGATAAACTTGATAAAACTCTAAGCGAAATTAATGAGAGAATTGCCGTTTTAGAAACTTGTGCTACTCATGATAATCGAACCCATAGAATTAGTGAACTTGAAGAAGCTATGGGAACCTTGGGTTCAACTTTTTCTTCTCTTAAGTTTAAGGAGAAAGCTTATGTGGGTAAAGAGCAAAAGTTCATGTATGGCTCTAAAGTGCCTAATCCAAAAAAACTATTATAGGCCTAAAATTGACAAAGCCTTTAGCACCACTATGGATGATGGAGCACCTAAGATACCTATTGTGACAAATTGTGAAAGTTATGAGGTTGATGCTTCATCTCTTGATGTTACTTGATTCACACTTTCTGCGCCTAGCTGAAAGGCGTTAAAAAAAGCGCTTATGGGAGACAACCCATTATTTTACTTCTGCACTTTTGTTTTATATTTGAGTCTTGGAAGTTGTTACTACTGTAGCAACCTCTCCTTATCTTTATTTTATTGCATTGTTGTGCCAAGTAAAGTCTTTGATAGTAGGGTTGATACTAGATTTGGATTACTGCGCAGAAACAGATTTCTTGCTGTCACGAAATTTAGCAGCTCCGTTTGTAGGTAACTCAGAAAAATCTGCCAATTTTCGTGCGTGATCCTCAGATATGTACGCAACTTTCATTAAATTTGAGCTTTTTCATCTGAGCAAGTTAAGTGCCCCAGAAAAATTCGTCTTTACGGACTGTTCTGTTTTGACAGATTCTGTCTTTTATTTCGCATTGCCTGTTTTGCTATGTTTGATGGATTTCTTTGTTCCATTAACTTTCAGTAGCTTAGTGCAATGTCCAGAAGTGTTAAGAATGATTATGTCACCTCTGAATATGTGAATTTTTGATTATGCAATAACCCTCTAATGAGTTTGTTTTGAGTTTGGTGTGGAGGAAGTTTTCAAGGGTCAAGAGAGGAGGATGATACAATATGATCAAGAAGAGTGAAAAGTCTAAGCTTGGGGATGCCCCCGTGGTTCATCGCTGCATATTTTAAGAAGACTCAAGCATCTAAGCTTGGGGATGCCCAAGGCATCCCTTCTTCATCGACTAACTTATCGGGTCACCTCTAGTGAAACTATATTTTTATTCCGTCACATCTTATGTGCTTTACTTGGAGCGTCTGTTTGTTTTTGTTTTTGTTTTTGTTTGAATAAAATCGGATCCTAGCATTCTTTGTGTGGGAGAGAGACACGCTCCGCTGTTTCATATGAACACTGGTGTTCTTAGCTTTACTTTTAATGTTCATGGCGAAGGTTGAAACCGCTTCGTTCATTGTTATTTGGTTGGAAACAGAAAATGCTTCATGTGGTAATTGGTATAATGTCTTGAATAATTTGATACTTGGCAATTTTTGTGCTCATATAGATCATGTTTAAGCTCTTGCATCATGTACTTTGCACCTATTAATGAAGAACTACATAGAGCTTGTTGAAATTTGGTTTGCATGACTGGTCTCTCTAGAGTCTAGATACTTTCTGATGAGGTGTTTGACCAACAAGGAAGACAGTGTAGAGTCTTATAATGCTTGCAATATGTTCTTATGTAAGTTTTGCTGTACCGGTTTATACTTGAGTTTGCTTCAAACAACCTTGCTAGCCTAAGCCTTGTATTGAGAGGGATTACTTCTCGTGCATCCAAATCCTTGAGCCAAAAACTATGCCATTTGTGTCCACCATACCTACCTACTACATGGTATTTATCTGCCATTCCAAAGTACATTACTTGAGTGCTACCTTTAAAATTCTATTCTTTGTCTTTGCAATATATAGCTCATGGGAAAATAGCATTAAAAACTATTGTGGTAAAGAATATGTAGCTTATGTATCTTATTTCTTATAAGTTGCTTGTTGAGCGGTAACCATGTTTCTGGGGACGCCATCAAATATTACATCTTTGTTGAATATCATGTGAGTTGCTATGCATGTTCGTCTTGTCTGAAGTAAGGGTGATTTATCATGATCAAATGGTTTGAGTATGCATATTGTTAGAGAAGAACATTGGGCCGCTAACTAAAGCCATGAATCATGGTGGAAGTTTCAGTTTGGACATCAATCCTCAATCTCTTATGAGAATATTATCTGTTGTTGAATGCTTATGCATTAAAGAGGAGTCCATTATATGTTGTCTATGTTGTCCCGGTATGGATGTCCTAAGTTGAGATCTATCAAAAACGAGAAATCAAATGCGATCTATCTCCTTGGACCTTTGTACAGGCGACATAGAGGTACCCCTTTGTGACACTTGGTTGAAACATATGTTATGCAATGATAATCCATGTAAATCCAAGCTAATTAGGACAAGGTGCGAGCACTATTGGTACTCTATGCATGAGGCTTGCAACTTATAAGATGTCTTATACATAACACATATGAATTATTACTACCGTTGACAAAATTGTTTCTATGTTTTCAAAATAAAATCTCTAGCACAAAAATAGTAATCCATGCTTCCCTCTGCGAAGGGCCTTTCTTTTACTTTATGTTGAGTCAGTTTACCTACTTCTTTCTATCTTAGAAGCAAACACTTGTGTCAGCTGTGCATTGATTCTTACATGTTTACCTATTTCACTTGTTATATTACTTTGTGTTGACTATTATCTATGAGATAAACATGTTGAAGTTGAAAGCAACTGCTGAAACTTATATCTTCCTTTGTGTTGCTTCAAAGCTTTCTACTAAGAATTTATTGCTTTATGAGTTAACTCTTATGCAAGTCTTATTGATGCTTGTCTTGAAAGTACTATTCGTGAAAAGTCTTTGCTATATGACTCAGTTGTTTATTCATTGTCTTTACCATTGCTTCGAATCATTGCATTCATCTCATATGCTTTACAATAGTATTGATCAAGATTATGATAGCATGTCACTTCAGAAATTATCCTTGTTATCGTTTACCTACTCGAGGGCGAGTAGGAACTAAGCTTGGGGATGTTTGATACGTCTCAAACGTATCTATAATTTCTTATGTTCCATGTTACTTTTATGATGATACTCACATTTTTTATACACCTTTTATGTCATTATTATGCATTTTCCGGCACTAACCTATTGGCGAGATGCCGAAGAGCCAGTTGCTATTTTCTGCTGTTTTTGGTTTCAGAAATCCTACAAAGGAAATATTCTCGGAATTGGACGAAATCAACGCCCAGGGCCTTATTTTTCCACGGAGCTTCCAGAAGACCGAAGAGCATACGAAGTGGGGCCACGAGGTGGCCAGACCATATGCCGGCGCGACCAGGGAGGGGACCGCGCCGCCCTATGGTGTGGGCCCCTCGTCAGCCCTCCGACTCTGCCCTTCCGCCTACTTATAGCCTTCGTCGCGAAAACCCTATTACCGAGAGCCACGATACGGAAAACCTTCCGGAGACGCCGCCGCCGCCAATCCCATCTCGGGGGATTCGGGAGATCGCCTCCGGCACCTGCCGGAGAGGGGAATCATCTCCCGGGAGGACTCTTCATCACCATGATCGCCTCCGGATTGATGTGTGAGTAGTTCACCCCTGGACTATGGGTCCATAGCGAGTAGCTAGATGGCTGTCTTCTCCTCATTGTGCTATCATGTTAGATCTTGTGAGCTGCCTATCATGATCAAGATCATCTATTTGTAATGCTACATGTTGTGTTTGTTGGGATCCGATGAATATGGAATACTATGTCAAGTTGATTATCAATCTATCATATATGTGTTGTTTATGTTCTTGCATGCTCTTCGTTGCTAGTAGAGGCTCCGGCCAAGTTGATACTTGTAACTCCAAGAGGGAGTATTTATGCTCGATAGTGGGTTCATGCCTCCATTGAATGCAGGACAGATGACGGAAAGTTCTAAGGTTGTGGATGTGTTGTTGCCACTAGGGATAAAACATCAATGCTTTGTCTAAGGATATTTGTGTTGATTACATTACACACCATACTTAATGCAATTGTCTCGTTGTTTGCAACTTAATACTTGGAAGGGGTGCGGATGCTAACTCTGAAGGTGAACTTTTTAGGCATAGATGCATGCTTGGATAGCGGTCTATGTACTTTGTCGTAATGCCTACGATTAAATCTCATAGTAGTCATCGTGATATGTATGTGCATTGTTATGCCCTCTCTATTTGTCAATTGCCCAACTGTAATTTGTTCACCCAACATGCTATATCTTATTGGAGAGACACCACTAGTGAATTGTGGACCCTGGTCCATTCTTTACATCTGAAATACAATCTACTGCAAACTCTGTTCTTTACTGTTCTTCGCAAACAAACATCATCTTCCACATTATACATTTAATCCTTTGTTTACAGCAAGCCGGTGAGATTGACAACCTCACTGTTACGTTGGGGCAAAGTACTTTGATTGTGTTGTGCAGGTTCCAAGTTGGCGCCAGAATCCCTGGTGTTGCGTCGCACTACACTCCGTCACCAACAACCTTCACGTGGCCCTTGACTCCTACTGGTTCGATAACCTTGGTTTCTTACTGAGGGAAAACTTGCTGCTGTACGCATCACACCTTCCTCTTGGGATTCCCAACGGACGTGTGCTTCACGCGTATCAATCCCTGATCAGATCCGGCACCATGGACATTATTTTGGTCATTGTGTCCATGACCTTGGAGCGGGCACGTTTCAAGGACAACTTGGTGGCGATGCCCCGACATGCTTCCATCAAGTCTTCGATGGCGCTTCCGGCATCTTCATAAGCTTCAGTCTGGGTGAGCTTGTCATCCTATCTCTTCTCAAACCCAAGCAAAACTGGCATACACAAGTAGTTCATTCAGTCTCCGGATGAGAGATGGGCAAAGATGGACCTAGACGAAAACATAAAACATAGAACATTTCTCACGGAAAATAATCTTTTCAATGGTCGCGGCCTCCGCCTCAGAAGATTTCAATTTTGACGCCAAAGTTTTCACTCTGTTGTCGCTGGTTTTCAGTTTATCTCTCAGCTCTGACATGGCTTGCTCGTACTTGGTCTCCAACTCCTTCTTGAGTTTAATCTCATTTAGTTGAGATTCCTTGAGGGTGGCTTCGAGAGACTCATGCTCGGCTTGCAGCGTCTCGAGCTGGGCGGAAATGTTATCAACTGAGGGCTTGTTGGATAGAAGTTCTGGGACGCAGACAAGCCATTTAGTGCAAACGTCCATAGCATAAGTGAAGGATGGAACCTAAAGCATGACGGAGAGGTACCTTGGCTACTCTTGAGGCGATCTTGGAAGATCTCGATCTTTTGCTGGTTATCCGCCTCTTTTTTGCTCAGCCCTTCAATCAGGCCTTTTTGCTCCAGCATCACCTTTCTCATGTCTTCATGAAGCAAGTAGGTGTTCTGCAAAGCGCATGGATTGATGATTAGCCGAAATCAAAATTTGGGGGCTTGGCGCAAAGACAAACTTTTTTGTGCTGGAAAATTTTGAGTTTCCGCCAATACATAGAATGATCATACAAAAACAACAAATTAAAGCACCGGCCTAGATTTTTACTCGAAAAAAGCGTAATCCAATGCTTGGGGGCTAGTGTTACCTGGCGAACGGCCTTGTGCTTCACGAAGAAGACACAGAGTGAATCCTCCAAATCCGCTAGCTCTTGCTACTCAGTCTCCGGGTTTCCCCATACTTCATTGATCAAGCTTGTTATTTCCTTATAGCGCTGGTGAAGGGGAGCCTTAGGAAGAATCAGAAAGACCTGAGGATATGTGGCAGACATATCATGGGCAAGTTCAATGTTCTTTGAGGCATCATTAGCCGGAGCTTCAGCCGTAGTCTTAACTGGTTCCTCAGCAGAAGGTTTGGAGGAGGAGGCGTCCTTGCCGGAGTCAACAACTTGTTCAGTGTCATCTTCGATTTGGATGACTTCTTATTCTTTGCACGGAACTGCTGTTGATGAAAGCTTCGGAGGGACCTCAACCTCGGGCGTGATAGACATTGAAGCAGGAGATGGTTTGATTTTTTTCTTGGTCCTGGATCCGGGTGTCTTGCTGCATGTTTAGAAAAAAAACGCAAATGATAAGATAGTCTGCAGTTTAAAGATGGAAAGGTCAAACCAGGAGATGAATCATTACCCAGCCTTGGCGAAGAACTGCTCGATCCCACCTTGCTTTCTACCGCTAGTGTCGATCTCCTTGAGGCGGAGCTTGTCCTTCTCAAGCTTCTTGGTGGTCTTGGCACTGGGGGTTTCGCGCGGGCGCTTAGCTTTAGAGCCGGAGGTAGTTTCCCGTTTCCGCTTAGCGGGGGGAGCTACATCGGTTTCTTCCGCGTCGGACGTGTCCTCCAGGTTGGACGTCCCAGCGTGAGGGGTACGGAACAAGAACCCAAGGTTCGTCTCTTCAAGTGAGTCAAACTGAAGAAAATGATAAAGTCCTTAGACAAATTTGCAGGCACAAAATGGAGATATGATCAAGTCGGAAAATACTTACAGAAGGGTCGGCCCCCTCCGTGTAGATATCATGGTTACATGATGACCCACAAGTATAGGGGATCGCAACAGTCTTCAAGGGAAGTAAAATCCGAATTTATTGATTCGACACAAGGGGAGGTAAAGAATACTTATAAGCCTTAACTGCGGAGTTGTCAATTCAGCTGCACCTAGAAAAGCACTAGTAACAGGGTGATGTGAAAGCAATAGTAATATGAGAGCAATGGCAATAGTAACACAGTGATGACCCACAAGTATAGGGGATCGCAACAGTCTTCGAGGGAAGTAAAACCCAATTTATTGATTCGACACAAGGGGAGCCAAAGAATATTTGTAAGCCTTAACAGCGGAGTTGTCAATTCAGCTGCACCTGGAAACAAACTTGCTCGCAAGAGTTTATCAGTAGCAACAGTTTTATAGCAGTAGCAGTAGTGAAATATAAGCAGCAGTGTAATAAAGACAGCAGTAGTGATTGTAGTAAACAGCAGGATTAAAATACTGTAAGCACAGGGATGGATGAACGGGCGCTGCATGGATAAGATAACTCATGTAACAATCAAGGCAGGGCCTTTGCAGATAATAATAAAACGGTATCCAAGTACTAAACAACCATAGGCATGTGTTCCGTATATAGTCGTGCGTGCTCGCAATGAGAAACCTGCACAACATCTTTTGTCCTACCAGCCGGTGGCAGCCGGGCCTCTAGGGAAACTACTGGTAATTAAGGTCCTCCTTTTAATAGAGCACCGGAGCAAAGCATTAACACTCCATGAACACATGTGATCCTCACATCACAGCCTTCCCCTCCGGTTGTACCAATTTCTGTCACTTTGGGGCCTCGGGTTCCGGACAGCAATATGTGTATACAACTTGCAGGTAAGATCATAAAACAATGAATATCTTCATGAATCAATAACATGTTCAGATCTGAAATCATGGCACTCGGGCCCTAGTGACAAGCATTAGGCATAACAAGTTGCAACAATATCATAAAAGTACCAACTACGGATAATAGGCACTATGCCCTAACAATCTTATGACTATTACATGATCAATCTCATCCAATCCCTACCATCCCCTTCAGCCTACAGTGGGGTAATTACTCACACATGGATGGGGGAAGCATGGATGGTTGATGGAGAGGCGTCGGTGATGATGATGGCGATGATCTCCTCCAATTCCCCGTCCCGGCAGGGTGCCAAAACGGAGTTTCTGGTCCCGAGATGGAGTTTCGCGATGGCGGCGGAGTTTTGGATGTCTTCTGGCAGATTGGTCGAACCCCCCGTGCGTTTTTAGGTCGAAACCCTTAAGTAGTCCAGAGGGGACAGTCGGGGGCTGCCCGAGGCGACGCCACCATAGGGCGGTGCGGCCCAGGGGCCCACCGCGCCGCCTTGTGGGGTGGGCGCCTCGTGGCCCCCCTCCGTCTCGTCTTCTGGCTCCGTCAATCTTCTGTGAAAATAGGCCCATTGCAATTATTTCCGGGGATTTCCTGAAAGTTGAGTTTCTGCACAAAAATAAGACACCAGGGCAATTCTGCTGAAAACAACGTTAGTCCGTGTTAGTTGTATCCAAAATACACAAATTAGAGGCAAAACAATAGCAAAAGTGTTCGGGAAAGTAGATACGTTTTGGACGTATCAACTCCCCCAAGCTTAGCTTATTGCTTGTCCTCAAGCAATTCAATTAACAACTGAGTGCGATAAAAGAACTTTCACGAACACATTTGTTCATATGATGTAAATATTCTCATGATATGGACAAGTACTTAGGCAATTCATAATAAGATACATGCAAATAAAGTCATCTAATAGTTATGCCAATCATGAAAAAGATACCAACAAACTAATAATAAGCATCATGAATCATATCTATCAACATGATTGCAATATTCATAGAAAGATATGATAAAGTGGTATCTCGCTTGCCCGTATTTGTACAGCAAAACATAAATGCCCAGGCACCTCTGAATTTCATAGAGAGACTAGAAGTAGAGATTATCAAAGATAAAAGCATCAAAGTTATACCATAATTAACCATATTCTGGGACAAGCATATTATACTAAGAATGACAATTATGCTCTCAAGAAGGTGCTTTTAAAGAAAGGATGGAGACTCAATGTAAAAGTAAAAGATTGACCCTTCGCAGAGGGAAGCAGGGATTAACATGTGCTAGAGCTTTTCATTTGTAAAACAGGAGTAAAATTGTTTTGAGAGGTGTTTGTTGTTGTCAACGAATGATAGTGGGCACTCTAACTACCTCGTCAACCATACTTTCAAGAGCGGCTCCCATGAAGGACGTTATCTCTACCAGCAAGGTAAATCATCCCTCTTCTCTTTTTTTTACTGTTATCACCAGATTTTGGCTAAATCAGGAGGTGGGCCGCGATCAAGATGGGCTTGGAAGATTACATATGGACGATCTATGAAGCGGCCTTACACGGAGAATTTGGGCTAGTTAGCCCGTGTATCTTAGTATAATAGATGGTGTATCGATTTAGAAGTTAGAGTTTATCTCGTGCACGGTTTAGTGCACGCCCACATTAGAAAGTCCAGCTGGACTATAAATATGTACCTAGGGTTTATGGAATAAACAACAACTCACGTTCAACCCCAAAACAAACCAATCTCGGCGCATCGCCAACTCCTTCGTCTCGAGGGTTTCTATCGGGTAAGCGACATGCTGCCTAGATCGCATCTTGCGATCTAGGCAGCACAAGCCCACGTTGTTCATGCGTTGCTCGTCTCGAAGCGCTTTTGATGGCGAGCAACGTAGTTATCATTAGATGTGTTAGGGTTAGCATTGTTCTTCGTTTAAGCATGCTTACGTAGTGCAACCCTTGCATATCTAGCCGCCCTCACGCCTATCTCGGGTGTGGGGGCGGCACCCGCTTGATCATTATTTAGTAGATCTGATCCGTTACGATTGCTCCTTGTTCTACAAGGATTAGTTTAATATCTGCAATAGTTAGGCCTTACAAAGGGGGAGGATCCGGTGGCACGTAGGGTGGCGTTCGCAAGTCCTAAACGGGATGTTCCGAGGATCAACTTCATGTTGGTTTTTGGCCTTGTTTAGGATCGGCTTACGAGCACCGTGCGTGGCCGCGAGGCCCAACACTGGAGTAGGATGATCCGATTATGCGGTGAAAACCCTAAATCGTCGTAGATCTCATTAGCTCTATCTTGATCAAGCAGGACCACCAAGTATTCGTGCACCCCGTACGAATCATGGGTGGATCGGCTCTTTGAGCCGATTCACGGGATAACCTGAGAGCCGATCGAGGCTCGTATTTAATGTTTACATGTATGCCCTGCAGGAAACTAAGCGAGGCATCCCCATCACCTTCACGACCGGGTATAGGTCAGGTGGCACGCCCTTGCACTTCGCATCGCCGCGTGTGACCGAGAAGAGCATTGCGGGCCGTCGCTCGGAGGGGTCTCAGCCAGCCGCAGCTCTAGGCTCTTCCCGGCTCTACGGTGTTGACAAGGCCGCTGCCCGCCGGTGGGTTTTGGCGGTCAACACATTGCGGCACGCCGGTGGGACCAAGATCTACATCAACCACATCGCCATCTGCATCTGAGATGGCGGGCGGCACGCCAGTCACATGCGATGAGATCAAAGCCATCCTCGAAGCCGAACTCATCGGCTCTTCCCACCAAACCCACTCCCATGGCGTCAGGGGGAGGGGTTCCACGCCCGAAGGCGCCCTCGACGGGATAGATTTCTCCACCCCGTCGGAGGAGCGCACCAGGTCGCTGAAGCATGGGGATCTACCCAAGGAGCTCAGAAGGAAACATGACGGAATCAAGGCAACCCTTGGAGCCGAACTCCTCGGCTCCTCCGAGAAGACCCGGCCGCACGATATCAAGCTCGGTAGAAACCCACGTCCGGGGCCCGGTGTCGACACGGTGGATCTCAGCCACCCCATAGGTCAGCCAAAATTTTCCTTTGGTGTCAATATGGCGGGATCTGCAAGCCGCCATGACAAAGGGGAAACAGAAAGCAGCCACTCCCGTGGCAAGGATGAAGAGGGAGCCGATCCGCGCGACCAGCCCCAAGGTGAGGACAGGCGGTACCTGGCAAGGAAGGGAATAAGAAGCATGCGGTATCAACGCCCACGCTCCAAGCACCCTCTCAACAAATACGAGCAACACCACGACCGACGTCGGCGCTACGACGCGGATGATGAAAGGAATTTCCAGTCTGATGCCGGGGTCGGAAGGTACCGCCAACATGGTAGAAGCAACGACGGGTACGATCGTCGCGCCGAAGGAAGGCCAAGGGGGCGAGTGACATGGATAAACACCGGGACTGCCCGTTCTTCAAACATTGCTTGGGACTCGGGAATGAGCCGATTGCCAACAATCGAGGACTGCCCAGAATGCAAACAAAGGAAGAAGGGTGCTGCTAACGTGTACGTGTTCGGCCGGCTAGGGCCTTTTCCGCATCGGAACAAGCGTGCTTGAGTCCCCTCGGATGGAAGATCTCGAGGAGCTAGAGGACGGTGGTGAAGAATACAAATATCATCAGCCCGAGATGGTGCCCCGATGGGCTCGGCCGTTCCCGAAGCAAAGAGTCCAGCGTCTGCGTGGGTTGGAAGAAGGCTGAAAGATTATACCTGCGCACGCTAAGGAAGGCACGGCCTGATGCGGCCGCCAAAATTCTGCGAACCACGGACGAGGAAGGTCAGCCACAAAGAAAAGAGTGGCGCCCGAACAGAGAAAAGCCGATGATGAAACATCGGCTGGCACAAATATGGTGTTTATCCTCCCTTCGGAGTTCGGTGCTCCGGGATCGGATGAGACATCCGTGGCACAACTTGAGCTGCGGCCCACGGCCGGTTATCTTTGAGAAGCCACGAGAAAGGAGCTACGGGCATCCGAAGGCCACCGTACTTACGAGGGTATATCGATGGGAGGCACAGTAAACGGGATGCTTGGTGGACACCGGAGCGGCGATTAACATCATGCCGTACTCTATGCTACGTCGGGCTGGGACGCTCGAGTTCGGATCTAATCAAGACCAACGTAACGTTGAGCGACTTCAACGGCCAAGCGTGCGAGGCACAAGGAGTTCGAACGTGGATCCGACCGTAGGAAGAAAAACTATCCCTACGGCGTTCTTTATCGTTGATAGCACGAGCGGTTATCTTTGTTTCTTTGGGAAGAGATTGGATCCACGCTAAGCTGCTGCATTCCCTCCACGATGCACCAATGCATAATACGGTGGGATGGTGATGAGGTAGAGGTCGTCCAAGCCGATGACTCGGCCGAAGTTTCAACGGCTGGCATGAACGCATGGGAAGCAGCGAGGCCAAGAACCCCTCTCGGGCATCAACTTGGACGGTTGCGAGCGCATCGATGTGACAAAGGGAAGGGTTAAGCTAGTTTTATCCACTGGCCTGACCATGTAGTTGAAGCCAAGCGATGTGCAAGTTGGCGAGGCTGATCCTTGTGATCGGCCCCAAGGGTCTATGAAGGGGCATTGCAAAACCTTCACTGAGCAAACAACGTGGAGGCCGATTCCAGTAATCGGCCGTGAATATCCTCACCATCCATACTGCCTGGGTTCAACACATTCACGGTCCAACAGAGCCGATGTCATCAATTCTCTTGACAGAATCGGCTCGGGGGGGCGCCCAAGTGGATAAAACACGAGGATATGCAGTAGAAGAGTCTCATCCTTTGATGGTGGATGATATTGGAGTATGGGGGCCGATACACAAGTCGGCCGGAAAAAATTCGAAAATTTTCAAGAATAGCCGATGCACAGACATCGACTTAAGAGCAGAGGGCTAGTTCCCTCCAAGAGATATTGCGCCCAGAATCTGGAGGGCGTCAGAAATGCGAAGACGTTCTCACCGGAAGTTGCTTCAGCCTGCCAAAGACGATGAGCTGATCTGATCAGCAAGGCGCAAGGTTTGGACTGAAGAAGCTCGGGGAGGGCGGCTCGCCCTGAAATTCCCTCACTTTAAAGAGCCGATTTTGTTGAATCGGTTGATACGGCGTTGCGAGTTGGAAACCAAGGATGATCGACGCGATCAGCTCGCTGCTATTCTCACCCGACTAAGGCCCGGGGGGCAGCTCACCTTGAAGGTTATCTGCTCCGGGGAGCCGATTTCGTTGGAATCGGCTAAATTCTGCACCACAAGTTACTTGAAGAATGGTGCTTATGTTGCGAAATTATCATAGCCTGCTGGATCGGCTGTATGGACCCTCGACGGAAGGGAGGTGATCGGCTGGTGGCCTTGCAGGATAGCTCTCTTGGACAAGGTTGAGCCCGCCCCGAAATTTCAACGGTGATGATCCATTCTTTATCCTCGCCTTGGGCGAGACTCGGGGGCAGCTCGCCCTCGAGGTCTAACCAACTACTGTCGAAATGGGCTCACTCTTCGTGACGGCTCGTTCAAGAAACGGTGATTGTTGTAGAAGGAAGCTGCCGGAGCTGGGCGAGCGAGAGTTCGGAGAGGATAATTTAAAGGAGACCGACATTATTTCAGGAGTTTTGCCGCTAAGTTCAACATGCCATCTTGAGAGATCTGCGGATTTGCGCGATTAGGGCTTGGCCTTGTTTGGCAAGGAGTTTGGGTGCAGGTGGATCTATCTTGAAATCTATCGTGAGAGACCGATGCGATGCCATCGGCTTGTTGGGCATTGTCCGGTTTGGCAATCGGCGAGAATCGAACGAAAGACAATCGGCTAAATTATCATAAAGGGAATCGGCAAAATCGAGTTGGGGAATTTCTTCATTGATAAGCCAGATTTCTTACATAGAAGAGCTGATTGCTCTCAAAAGGAAATACCGGGGGATACATTGCCCCGTGCGCTACTGCTAGCCCTATGCTAAGACCCTATCTAGGGGCCGCTGCTGCCTTCGTCGTCGTCGTCGCCGTCGTCACCACTGCCGGCGCTGCTCCCTGCCGGCTCGTCATCACTGCTCCAGCGGCCGCCGACAGGACCTTCGTCATCTTCATCCTCTTCGTCAGCGTCGTCGTCCTTGTCGACGTCGCTGAAGTTCCCGGGCCAGAGGTGGCGGCGTTTGGCCGGCGGCTCGTCGGAGGAGCTGTCTTCATCCTCCTCCTCCTCTTCCTCCTCCTTCACCTCCTCGGAGGTGGTGAAGTCCGCCCAGGAGAGGCGGTCGTCTTCACTCTCCTCCACCACTTCCTCGTCAGCAAGGAAGCGGAGGTCGGTCTCCCCGTCGGTGTGGGATTTGTCATCCTCGGACCTAACGGAGGAGTCATGGTCCTCTTTGTCCCACTTCGTTGGGGCGAGGATGTCGTACGCCGCTTGCGTACCCCACGAGGGCGTCGACTCTCGGATGGGAGAGGACACGTGGGAAAGATCCGACGAAGAAGAAGAGGAAGAGGAAGAGGACATGGTTGCGAGGGAGGGTTTTTGGAGCGCTATCGCGGAAGGGGTAAAGAGGAGAAGCTGTTCGATGCGGCTAAATAAAAGGAGGTGGGGGTTTTTAATTTCCGAGCAGTTCTCGAGGACATGGTGCCAAAGCTGTCAAATCGTGCGAGAGAAGTTGGGAAGGCAAGTCGTCATGATGAGGCATCTTCGCGACAGGTTCCGCTCTGCCGTGACACGACCCCTACGAGGAAAAAACGAGTGGTTTTGAAATTATCATTACCAAAACCAGGGGGGCATGTGTTATCACCAGATTTTGGCTAAATCAGGAGGTGGGCCGCGATCAAGATGGGCTTGGAAGATTACATATGGACGATCTATGAAGCGGCCTTACACGGAGAATTTGGGCTAGTTAGCCCGTGTATCTTAGTATAATAGATGGTGTATCGATTTAGAAGTTAGAGTTTATCTCGTGCACGGTTTAGTGCACGCCCACATTAGAAAGTCCCTTGGACTATAAATATGTACCTAGGGTTTATGGAATAAACAACAACTCACGTTCAACCCCAAAACAAACCAATCTCGGCGCATCGCCAACTCCTTCGTCTCGAGGGTTTCTATCGGGTAAGCGACATGCTGCCTAGATCGCATCTTGCGATCTAGGCAGCACTAAGCCACGTTGTTCATGCGTTGCTCGTCTTGAAGCGCTTTTGATGGCGAGCAACGTAGTTATCATTAGATGTGTTAGGGTTAGCATTGTTCTTCGTTTAAGCATGCTTACGTAGTGCAACCCTTGCATATCTAGCCGCCCTCACGCCTATCTCGGGTGTGGGGCGGCACCCGCTTGATCATTATTTAGTAGATCTGATCCGTTACGATTGCTCCTTGTTCTACAAGGATTAGTTTAATATCCGCAATAGTTAGGCCTTACAAAGGGGGAGGATCCGGTGGCACGTAGGGTGGCGTTCGCAAGTCCTAAACGGGATGTTCCGAGGATCAACTTCATGTTGGTTTTTTGGCCTTGTTTAGGATCGGCTTACGAGCACCGTGCGTGGCCGCGAGGCCCAACCTGGAGTAGGATGATCCGATTATGCGGTGAAAACCCTAAATCGTCGTAGATCTCATTAGCTCTATCTTGATCAAGCAGGACCACCAAGTATTCGTGCACCCCGTACGAATCATGGGTGGATCGGCTCTTTGAGCCGATTCACGGGATAACCTGAGAGCCGATCGAGGCTCGTATTTAATGTTTACATGTATGCCCTGCAGGAAACTAAGCGAGGCATCCCCATCACCTTCCTGACCAGGTATAGGTCGGGTGGCACGCCCTTGCACTTCGCATCGCCGCGTGTGACCAGAAGAGCATTGCGGGCCGTCGCTCGGAGGGGTCTCAGCCAGCCGCAGCTCTAGGCTCTTCCCGGCTCTACGGTGTTGACAAGGCCGCTGCCCGCCGGTGGGTTTTGGCAGTCAACATTTACACACGTACTTTAGTTTCATTATGGATGACACTCCCCCCAACCTTTGCTTACACAAGCCATGGCTAACCGAATCCTCGGGTGCCTTCCAACATTCACATACCATGGAGGAGTTTCTATTTGCAAAATTAAGTTGCTTACTGATGAATCAGAGCAAAACATGTGAAGAGAATTATCGATGAAAGTTAATTAATTGGGGCTGGGAACCCCGTTGCCAGCTCTTTTTGCAAAATTATTGGATAAGCGGATGTGCCACTAGTCCATTGGTGAAAGTCTGTCAGGAGTAAATGACAAGGTTGAAAGATAAAACACCACATACTTCCTCATGAGCTATAAAACGTTGACACAAATTGAGAAGTACTTTGAAGGTTTTAAAGGTAGCACATGAAAATTTACTTGGAATGGTTTGAAATGCCATGCATAGGTATTTATGGTGGACACTTTGGAATAACTTGGTTTTCAGGGGTTTGGAAGCACGAGCAGCATTCCCGCTCAGTACAAGTGAAGGCTAGCAATAGACTGTGAAACGACAATCAAGAGAGCAATAACTATCATAATCATTCTTGCGACAAGATAGAATTAACGGAGGCATAAAAGTGATACAAGAACTCTGAAGCAAAGTAAATCACCGAGGCTTAATTGACTTTTGTTTAGTCATATGCATGCGTGAGCATGTGCCAAGTCAATTCAAATGAATTATTCAGAGGAGGATACCACAATGTCATACCTATCTATAAATAAACAATGCAAGCAAATACTAATGACATGCTACTCATATTAATAAATTGGAACCAAGCATGAGAGATCATGAACTACTAGATTTTCTTTAAATGACATATACCTCACATGAACCAACTAAGCATGCTCACATGGATGAGTATATGTACAAAAATGAAAACGAATAGAGTTCATACCAGCCTCTCACCACAGTCGAGTTGTCGTAGATCGTCATTATTGCCTTTCACTTCTGTAGCTTGGATAATATGGAATGAAAACCAAGCTCCAGCCACCGGAGATCGCTGAACTCCATAATAAACTTTACAAAACCTAAGAAGAACAACAAATATTTTTGGTGTTTTCGAATTGGAAGCAAGAACGAAAGGAAACAAGCAAACAAAGCAAAATCTTTTTGGATTTTCTCATAGCAAACTAACGATAGTAAATAAACTAAAATAAGGCAAGAAACCAAATAAGCAAATGATAAAGAGAAAAAACATAAATATTTTTGTTCTTTTTGTGTTTTAGAAAAGAAACAAAGCAAAAACAAGAGAATGAAAACTAAAAGAGTCACATAGACACAAAGTGGCAGAAATCCGTCAAACTTGATAGCAGTACAGTAATCATTTTTTAAGAAAATCTTCCGCTGCTCAACTCGAAAAGTGCTCAACTAATGAAAGTTAGATAATAACCTGGGGAACATGCGCTAAAATTGGCTTCTCAAAATAACGTGCTGGCTATTTTTAGGAATTTTTTTTGGTATCAGTCCAGAATCTGTTTTTAGACAACACTTCCCCAAATATCATCTTCCTCATATTAGAGGCAACCATAAGAAGCAAAACAAGTATATACAAATATCCGGAAATTGTAATATGCAATGAATGAGTGATGCCGGCATACCTCCCCCCAAGCATAGGCTTTTGGCCTAAGTGGAGATCAACCCCAGCGAGGGTCAGGGTTCCACGCCGGTGGATCATACATGGCGTGGTCGTAATAAGATCCCTGTGCCGAAGAAAAGGATGAAGTCTCCACATGCCCGAGATGCTGATGTGAAGAACTTGCTGCGTCGGGTGACAAGTCGAGGGGTTCCTCGGCCTCCTCTATGCCGTCCCCTGCATGATGGCCGCTCTTCTCTATGTATGCATCAAGTTCATCTTCTGTGACCGACAAACTTTCCCTGGAATCAAGGTTAAACAAAGCAGGTGCAGGCAATACAACTAGCCTTTCAGATTTAGTTACTCTCCACTTTTTCTTGAAAAAGGTTATCTCATAGGACAGGTTACTCGAGTTAGACCAATTAGAAACAAAGTCATGTTTGATCATGGAAACAATATCAAGTTTCTCTATAGAGAGCTGAACATCAAGAGGATGAGGTTCTACACCATGCATAGCTAGCAAACGAGAGGCAATGAGACCTCCGCAAATTCCTCCTTTATCACGGTTAGTGGCAAGCCTAAAAGCTATCAAAGCACCCAAATTATAAGTCCTATCATGTTGCAACGCAGCAGCTAGGAAAGCCAAGTCATGGATGGATAACTTATTTGCATTCTTTCTAGCAAGGACACACTTGGTGATAAAGTAAGCAAAATAGCGAATAGATGGGAGTTGAATACTACGAATTTTACCACTCTCATCTGAGAAGCTTCTCCCTTGAAAAATCATCTCGTATAGCTTCAAGAGTTGCCGTGGCAGTCCCCTAATCTTCTCACATGATCCCCATTGTGGCACTTTAATAGCTGCACAAAAATCATCAAAGGACAAGTCGATAGTTTTATTGTAGATTTTATATCGAACCATGGGGTTAGGTTGGGACCAATGGAATTTAAAATCTTGCACCACTGACATGGTTAGTTTTGCATATTGGTAAGGTTCACCAACAACAAAATCTTCTAACCCTGCATTAGAAATTAGATTTTGAACATCCTGAAAAATTCCCGCACTCTTCATGAAATCGGTGCATGGGTAGTAGGAGGGGTACACCCCCTCTTGACGGTGGACTCTCATAACTTCATGCACCTCCAATTCATGTTGGTTGAGTTGGTGTCTATTCCACTCCATTTTCTGAAATTTTTCAACAATCATTATAAAAGTTGATTTCGAGACATAATAATGAGGGAAACTACTATAGGAACTTGGTAGAGTACTAAACATGCATCAAAACTAATTTTTACAACTTAGAACAAGCATGCAAGCTCACTTAACATGTCACCTACAACAACAAAATATTCAAGATATACTCAACCATCAAAATTCTATTTGGATAATCGGAGGAGTCACATACCGGAGAGCAAATGCTCCAAATTTCAGACGGAAATCTGGGCTAAGCAAGGAGATCGAAAAATCCTGAGCTCTCGGGCGAAAACGCGAGTGAGAACGAACTGGTACGAGTTTTTTCGGGAGAGAGAGTGGAATGAGTGGAAGGGATGACTGAGTGGGGCCAGGAGGGGCCCTCACCACAGGGTGGCGCGCCCCCCTCCTTGGCCGCGCCGGCACATGGGGGCCAGCCCTGGGGTTCCCCACTGGTCAGCCCCAGGCACTCCCAGGTTGCATTTTGAAAAATAAGACCATCGGTATAATTTTTGTAAATTTTTGAAAACTTCGAAAAATGCACATTTCTGGGTGATAAAATAACTATTACAGGGCAGAAAAAGATTTTCAAACTTCTAAACGACTAAAGCATCTTGCAAAACAAGTGGTACTACAGCAAGAAAAACAAGTGTGGAGAAATAAATGTTGCTTAGCTCTTCTATGCATATAAAATGTACTTGTTGAATAGGTTGATCAAGTCTTGCCACCAAATAAATTTTACATGATATAAGAAGAAATAAACCTCAAATCAATCATGTTACCTTATACTGTATTGATATGGATCCAATCATAATACTTTGATATCCTTGTTTAGGCTCATATATAGGACAATCAATAGCTCCCACTTTGATGGTTCTCAAATTAGAAATTGTATTGACTCCATATACTTTGTCAATCCTCTTGGGAAAATAAATAGTATGCTCCTTGTCATCAACATTGAAAGTAACTTTTCATTTATTGCAATCAATAACAGACCCTGCAGTGTTAAGAAAAGGTCTCCCAAGAATAATAGACATATTATCATCTTCAGGCATTTCCAACACAACAAAATCAGTTAATATTAAGCAATTATTAGTAACTTGAACAGGAACATCCTCACATATACCAACAGGAACAGCAGTAGATTTATCAGCCATTTGCAAAGATATATCAGTTGGTATCAACTTATCTAAATAAAGTCTCTTGTAAAGAGAAAAATGCATTACACTAACTCCTGCTCCCAAATCACATAGAGCAGTTCTAACATAATTATTCTTGATTGAACAAGGGATAGTCGGTATACCTGGGTCTCCCAACTTCTTTGGAACCTTGCCATTGAAAGAGTAATTAGCAAGCATAGTGGAAATCTTCTCATTAGGAATTTTCCTTTTGTTAGAGACAATATCTTTCATATACTTCGAATAAGGAGGCAATTTAATAGCATCAGTCAAAGGGATTTGCAGGAACAAAGGTTTCATCCAATCACAAAATTTATTATAGTGTTCTTCCTCCTTTGATTTTAGTTTCTTAGCAGGAAAAGGCATTTGCTTTTGAACCCAAGGTTCTCTTTCATTACCATGTTTCTTAGCAATAAAATCTTCTTTAGTATACTTTTTATTTTTAGCATGCTTTTTAGGTTCATCTTCAACCTCTTCTTTATCAGAAACATCATTCTTATCGTTATTTTTATCGTGTTCATTACCACTTTCAGTTTCAGCATCAGAAATAGAAATACTATTAGGATCATTAACAGGCTCAGAGGATTCTACAACAGTTTTATGTTTCTTCTTCTTTTTCTTAGAAGGAGCACTAGTTTCTTTAGTTCGTTGAGAATCTTGTTCAACTCTTTTGGGATGCCCTTCAGGATATAGAGGATCCTGGGTAGAAACACCACCTCTAGTTGTTACTTCATAAGCATGTTTTTCTTTAGAAGTATTTTTTAACAAGTCATTTTGCACTTTTGTGAGTTGGTCAATTTGAGTTTGAACCATATGAAAATGTTTAACAAGCATCTTAACATCATTGGAGGTTCTCTCCACAATATCATGCAATTTACTAATAACTCAAGAATTTTCCATTAAATGATTCTCTACTCTCATATTGAAATTATCTTGCTTAACAACATAATTATCAAACTCATCTAAACATTGATCAGGAGGTTTTGAATAAGGAATATCTTCTTTATCAAAGCGTTGAAGAGAATGTACCTCAATCATGGATGAAGGGTTATCTTACATAAATCTTCTATGGGGGGTAAATTCTTCACATCTTCGGATTTAATACCTTTCTCTTTAAGAGATTTCTTGGCTTCCATCATATCTTCATCATTTAATTTAATCATACCCCTCTTCTTCAATATTGGTGTTGGGGTTGGTTCAGGTGTAGTCCAATCATCATAATTTTCGGCCTATTCTAGCCAATAATTCTTCAGCTTCATCTGGAGTCCTTTTCCGGAAAACACAACCAGCACAACTATCCAGGTATGCCCTAGACTCAATGGTTAGTCCACTATAAAATATATCAAGTAGGTCATGCTTTTCCAAATCATGTCCAGGCCGAGCTCTGATAAGAGAGCAAAACCTTGCCCAAGCTTCGGGCAATTTCTCTCCATCTTCCCGGTCAAAACTATAAATTTTCTCGCAAGGCAATATGTTGAGCACTAGCAGGGAAATATTTCCGAAAGAAAACATCAAGCAAACCTTTTGGGCTATCAATAGAATCAGGAGGCAAACTATTATACCAAGTTTTAGCATCATCCTTTAATGAGAAAGAAAAAAATTAGCAACAAAATAAGTACGCTTCTTGATATCATCAGAAAACAAGCTACTCAAAGTGGAGAGCTCATTCATGTGCTCTACATCACTTTCTTTTTCAGTACCACAAAAAGGTGTTTTCTCAACAATAGATATATGAGATAAATCAAGAGAGAAATCATAATCCTTATCCTTAATGTTTATAGGAGATGTGGCAAATTTAGGATCAGGAGACAGTTTATATCTAACATCATGTTATGCAAGAAGCTTTTTAATGTTACTTGCACCAGTAGTAGCATTACATTTATCAATAAAATCATCATCAAGTTCCACATAATCTTCATCAAGATCATCACTAGAGTGTTCAACAGACTCAGGTGAATTAACAGGTGTAGCAGTATTTTCATTAGGAATTTCAGTACTTTCAATTTGTCTAGACCTAGCAATTGTAGCATCTAGAAAAGAACCTAATGAACCATTATCATCAAACACAGTAGAAGCATCATCAACATTATCAAAGCAATTTTCAGATTCAACAGAAGTACCAGCATGTGAAGCTTGTGGTGGTGAAACAAGTTTACTTATCACAGATGGTGAATCAAGAGCAGCAGAGGTACACAGAGTTGTACCTTTTCTTGTAGTGGATGGTAATATGGCGACTTTAGCATCGCGAGGTTTACCCATGATGGAGGATTTGCAGCGAACAATATCAATTCAGGTGAACTTGCAAATAAAGCTATGCTCCCCGGCAACGGCACCAGAAAATAGTCTTGATGACCCACAAGTATAGGGGATCGCAACGGTCTTCGAGGGAAGTAAAACCCAATTTATTGATTCGACACAAGGGGAGCCAAAGAATATTTGTAAGCCTTAACAGCGGAGTTGTCAATTCAGCTGCACCTGGAAACAGACTTGCTTGCAAGAGTTTATCAGTAGCAACAGTTTTATAGCAGTAGCAGTAGTGAAATATAAGCAGCAGTGTAATAAAGACTACAGTAGTGGTTGTAGTAAACAGCAGGATTAAAATACTGTAGGCACAGGGATGGATGAACGGGCGCTGCATGGATAAGAGAACTCATGTAACAATCAAGGCAGGGCATTTGCAGATAATAATAAAGCGGCATCCAAGTACTAAACAACCATAGGCATGTGTTCCGTATATAGTCGTACGTGCTCGCAATGAGAAACTTGCACAACATCTTTTGTCCTACCAGCCGGGCCTCTAGGGAAACTACTGGTAATTAAGGTACTCCTTTTAATAGAGCACCGGAGCAAAGCATTAACACTCCGTGAACACATGTGATCCTCACATCACAGCCTTCCCCTCCGGTTGTCCCAATTTCTGTCACTTTGGGGCCTCGGGTTCCGGACAGCAATATGTGTATACAACTTGCAGGTAAGATCATAAAACAATGAATATCTTCATGAATCAATAACATGTTTAGATCTGAAATCATGGCACTCGGGCCCTAGTGATAAGCATTAAGCATAACAAGTTGCAACAATATCATAAAAGTGCCAACTACGGATACTAGGCACTATGCCCTAACAATCTTATGACTATTACATGATCAATCTCATCCAATCCCTACCATCCCCTTCAACCTACAGTGGGGGAATTACTCACACATGGATGGGGGAAGCATGGATGGTTGATGGAGAGGCGTCGGTGATGATGATGGCGATGATCTCCTCCAATTCCCCGTCCCGGCAGGGTGCCAGAACGGAGTTTCTGGTCCCGAGATGGAGTTTCGCGATGGCGGCGGAGTTCTGGATGTCTTCTGGCAGATTGGTCGAACCCCCCGTGCGTTTTTAGGTCGAAACCCTTAAGTAGTCCAGAGGGGAGCGTCGGGGGCTGCCCGAGGCGACGCCACCATAGGGCGGTGATGGCGTGTAGTTGACACGTCCGTTGGGAACCCCAAGAGGAAGGTGTGATGCGCACAGCAGCAAGTTTTCCCTTAGTAAGAAACCAAGGTTATCGAACCAGTAGGAGCCAAGAAGCACGTTGAAGGTTGTTGGTGGCGGAGTGTAGTGCGGCGCAACACCAGGGATTCCGGCGCCAACGTGGAACCCGCACAACACAATCACGGTACTTTGCCCCAACGTAACGGTGAGGTTGTCAATCTCACCGGCTTGTCTGTAAACAAAGGATTAGATGTATAGTGTGGATGATGATGATTGTTTGCGAAGAGCAGTAAAGAACAATTGCAGCAGATTGTATTTCAGATGTAAAGAATAGGACCGGGGTCCACAGTTCACTAGTGGTGTCTCTCCCATAAGATAAACAGATGTTGGGTGAACAAATTACAGCTGGGCAATTGACAAATAAAGAAGGCATAACAATGCACATACAAATATCATGATGAGTACTATGAGATTTAATCAGGGCATTACGACAAAGTACATATACCGGTATCCAGCATGCATCTATGCCTAAAAAGTCCACCTTCAGGTTATCATCCGAACCCCCTCCAGTATTAAGTTGTAAATAACAGACAATTGCATTAAGTATGGTGCGTAATGTAATCAACACAAATATCCTTAGACAAAGCATCGATGTTTTATCCCTAGTAGCAACAGCACATCCACAACCTTAGAACTTTCGTCACTCGTCCCAGATTTAATGGAGGCATGAACCCACTATCGAGCATAAATACTCCCTCTTGGAGTCACAAGTATCAACTTGGCCAGAGCCTCTACTAGCAACGGAGAGCATGCAAGAACATAAATAACATATATGATAGATTGATAATCAACTTGACATAGTATTCAATATTCATCGGATCCCAACAAACACAACATGTAGCATTACAAATAGATGATCTTGATCATGATAGGCAGCTCACAAGATCTAACATGATAGCACAATTAGGAGAAGACAACCATCTAGCTACTGCTATGGACCCATAGTCCAGGGGTGGACTACTCACACATCGATCCGGAGGCGATCATGGCGATGAAGAGACCTCCGGGAGATGATTCCCCTCTCCGGCAGGGTGCCGGAGGCGATCTCCTGAATCCCCCGAGATGGGATTGGCGGCGGCGGCGTCTCTGGAAGGTTTTCCGTATCGAGGCTCTCGGTACTGGGGTTTTCGCGAGGAAGACTTTAAGTAGGCGGAAGGGCAGGTCAGGGGGCCACACGAGGGCCCCACACAACAGGCCGGCGCGGCCAAGGCCCAGGCCACGCCGCCCTAGTTTGTGGCCGCCTCGTGGCCCCACTTCGTATCCTCTTCGGTCTTCTGGAAGCTTCGTGGAAAAATAGGACCCTGGGCGTTGATTTCGTCCAATTCCGAGAATATTTCCTTACTAGGATTTCTGAAACCAAAAACAGCAGAAAACAAAGAATCGGCTCTTCGGCATCTCGTCAATAGGTTAGTGCCGGAAAATGCATAATAATGACATATAATGTGTATAAAACATGTGAGTATCATCAATAAAGTAGCATGGAACATAAGAAATTATAGATACGTTTGGGACGTATCAAGCATCCCCAAGCTTAGTTCCTGCTCGCCCTTGAGTAGGTAAACGATAACAAAGATAATTTTTGAAGTGACATGCTATCATAATCTTGATCATACTATTGTAAAGCATATGAGATGAATGCAGCGATTCGAAGCAATGATGAAGATAATGAGTAAACTAATGAATCATATAGCAAAGACTTTTCATGAATAATACTTTCAAGACAAGCACCAATAAGACTTGCATAAGAGTTACTCATAAAGCAATAAATTCAAAGTAAAGGCATTGAATCAACACAAAGGAAGATGTAAGTTTCAGCAGTTGCTTTCAACTTCAACATGTATATCTCATGGATAATTGTCAACACAAAGTAATATAACAAGTGCAATAGGTAAACATGTAAGAATCAATGCACACAGTTGATACAAGTGTTTGCTTCGGGATAGAAAGAATAGGTAAACCGACTCAACAATAAAGTAGAAGATAGGCCCTTCACCAGAGGGAAGCATTGATTACTATATTTGTGCTAGAGCTTTTCATTTTGAAAACAAGAAACAATTTTGTCAACGGTAGTAATAAAGCATATGTGTTATGTATAATATATCTTATAAGTTGCAAGCCTCATGCATAGTATACTAATAGTGCTCGCACCTTGTCCTAATTAGCTTGGATTAACACGGATTATCATTGCATAGCATATGTTTCAACCAAGTGTCACAAAGGGGTACCTCTATGCCGCTCTGTACAAAGGTCTAAGGAGAAAGCTCGCATTGGATTTCTCGCTTTTGATTATTCTCAACTTAGACATCCATACCGGGACAACATAGACAACGAGATAATGGACTCCTCTTTAATGCATAAGCATTCAACAACAATTAATTTTCTCATAAGAGATTGAGGATTGATTGTCCAAACTGAAACTTCCACCATGAATCATGGCTTTAGTTAGCGGCCCAATGTTCTTCTCTAACATTATGCATACTCAAACCATTTAATCATGAAAATCTCCCTTACTTCAGACAAGACGAACATGCATAGCAACTCACATGATATTCAACAAAGGTAAAAGTTGATGGCGTCCCAGAAACATGGTTACCGCTCAACAAGCAACTTATTAAGAAATAAGACACATAAGTACATATTCTTCACCACGATAGTTTTTAAGGCTATTTTGTCCCATGAGCTATATATTGTAAAGACAAAGAATAGAAATTTAAAGGTAGCACTCAAGTAATGTACTTTGGAATGGCGGAGAAATACCATGTAGTAGGTAGGTATGGTGGACACAAATGGCATAGTGGTTGGCTCAAGGATTTGGATGCATGAGAAGAATTCCTCTCAATACAAGGCTAGGCTAGCAAGGTTGTTTGAAGCAAACTCAAGTATAAAAGGTGCAGCAAAGCTCACATATGAACATATTGTAGCTATTATAAGACTTTACATTGTCTCCTTGTTGTTCAAACACCTTAACCAGAAAATATCTAGACTCTAGAGATCAATCATGCAAACCAAATTTTAACAAGCTCTATGTAGTTATTCATTCATGAGTACAAGGTACATGATGCAAGAGCTTAAACATGATCTATATGAGCACAACAATTGCCAAGTATCACATTATTCAAGACATTAAACCATTTACCACATGCGGCATTTTCCGTTTCCAACCATATAACAATGAATGAAATAGTCCAACTTTCGCAATGAACATTAAAGATGAAGCTAAGAACACATGTGTTCATACGAAACAGCGGAGCGTGTCTCTCTCCCACACAAAGAATGCTAGGATCCGATCTTATTCAAACGAAAACAAAAACAAAAGCAAAAACAAACAGACGCTCCAAGTAAAGCACATAAGATGTGACGGAATAAAAATATAGTTTCACTAGAGGTGACCTGATAAGTTGTTGATGAAGAAGGGATGCCTTGGGCATCCCCAAGCTTAGACGCTTGGGTCTTCTTAAAATATGCAGGGATGAACCACGGGGGCATCCCAAAGCTTTGACCTTTCACTCTCCTTGATCATATTGTATCATCCTCCTCTCTTGACCCTTGAAAACTTCCTCCACACCAAACTCAAACAAACTCATTAGAGGGTTAGTGCATAATCAAAAATTCACATGTTCAGAGGTGACATAATCATTCTTAACACTTTTGGACATTGCACAAAGCTACTGGACATTAATGTAACAAAGAAATCCATCCAACATAGCAAAACAGGCAATGCGAAATAAAAGGCAGAATCTGTCAAAACAGAACAGTCCGTAAAGATGAATTTTATTGAGGCACCAGACTTGCTCAAATGAAAATTCCCAAATTGAATGAAAGTTGCGTACATATCTGAGGATCACGCACGTAGATTGGCAGATTTTTATGAGCTACCTACAGAGAGGCAGGTCGAAATTCGTGACGAAGAAGAAATCTATTTCACGTGCAAGAATCCAAATCTAGTATTGACTTTACTATCAAAGACTTTACTTGGCACAACAATGCAATAAAATAAAGATAAGGAGAGGTTGCTACATTAGTAACAACTTCCAAGACTCAAATATAAAACAAAAATGCAGAAGTAAAATAATGGGTTGTCTCCCATAAGCGCTTTTCTTTAACGCCTTTCAGCTAGGCGCAGAAAGTGTGAATCAAGTATTATCAAGAGACGAAGCATCAACATCATAACTTGTTCTAATAATAGAATCATAAGGTAACTTCATTCTCTTTCTAGGGAAGTTTTCCATACTTTTCTTGAGAGGAAATTGATATTTAATATTACCTTCCTTCATATGAATGGTAGCACCAACAGTTCGAAGAAAAGGTCTTCCCAATATAATGGGACAAGATGCATTGCATTCAATATCCAAGACAACAAAATCAACGGGGACAAGGTTATTGTTAACCATAATACGAAAATTATCAATCCTCCCCAAAGGTTTCTTCATAGCATTATCAGCAAGATTAACATCCAAATAACATTTTTTCAATGGTGGCGAGTCAAGCATATCATAGATTTTCTTAGGCATAACAGAAATACTTGCACCAAGATCACATAAAGCATTACAATCAAAATCATTGACCATTATCTTAATGATGGGCTCCCAACCATCTTCCAACTTCCTAGGAATAGAGGTTTCAAGTTTTAGTTTCTCTTCTCTAGCTTTTATGAGAGCATTTGTAATATGTTTTGTAAAGGCCAAATTAATAGCACTAGCATTGGGACTTTTAGCAAGTTTTTGTAAGAACTTTATAACTTCAGAGATGTGACAATCATCAAAGTCTAAATCGTGATTTCCTACAGCAATGGAACCATTGTCCCCAACATTTTGAAAAATTTCAGCACTTTTATCACAAACAGTTTCAGCAGTTTTAGCAGTTTCAGGTAATTTTGCACGCTTTGCACTAGGAGTAGATACATTGCCAACACCAATTATTTTACCATTGATAGTAGGAGGTGTAGCAACATGTGAAGCATTATCATTACTAGTGGTGGTAATAGTCCAAACTTTAGCTACATCATTCTCTTTAGCTAGTTTTTCATTTTCTTCTCTTTCCCACCTAGCATGCAATTCAGCCATCAATCTAATATTTTCATTAATTCGAACTTGGATGTCATTTGCTGTAGTAACAATCTTATTATCAATATCCTTATTAGGCATAACTTTAAATTTTAAAATATCAACATCGGAGGCAAGTCTATCAACCTTAGAAGCAAGAATATCAATTTTATCAAGCTTTTCTTCAACAGATTTGTTAAAAGCAGTTTGTGTACTAATAAATTCTTTAAGCATGGCTTCAAGACCAGGGGGTATACTCCTATTATTGTTGTAAGAATTCCCATAAGAATTACCATAACCATTACCATTAGCAGAAGGATATGGCCTATAGTTGTTACCAGAATTGTTACTATAAGCATTGTTGTTGAAATTATTACTTTTAATGAAATTCACATCAACATGTTCTTCTTGGGCAACCAAGGAAGCTAAAGGAACATTATTAGGATCAACATTAGATCTACCATTCACAAGCATAGACATAATAGCATCAATATTATCACTCAAGGAAGAGGGTTCTTCAACCGAATTTACCTTCTTACCTTGTGGAGCCCTTTCCGTGTGCCATTCAGAGTAATTTATCATCATATCATCAAGAAACTTTGTTGTCGCCCCCAAAGTGATGGACATAAAGGTACCTCCAGCAGCTGAATCCAATAGGTTCCGCGAAGAAAAATTCAATCCTGCATAAATGGTTTGGATGATCATCCAAGTAGTTAGTCCATGGGTAGGGCAATTCTTTACCAAAGATTTCATTCTCTCCCATGCTTGAGCAACATGTTCATTATCTAATTGCTTGAAATTCATTATTCTACTTCTCAAAGATATAATTTTAGCGGGAGGATAATATCTACCAATAAAAGCATCCTTACATTTAGTCCATGAATCAATACTATTTCTAGGCAGAGATAGCAACCAATCTTTAGCTCTTCCTCTTAATGAGAAAGGAAACAATTTTAATTTTATAATGTCACCATCTACATCCTTATACTTTTGCATTTCACATAGTTCAACAAAAATATTAAGATGGGCAGCAGCATCATCAGAACTAACACCAGAAAATTGCTCTCTCATAACAAGATTCAGTAAAGCAGGTTTAATTTCAAAGAATTCTGCTGTAGTAGCAGGTGGAGCAATAGGTGTGCATAGGAAATCATTATTATTTGTGCTAGTGAAGTCACCCAACTTAGTATTCTCAACATTACCCATTTTAGCAGTAGTAAATAAAGCAAACTAGATAAAGTAAATGCAAGTAACTATTTTTTTTGTGTTTTTGATAAAGAGAACAAGACAGTAAATAAAGTAAAACTAGCAACTAATTTTTTCTGTTTTGTTTTAGTGCAGCAAACAAAGTAGTAAATAAAATGAAGCAAGACAAAAACAAAGTAAAGAGATTGGAAGTGGGAGACTCCCATTGCAGCGTGTCTTGATCTCTCCGGCAACGGCGCCAGAAAAAATTGCATGATGGCGTGTAGTTGACACGTCCGTTGGGAACCCCAAGAGGAAGGTGTGATGCGCACAGCAGCAAGTTTTCCCTCAGTAAGAAACCAAGTTTATCGAACCAGTAGGAGCCAAGAAGCACGTTGAAGGTTGTTGGTGGCGGAGTGTAGTGCGGCGCAACACCAGGGATTCCGGCGCCAACGTGGAACCTGCACAACACAATCACAGTACTTTGCCCCAACGTAACAGTGAGGTTGTCAATCTCACCGGCTTGCTGTAAACAAAGGATTAGATGTATAGTGTGGATGATGATTGTTTGCGAAGAGCAGTAAAGAACAATTGCAGCAGATTGTATTTCAGATGTAAAGAATAGGAACGGGGTCCACAGTTCACTAGTGGTGTCTCTCCCATAAGATAAACAGATGTTGGGTGAACAAATTACAGTTGGGCAATTGACAAATAAAGAAGGCATAACAATGCACATACATATATCATGATGAGTACTATGAGATTTAATCAGGGCATTACGACAAAGTACATAGACCGCTATCCAGCATGCATCTAGACAAAGCATCTATGTTTTATCCCTAGTAGCAACAGCACATCCACAACCTTAGAACTTTCTGTCACTGTCCCAGATTTAATGGAGGCATGAACCCACTATCGAGCATAAATACTCCCTCTTGGAGTCACAAGTATCAACTTGGCCGAGCCTCTACTAGCAACGGAGAGCATGCAAGAACATAAATAACATATATGATAGATTGATAATCAACTTGACATAGTATTCAATATTCATCGGATCCCAACAAACACAACATGTAGCATTACAAATAGATGATCTTGATCATGATAGGCAGCTCACAAGATCTAACATGATAGCACAATTAGGAGAAGACAACCATCTAGCTACTGCTATGGACCCATAGTCCAGGGGTGGACTACTCACACATCGATCCGGAGGCGATCATGGCGATGAAGAGACCTCCGGGAGATGATTCCCCTCTCCGGCAGGGTGCCGGAGGCGATCTCCTGAATCCCCCTGTAACACCCCATTTTTCAGAACCTGCATATTTTCCAAACAAGTTAAAATTTTGAGCCAACAAAAACTTTGGTTTAGCACTTGTGTTTGAATGTAGGTTAGAATCTTGCTTAACTTGAACTCAACTACCTCCTTTGTGTTTTGTTTTGTATGTCACCACTTTATGAACTAGGCAAGCACACCACTTCTTATTATTTTCATGGTAGCACTTTTTAATTTATTGGGCACCATCTCTCGGTGCACCTCACCCCTCAAAACCCTAACCCCGGCATGGTGAGCATCACTTCAGGTTAAGAGGGAACACTTGCCCCTCTTCTTTACACCACCACTGCACCACCTAGGGTTACATCACCAACACCACCCTCACCTTATTTTATTTTCCCAAAAACTTTCTACACCCGTGCATATGCACTTGGTCACATCTTGGCACATGCACACGGCATGGCCCCTCTCTTTTTCACCCCTGCCCCTTTTTCCTTATCTCTCTCTTCTCTCTTTGGTTTTGGCCGAGAGACAAGAGGGGGAACTTCCCCTCTCTTTTTCCTTTCTCTTTTCTCTCTCTTTCTTTCTCGTTTTGGGCCGTGGACACCACCACCTCTCTCTCTTTCGGCCCAAACCTCACCAAAGACCTCTCTCCCGCCCAAAACCCTAGCCCCTTAAACACACGCGCGCGCCACGCCGGGCAGAGACATGATGGCGTCGCTCGCACGACGCGCCATCGGCCTCGACCGCCCGCCCACCGCCTCGACTCCCTCCCGACGCCGACGCCACCAGGGCGACGTCACCGTGGGGCCAGCCCGTGACGCCAGCCCTCGCGCGCCCGTTGGCCGCCGCCACCGCCCACGCCACTACCGCGCCCCCGCCCGCCTATAAAACCCTCCCCAAACGCCACCCTCTCCCTTCAGCTCCCACCTCCACAGCGCCGTTAGGCTGCCCCACTCCACCCCCGGCCGCCGAGCTGCCGCCGGGCCGCCGCCACCACCGCCCGACGCCATCCCGTCGTGGTCACCGCGAGGGTGACGCGCAGTGGTCACCGCCGCGACGCCGCCAGCGACTCCTCTCCTCACTCTCTCTTCACCCGCACCCTCTTCTCGCTTGTCCTAACCCTCGCTCCCCGCATCCGACGCGCAGATCGGCGGCAGAACGACGACGCCGACGACAAGCCGACGCCGCCCGTGTTGCCGTTGACGCCGCCTGAGGAGGAGCAGACGCCCCTGGACGCCGCCGCACACGCACCCGACGCACGCCTACGCCTCCACACCACCTCGCACCGATCCGCGCCACCGCCGCCCGCCGGTAAGCCCCCGGCCGCCCCTTTTTTCCCTCCGCGCCGGCGAGCGCCTCCGACGCCGCGCACGCGCCGGATCCGGGCCGTCGGATCCGGATCGGGCGGGCGCATGGCGCATGCACGGCCACGTCGGCGTGCATGGCCACGTCGGCCCGCCCGGCCCGCCACGGGCCCCCGGCCATTTTTCTTTTTTCTTTTTCACCGGCCACGGGAGAGCCCCACCGGGCCGGCCCATTCGGCACAACACCCGCACGGCCCGTGGCGTTCCCGCCCTTTTCTTTTGTTTGAAAATTAATAAACAGTAAATTAAAATGTAAAAAGGGCAGTATACCGTTTTGCTAATTAAGTTAGTTTGGTAACTCTGATTAATCTAATTCCAATTGCATTAGCACCGGCATAAAATTATCTTTCAGATGCCACTGGCCTAGTATTTTTAGGATTTTTGTGCGATTTTTAATAAATATAACAAGATTTCTGTTTCTGGTTAGTATTCCTAAATCCTAAAATTGAAAAATTAATATTTTTGAATGATTCCAACTCGGGTTAATCTTATATTGTTACCGTGCACCTAGAATAAATACCTGGAGCCTCTGATAGTAATGTTAGTCTCTGGTTATGTTTATATGTGTGCCACATGCAATGATAGGTTATGAATTAGAAGTTCTTAATTAAAATATTGATGCATTATTTATAAAAATGGCCAAATCATGTTTTGCTACTGTCAAGCAACTCCCCGCATATTCTTCTGTTTTCTTTTAGTTGCTCTTGTTTCTTAAGCTATGTGTTGATTGTATGCAACGTTTATTTTTGCGACGCTAGATACCAACGAGGGAGAAGTAGAAGGGGAGGACTTTGGTGAAGAACTTGAGGAAGACCAGGGACAAGCCAACCAAGGCAAGCCATCTTTGATCTCTCGATTGATGTCAAGTGGATGTCATTTGTTGATGTCCCAAAGTATCTTGTTTCTATGTGTGTTGTTCTCTTTATATGTGTCATCTTTATATGATTGCAAGTGGGGTACTCTCTAGTGGTGCTACCCCACCTTTGCTCTTATGTTGGTGGGAATGCATGGTATTATGGCCGTGCTACCCTCATTGGTCTACTAGAGTACCCAACATGATCATGTCTTGTTCCAAGATAGAGGTCTACATCACACCCACCACTTTGTTAAATCTAGAGGTATCCAAGTCATGAATCTTGGTGTAATTCTCAACTTGAGAGAAGTATGCCGTGTACCCTTGTGAATGTGGATTGGATAGTGAACCATCACCATCCAAGTTGTATCATAACACCACCAAATCTGAAAGTTGATCCACCCTATATTATCATCTTACATGCTTACCTTAAGCAAGTGAGACCCTTTTCTTTTACCACCCACTTATACTCTCATGGCATGATGACCCTCATCTCGGCCATGGTGCCATAGTAGTTCCTTCTCAAGAAACTTTAGGATGGGAACCCCTCAAGGTTTACCTTGTTGTAAATGTTTATGAAAACCTTGGGTGAGTCAACCCAAGTGTATGGTTTATGAAAGCAAAGGATCTTGATAAAGATGTTTGGGAAAGATATGTATGTGAGATGGTTGAGCAACCGTGGTGTTGTGGGGAAAAGGAAATGGTTTTTCTAAAAAGGAGCACTCGCGTATAAGTGTTCGCCGTCCCAACTTTTATTCGCGCAACCACATTACCCAAAGTGGGCACGGGCTTAGTCCGTAGTCCGTTGAAATTGGCATAAGCACCCTTCACAACTCTCTAGGGAGGGTCAAGAGGACCTCCGACGCCGGGTTGCGCTCCGGAGGAGGCAATACACTCGTCTTAACCGATAGCCGGACGATTACTGAGGGTCTTCCGTCGTGGCGCCGGAGATACGCTCAAAAGGAGGTATGCCGCCGGGGTGCCGGGAAGGGGTAAGCCCGCAGGGAAGGACTTGTGCCAAGGGAGACGGGCGAAAGACTATGACTAATTATCCGAGACTCGCATACTTTCGTATGACGACCCGGGGATGATCCCGGCGGATTTATTAGTTCTTGTGGGGAAAGTGTGCAAACTCCGCGAGTCAAATCTATTCGAATAGCCGCGTCCGCGGTCATGGACGGGTTGAGGTGGCCATACTTAACTCGGGGCTTGTGTTTTGTTTTGATAAATGCTTTGCAAAGAAAGTGTTGTGTTGGATGTACCGGAAGGGTACGGAAAAGGGTGTGTGTCGACCATATGGAGATGGTCGAGGAAAAATGAGACCAAGTGGGGAACTCTTTCCTAGTGTTTCATGTTGAGGAACTCTTCTTCAATAAAGATATAGAGATGTCATAGAACATTCCCTCGCATATCCATCAATTGAGATGGAGAAATGCAACTCTTCTTCAATAAAGATATAGAGATGTCATAGAACATTCCCTCGCATATCCATCAATTGAGATGGAGAAATGCAACTCCTCTTCAATAAAGATATAGAGATGTCATAGAACATTCCCTCGCATATCCATCAATTGAGATGGAGAAATGCAACTCTTCTTCAATAAAGATATAGAGATGTCATAGAACATTCCCTCGCATATCCATCAATTGAGATGGAGAAATGCAACTCTTCTTCAATAAAGATATAGAGATGTCATAGAACACCATTAGTGCTCACTTCACTTGAGAAGCCGAGACGCTATGTAGACAGCTTGTTGATGCACGCTATATCCACCAGCAGAAATTGTTCTTCCTCTCGTGTCTCCTTTAGATAGCTTTTGTAGCACCCCTTTTGATGGTTTGCGAGTACAATTCCAAATGTACTCACGGCTTTGTCCCCGGCTATTAACTTGGCCAGACTATGAGGAGGACTATGAAGAGGACGGAGGATATCATGACGACTATGCGACCTAGGACGCTTTCCAAGTCGGCCGCCCGTAGGTCTAAGGCATGACTTGGGCCCGACGACGTTGATGTGTATCCGCCGCATGTGTTTGGTGAACTTGCCCATCGAGGCATTTGTGTAAGCTTGGTCATGTGACCCGCATTGTAAGACTTTATTATTCGGTACCGTAATGGATGATGTAATTCTGGATATTCAGCTCGGTTATGTGCTCGCGATGCAATGATCATGGGGTCGTGAGTTGAATGCATAACAGGGTATTTCGGACAGCTAGTCCGGGGTCCCCACAGTAGCCGGTATCGCAGCCATCCTGACCATAGGAAGCCCTAGTTAGCATGGACGTTAAGATAGTGAAAAAACTATTTTCTACAATAAAAACGAGATGACTATATGCTGAAATAATGCCTAGTCTCTCCCCTACTTTCTCTTAGATGTTAACTTTACTTGCATTAATTATTACGGTTTTACCTTATGCACTTAAAATTTGGCACACTTTGATCATCATACTAATTAAGGAACTTAAAAATTTTTGTAGATGGATCCACCGATGTTCACCGAGAGCATCCAGCTTGGCTACAAGAAGCCTCCCTACTCGTTCGAGACCTCCCTTGTTGAGGTGTCCCGGCTGTTGGACGCCCGGCGCCCGAAGTGAAGGGAGGACAGATGGAGAGCACCAAGGACGGTGAGATGTCCCGGATGGTGGTTTGCACACTCCGAGGCTCACATGTGAAGCAGCTTGAGGAGATTGAGGTCCAGTGTCTTTGACCGCACATGGGAGGACGGACTTGTGAGGGTGCTCCAAGCGGCCCTCTCTCGTCTTGTCTTTCACCACCGTGTCGAGTTGGAGGCCATGGGACTTCCTCATGCCTTCTTGGGACGCCGCAATGAGGAGGGGGTTCCCACCATGATCCCCTACTTTTGCCCCCTTGGACGTCAAGTGAGCCAGATGGAGAACTTGTTGTTCAAGACACAGCTCAGCCTTGACTCCAACAGATGGAGAATGAGGTGTTGAAGCATGAGATGGAGGGGCTCAAGATGGACTTGAAGTTGGCTAAGCTCAAGCATCGTCGCCAACAGTAAGAAGACCCTCCGTGTTCGCGAATCCAACTACATGCTCAAGGTTAAGGTTATGCACCTCAAGGCCGCCCTCCGCGAGGCCGAGGAGAAGCTTGAAGAGACTCGTGATGACGGCGAAGATATCCGCAAGGAGAACACCGCCCTTGTGAGCGATGATGAGGACTACATGGAGGAAGAAGGACTTGATGGGCTTGATGATGAAGATGACGAGGACCGCGCCTTCATCAACGACGCGATCGAGGAGCCCGCACCCCTTCACACCGTGGAGGCTACTCCGGATGATGAGGAGGATCCCGAGGAGCCCCCGTTCGATGGCCCTTCCGCACCACTTGATGATTTCTAGATGAGCACCTTCGAGGCTTGGTCGATGTTAGGATGTCCCCGTTGATGCGATGAACTTGTTGGTCCGTATGTGATCATGTTGGTTGTGAACTAAATGCTTTTGGTGGTATCTATGTTTGGGATTTCATTTCAAAAATTGAGTTGGTTGTTATTTCCCTTTTTGTTGAAGTTTCTTTTATGCATGCGCATTCCTTCCCCTTATTTCACGGGCACTTGAACCACCGAACTTTTCCACCATCTTATTTTCCCGTATGTCGTTTTCCCTCCGCGCATGGTTGAAACCCGCCATGGAGGTTCCACTTCCGGAAACCCACCACCACCACCTCCGGACCCTAGCATGGCTCAGATCCTACGCCTCTTGATGGAGGATCGCCAGCGTGCCCGCCAGGAGAGTGAAGCCAACATTGCCGCACTTCGGCAAATCGCTCAAGCAGCAGCGGGAAACCGCAACAATGAAGAAGGAGAAGGACACGGCGAGGAAGCACCAAGGTCACGCCTTAGGGACTTCCAGAATACCAACCCGCCCGTGTTCTCCAAGTGTGTCGCTCCCTCGACGCAGATGATTGGCTCCGCACCATTGAAAATAACCTTGAAGTCGCCGCGGTAGGAGATCACGAGAAAGTTCTTCTCGCCACTCATTTTCTCTCGGGACCCGCCCGAGCTTGGTGGGAGAATGTCAAGGCCATGCAAGCTCCCGATCATGTCATCAACCGGATGGAATTCACCGCCAAGTTCCGTAAGGCTCACATTCCCACGGGTCTGATCAAGATGAAGCGTGATGAGTTTTTCAACTTGAAGCAGTAACAACTCCAACGTGGTGGATTATCTTGAGAAGTTCAACACTCGGCCAGTGTATGCCCCGCAAGATGTAGACACCGACGAGAAAAAGCGCGACCGTTTCATGAATGGTCCGCATGAGGAAATACAGAGTATCCTTGTGGCTGTACCTTACCCCGACTTGGAAGCGCCGGTAGACGCCGCCATTTTGGTGGAGTCTAAGCGCAAGGCTGCCTACGAAACCAGGAAGCGCAAGATGCAACAAGCAAGCAGAGTGGACCCAACAATCCCAAGTACCGCAGCCCGCCCTCATCAAGGCCTCGCTCACCCTCCCCGCAGGAACTCAAACCCAGCTCCAACTTATCGCTCCAACAACTACACCCCCAACCGTTCAGCTCCACAAAGACCGTTCCGGAGGGGGAGGGTATAATAACAACCCTCGCCCCAATCAGCCAGCTCGTCCTCAAGGAGATGGATGTTTTGCTTGTGGGAAGCCGGGCATTTCTCTCGAGATTGCCCTACCAAGATGAGGACACCTCAGCCGTGCCAACGCCCCCGCACCCAATCAAGCTCAAGCTAGGACAGCGTCGTGAAAGAAGCCGGTTATCAAGAAGCAGTGCAAATCTTGCTCATGGCCATCCGAACCACGCCAACGCCGAAGAAGCCGAGGAAGCTCCGGATATCGTGATGGGTACGTTTCTAGTTAACTCCACTCCTGCCCGAGTTCTTTTCGATTCCGGCGCATCTCATTCCTTCGTTACCGAACCTTTCGTTAAAAAGAGTGGGCTAAAACCAACCATAATGAAACGCCTCATGTTAGTCCAAATTCCAGGATCCACCGCCAAAACCCGTTTATCTTGCAAACAAGTTCCTATAATTATACACCAAGTACCTTTCCAGGCAGAAACTCATAATCTTAGGAGCCCAAGGCTTAGAGGTAATACTAGGAATGGATTGGATGACCAAGTATAAGGGGCAAATAAACTGCGTTGAAAAATCCATTACCCTCACCAATGATCAAGGTCTCCACAAGAAAGTACACTCGCTACCGTACATTCATCCAGCAGCCTTCGTAGGAAAAGCATCTCTAGACCCCACCCCGAACAAGTCCCTATTGTCTGTGAGTACCCTGATGTCTTTCCCGAGGAATTGCCCGGTATGCCCCCGCACCGCGACATCGAGTTCATCATAGAACTAATTCCGGTACCGCCCCCATAGCCCGCAGACCTTACCGTATGAACCCCCAAGAACTAATCGAGTTAAAGAAACAATTGGATGACATGTTGGCCAAAGGACCGATTCGACCTAGTGCTTCGCCCCGGGGATCGCCTCGTGATCTTTGTGGACAAAAGAGACGGAACCATTCGCTTATGTGTGGATTACCGGAGGCTCAACGAAGTCACCATTAAGAATAAGTACCCTCTGCCCAAGATCGATGATTTGTTCGATCGATGAATGGAGCTAAAGTTTTCTCCAAAATTGACCTTCGCACCGGGTATCACCAACTTAAAGTGCGGGAATCCGACATTCCCAAGACTCGCTTTCACTACTCGTTACGGACTGTATGAGTACACCGTAATGTCTTTTGGACTCACTAATGCCCCCGCCTACTTCATGAATCTCATGAACAAGGTTTTCATGGAATACCTGGACAAGTTTGTTGTGGTGTTTATTGATGACATCTTGGTTTATTCCAAAACTGAGGAAGAGCATGAAGAACATCTACGACTCGTTTTGGGCACCCTTAGGCAACACCGGCCGTATGCTAAATTCAGTAAATGTCAATTCTGGCTCAAGGAAGTTGGATTTCTTGGTCACGTATTGTCAGCCGAAGGACTCTCTGTTGATCCCTCTTTGATCAAGTCCATTGTGGACCGAAAACCCCCTAAGAATGTTACATAAGTGAGATCCTTCCTCGGGTTGGCAGGATATTACCGCAAGTTCGTTGAAGGATTTTCGAGTATCGCCAAGCCAATGACCCTCCCGCTTAAAAAGGGTAAGAGGTTTGAATGGACGGAAAAGTGTGAAGAAAGTTTCCAAGAGTTAAAAAGGCGGCTTGTATCCGCCCCCATCTTGACCATGCCCGATGTTACCAAGGATTTTGTGATCTATTGTGATGCTTCCAAAATTGGGCTTGGGAGTGTCTTAATGCAGGAAGGAAAAGTAATCTCTTATCTCTCTCGACAGCTGAAGCCCCACGAAGCCAATTACCCCACTCATGACCTGGAATTAGCAGCCGTGGTTCATGCTCTCAAAACTTGGCGCCACTATCTCATCGGAAATAGGTGTGATATTTACACCGATCACAAAAGCCTTAAGTATATCTTTACCCGTAAAGAGTTGAATATGCGACAGAGGAGATGGATAGAACTCATTAAGGATTATGACCTTAGTATCCATTACCACCCAGGAAAGGCTAATGTTGTTGCCGATGCCCTTAGCCGAGAACCATGTTCCCTGAACTCTCGTTTAAAAATCGAGCAACCCTTGCTGTATCAAGAATTCGAAGAATTCGGATTAGAATTAGTCAGCCATGGATTCCTTGCTGCCATGGAAGCCAAACCCACCCTTCGGGATCAGATCAAGGAAGCCCAAGTTGGGCATGATAGTATTGAAGGGATCAAGCGTCGCATGAGCCGGAAAAAGCTAGAAGGATTTTCGATAGACCCCAAGGGTGTACTTTGGTACAATGGGCGCCTCCGCGTACCCAATATTCCCGACTTGAAAAATCTTATAATGGAGGAGGCCCATAATACCCCTTACTCTATTCACCCTGGAGGATCCAAGATGTACCAAGACCTCAAAGACACTTTTTGGTGGCATGGGATGAAGCGGGATATTGCCTTCTTTATTGCCCGTTGTGACATCTCGCCGTAAAGTTAAAGCCGAGCACCAACGCCCGGCTGGTTTGTTGCAACCCTTGAAGATACCCGTGTGGAAGTGGGAAGAGGTTGGTATGGACTTTATCACCGGACTTCCCGCATCTAACCGAGGACATGATTCCATTTGGGTGATAGTGGACCGTCTCACCAAAGTCGCTCACTTCCCGCTACCAAGACCACCGATCACGGAAAAGCGTTAGCCGACCTCTACATCTCCCGTATTGTTAGCCTTCACGGCGTTCCCAAAGTTATTGTATCCGATCGAGGCACCCAATTCACATCTCGTTTCTGGCAAAAACTTCATGAAGCTTTGGGCACCAAGTTATCGTTCAGTACCGCCTATCATCCCCAAACCGGAGGACAGACCGAAAGGGTAAATCAAATCCTCGGAGGACATGCTCCGAGCCCGCGTTCTCGCTACGGGACTAAGTGGGAAGATTGCTTGCCCTTCGCCGAGTTCTCATATAACAACAGCTATCAGTGCCGCCTTCGGATGGCACCTTTTGAAGCCCTCTATGGGAGGAGATGCCGAACCCTCTCAACCGGACCGAGACCGGAGAAAGCCAAGTGTTCGGACCAGATATACTTCGAGAAGCAGAAGAACAAGTACAGCCTTATCCGTGACCGTCTCAAGGCTGCACAAGCCCCGCCGTAAGAGCTACGCCGATCCCAAGCGTCGAGAATTAACCTTCCGCGCCGGAGATTTTGCTTATCTCCGGTAACTCCTCTCAAGGGAATGAAGCGTTTCCATGTTAAAGGCAAGCTTGCGCCAAGATACATTGGTCCTTTCAAAGTACTAGGGCGAAGGGGAGAAGTATCTTACCAGCCTGGAGTTACCTCCCGAATTGTCCGAGTTCCATGACGTTTTTCATGTCTCCCAGCCTTCGAAAATGCCTCCAAGCACCAAGCAAGCCCGAAGTTTTTAAGGATATTGATTACCGTGCCATTGACCTCAACCACGACTTAACCTACCGAGAGAACCCTATCCGTATTCTGGATGAGGCCGTTAGGGTCACACGCCGAAGGAAGATCAAATTCTTCAAGGTCCAAAGGAGTAACCACTCGAAGACGAAGCCACCCGGGAACGGGAGGATTATCCGAGACAAGAATTCCCACACCTATTCAAGCTCTTAGCCGTGGAATCTCGGGACGAGATTCTTCTAAGGGGGAAGGTCTCGTAACACCCCATTTTTCGTAACCTCGCATATTTTCCAAACAAGTTAAAATTTTGAGCCAACAAAAACTTTGGTTTAGCACTTGTGTTTGAATGTAGGTTAGAATCTTGCTTAACTTGAACTCAACTACCTCCTTTGTGTTTTGTTTTGTATGTCACCACTTTATGAACTAGGCAAGCACACCACTTCTTATTATTTTCATGGTAGCACTTTTTAATTTATTGGGCACCATCTCTCGGTGCACCTCACCCCTCAAAACCCTAACCCCGGCATGGTGAGCATCACTTCGTGTTAAGAGGGAACACTTGCCCCTCTTCTTTACACCACCACCGCACCACCTAGGGTTACATCACCAACACCACCCTCACCTTATTTTATTTTCCCAAAAACTTTCTACACCCGTGCATATGCACTTGGTCACATCTTGGCACATGCACACGGCATGGCCCCCTCTCTTTTTCACCCCTCGCCCCTTTTTCCTTATCTCTCTCTCTCTCTTTGGTTTTGGCCGAGAGACAAGAGGGGGAACTTCCCCTCTCTTTTTCCTTTCTCTTTCTCTCTCTTTCTTTCTCTGTTTTGGGCCGTGGACACCACCACCTCTCTCTCTTTCGGCCCAAACCTCACCAACGACCTCTCTCCCGCCCAAAACCCTAGCCCCTTAAACACACGCGCGCGCCACGCCGGCAGGAGACATGATGGCGTCGCCGCACGACGCGCCATCAGCCTCGACCGCCCGCCCACCGCCTCGACTCCCTCCCGACGCCGACGCCACCAGTGGCGACGCCACCGTGGGGCCAGCCTGTGACGCCAGCCCTCGCGCGCCCGTTGGCCGTCGCCACCGCCCACGCCACTACCGCGCCCCCGCCTGCCTATAAAACCCTCCCCAAACGCCACCCTCTCCCTTCAGCTCCCACCTCCACAGCGCCGTTAGGCTGCCCCACTCCACCCCTGGCCGCTCGAGCTGCCGCTCGGCCGCCGCCACCACCGCCCGACGCCATCCCGTCGTGGTCACCGCGAGGGTGACGCGCAGGTGGTCACCGCCGCGACGCCGCCAGCACTCCTCTCCTCACTCTCTCTTCACCCGCACCCTCTTCTGCTTGTCCTAACCCTGCTCCCTGCATCTGACGCGCAGATCGGCGGCAGAACGACGACGCCGACGACAAGCCGACGCCGCCCGTGTTGCCGTTGACGCCGCCTGAGGAGGAGCAGACGCCCCTGGACGCCGCCGCACACGCACCCGACGCACGCCTACGCCTCCACACCACCTCGCACCGATCCGCGCCACCGCCAGCCGCCGGTAAGCCCCCGGCCGCCCCTTTTTTCCCTCCGCGCCGGCGAGCGCTCCGACGCCGCGCACGCGCCGCATCTGGGCCGTCGGATCCAGCATCGGGCGGGCGCATGGCGCATGCACGGCCACGTCGGCGTGCATGGCCACGTCGGCCCGCCCGGCCCGCCACGGGCCCCCGGCCATTTTTCTTTTTTCTTTTTCACCGGCCACGGGAGAGCCCCACCGGGCCGGCCCATTCGGCACAACACCCGCACGGCCCAGTGGCGTTCCCGCCCTTTTCTTTTGTTTGAAAATTAATAAACAGTAAATTAAAATGTAAAAAGGGCAGTATACTGTTTTGCTAATTAAGTTAGTTTGGTAACTCTGATTAATCTAATTCCAATTGCATTAGCACCGGCATAAAATTATCTTTCAGATGCCACTGGCCTAGTATTTTTAGGATTTTTGTGCGATTTTTAATAAATATAACAAGATTTCTGTTTCTGGTTAGTATTCCTAAATCCTAAAATTGAAAAATTAATATTTTTGAATGATTCCAACCGGGTTAATCTTATATTGTTACCGTGCACCTAGAATAAATACCTGGAGCCTCTGATAGTAATGTTAGTCTCTGGTTATGTTTATATGTGTGCCACATGCAATGATAGGTTATGAATTAGAAGTTCTTAATTAAAATATTGATGCATTATTTATAAAAATGGCCAAATCATGTTTTGCTACCGTCAAGCAACTCCCCGCATATTCTTCTGTTTTCTTTTAGTTGCTCTTGTTTCTTAAGCTATGTGTTGATTGTATGCAACGTTTATTTTTGCGACGCTAGATACCAACGAGGGAGAAGTAGAAGGGGAGGACTTTGGTGAAGAACTTGAGGAAGACCAGGGACAAGCCAACCAAGGCAAGCCATCTTTGATCTCTCGATTGATGTCAAGTGGATGTCATTTGTTGATGTCCCAAAGTATCTTGTTTCTATGTGTGTTGTTCTCTTTATATGTGTCATCTTTATATGATTGCAAGTGGGGTACTCTCTAGTGGTGCTACCCCACCTTTGCTCTTATGTTGGTGGGAATGCATGGTATTATGGCCGTGCTACCCTCATTGGTCTACTAGAGTACCCAACATGATCATGTCTTGTTCCAAGATAGAGGTCTACATCACACCCACCACTTTGTTAAATCTAGAGGTATCCAAGTCATGAATCTTGGTGTAATTCTCAACTTGAGAGAAGTATGCCGTGTACCCTTGTGAATGTGGATTGGATAGTGAACCATCACCATCCAAGTTGTATCATAACACCACCAAATCTGAAAGTTGATCCACCCTATATTATCATCTTACATGCTTACCTTAAGCAAGTGAGACCCTTTTCTTTTACCACCCACTTATACTCTCATGGCATGATGACCCTCATCTCGGCCATGGTGCCATAGTAGTTCCTTCTCAAGAAACTTTAGGATGGGAACCCCTCAAGGTTTACCTTGTTGTAAATGTTTATGAAAACCTTGGGTGAGTCAACCCAAGTGTATGGTTTATGAAAGCAAAGGATCTTGATAAAGATGTTTGGGAAAGATATGTATGTGAGATGGTTGAGCAACCGTGGTGTTGTGGGGAAAAGGAAATGGTTTTTCTAAAAAGGAGCACCGCGTATAAGTGTTCGCCGTCCCAACTTTTATTCGCGCAACCACATTACCCAAAGTGGGCACGGGCTTAGTCCGTAGTCCGTTGAAATTGGCATAAGCACCCTTCACAACTCTCTAGGGAGGGTCAAGAGGACCTCCGACGCCGGGTTGCGCTCCGGAGGAGGCAATACACCGTCTTAACCGATAGCCGGACGATTACCGAGGGTCTTCCGTCGTGGCGCCGGAGATACGCTCAAAAGGAGGTATGCCGCCGGGTGCCGGGAAGGGGTAAGCCCGCAGGGAAGGACTTGTGCCAAGGGAGACGGGCGAAAGACTATGACTAATTATCCGAGACTCGCATACTTTCGTATGACGACCCGGGGATGATCCCGGCGGATTTATTAGTTCTTGTGGGGAAAGTGTGCAAACTCGCAGAGTCAAATCTATTCGAATAGCCGCGTCCGCGGTCATGGACGGGTTGAGGTGGCCATACTTAATCGGGGCTTGTGTTTTGTTTTGATAAATGCTTTGCAAAGAAAGTGTTGTGTTGGATGTACCGGAAGGGTACGGAAAAAGGTGTGTGTCGACCATATGGAGATGGTCGAGGAAAAATGAGACCAAGTGGGGAACTCTTTCCTAGTGTTTCATGTTGAGGAACTCTTCTTCAATAAAGATATAGAGATGTCATAGAACATTCCCTCGCATATCCATCAATTGAGATGGAGAAATGCAACTCTTCTTCAATAAAGATATAGAGATGTCATAGAACATTCCCTCGCATATCCATCAATTGAGATGGAGAAATGCAACTCTTCTTCAATAAAGATATAGAGATGTCATAGAACATTCCCTCGCATATCCATCAATTGAGATGGAGAAATGCAACTCTTCTTCAATAAAGATATAGAGATGTCATAGAACATTCCCTCGCATATCCATCAATTGAGATGGAGAAATGCAACTCTTCTTCAATAAAGATATAGAGATGTCATAGAACACCATTAGTGCTCACTTCACTTGAGAAGCCGAGACGCTATGTAGACAGCTTGTTGATGCACGCTATATCCACCGGAGAAATTGTTCTTCCTCTCGTGTCTCCTTTAGATAGCTTTTGTAGCACCCCTTTTGATGGTTTGCGAGTACAATTCCAAATGTACTCACGGCTTTGTCCCCGGCTATTAACTTGGCCAGTACTATGAGGAGGACTATGAAGAGGACGGAGGATATCATGACGACTATGCGACCTAGGACGCTTTCCAAGTCGGCCGCCCGTAGGTCTAAGGCATGACTTGGGCCCGACGACGTTGATGTGTATCCGCCGCATGTGTTTGGTGAACTTGCCCATCGAGGCATTTGTGTAAGCTTGGTCATGTGACCCGCATTGTAAGACTTTATTATTCGGTACTGTAATGGATGATGTAATTCTGGATATTCAGTTCGGTTATGTGCTCGCGATGCAATGATCATGGGGTCGTGAGTTGAATGCATAACAGGGTATTTCGGACAGCTAGTCCGGGGTCCCCACACCCCCGAGATGGGATTGGCGGTGGCGTCTCTGGAAGGTTTTCCGTATCGAGGCTCTCGGTACTGGGGTTTTCGCGACGAAGACTTTAAGTAGGCGGAAGGGCAGGTCAGGGGGCCACACGAGGGCCCCACACAACAGGCCGGCGCGGCCAAGGCCCAGGCCGCGCCGCCCTAGTGTGTGGCCGCCTCATGGCCCCACTTCATATCCTCTTCGGTCTTCTGGAAGCTTCGTGGAAAAATAGGACCCTGGGCGTTGATTTCGTCCAATTCCGAGAATATTTCCTTACTAGGATTTCTGAAACCAAAAATAGCAGAAAACAACAACTGGCTCTTCGGCATCTCGTCAATAGGTTAGTGCCGGAAAATGCATAATAATGACATATAATGTGTATAAAACATGTGAGTATCATCAATAAAGTAGGATGGAACATAAGAAATTATAGATACGTTTGGGACGTATCAGGCGGCGCGGCCCAGGGGCCCACCGCGCCGCCTTGTGGGGTGGGCGCCTCGTGGCCCCCCTCCGTCTCGTCTTCTGGCTCCATCAATCTTCTGTGAAAATAGGCCCATTGCAATTATTTCCGGGGATTTTCCTGAAAGTTGAGTTTCTGCACAAAAATAAGACACCAGGGCAATTCTGCTGAAAACAGCGTTAGTCCGTGTTAGTTGTATCCAAAATACACAAATTAGAGGCAAAACAATAGCAAAAGTTTTCGGGAAAGTAGATACGTTTTGGATGTATCATACAGCAGTATCGTAGCAGTAACACAGAGGCGATGGCACCGGAAAATATTCCAGTGCGTAGTTGAGTTTAGAGCAATGATGATGACAGAAGGACCGGGGTTCCCAGCTATCTACACTAGTGGAGCCAAATAACATGTGTTGAGTGAACAAATTACAGTTGGACAATTTATAATTGTGAGGGCATGACAAGGCATGCTATGATAAGATAAAGTGTATTGTAGTATTTAATTGGGCATTACAACATAATACATAGACCGTAATCCAACTGCATCTATGACTAATAATCCACCTTCAGGTTATCATCCGAAACTCTTCCAGTATTAAGTTGCAAGCAACAGATTATCACATTAAGCAATGTTTGTAAAGTAAAAAATAGAATCATCCTTAGACAAAACATTGTTGTTTTCTCCCTAGTAGCAACAACACATCTACAATCTTAGAAGTTATTGTCACTCTTCCAGAAAACTAGAGGCATGAACCCACTCTCGAGCATAAATACTCCCTCTTGGAGATACTGGCAACTACTTGATCAAGGTAACTACAAGTATCGGAGAGCATGCAAGATAATATGATGAACAATATGATCACAATTCCACAATTTATCGGATCCCAACAAACACAACACCGATTACATCATATGGATCTCAATCATGTAAGGCAGCTCATGAGATCATTGTATTGAAGTACATGGGAGAGAGAGAGTACGAACTAGCTACAGCTGAGAATCTGTAGTCCAGGGGGAGCTACTCACAAAGCGTCGAGGACTCAAAGTGGAGGTGGTGGAGTCGATGGAGATGGCTCCAGGGGTCAATCACCGTCCCGGCAGGGTGCCGGAACAGGAACTTCTGACCCCCGAAACTCGTCTAGACGATGACGGCAGCGACGGAACTTTTCGTGGACGGAGGCTGGATTTTTTTAGGGTTTTTGCGTCAAAGGCTTTATATAGGCGGAAGGGCGAGGTCGGTGGGCGCCAGGTGGCCTCAGACAACCCTTAGGTGCAGGCCAGGGCTAGGCTGCGCCTACTCGCCTAGGCATGGTCTAGTTGGCTCCTGGACCCCTCCGTCTCTCCTCTGGGCTCCGTCTTGTTTTTGGTAAAATAGCAACTTTGGTTTTTTGTTTCGTCCAATTCCGAGAATATTTCCTATACAACTTTTGTGAAATACAAAATAGCAAAAAACAGGGAACTGGCACTGTGGCATCTTGTCAATAGGTTAGTTCCGGAAAATGCATAAACATGCCACGCAGTGTAAGCAAGACATATACAAATTGGTGTAAAACAAGCATGGAGCAGAAAACAGGTATGCATGTCTATGTCAATGAATGGCATCAAACAATATATAATCCTTTCATATAGTGACCTCAAGAGCGGCTCCCATGTAGTTCTCCAATGCACACCATTATTAGGATATCTCCAGTACATAATGTGCGGAGCATTATTTATTTATTTGTTTATTATATATTTTATTTGGGATGGGCACCCCGTTGCCTTGCTATTTTTGCAATATTAAGGACTTTAGCACATTATGCATGCTTAGTCAAGGTGTGAAGTCATGAAAATATAATAAACCATGTAATACTTCCTCATGAGCTAAAACAAAACACAAAACATGTAATAATTTTGAAGGTTCAATTTACTTTGAAGTGGCGGTGAAATACCACATATAGGTAGGTATGGTGGACATAATTGGCAACTTTGGTTTTTGGTGGTTGGATACCCGAGTAGAGCTCATACTCAGTACATGTGAAGGCTAGCAAAAGACTGAGAGCGACCAACTAAGTGAGCAATAATGGCCATAATCATGCTTAGCGATAAAACATTATTAATCAAAGCATAAAGTGATATTAAAAGTCAAAAACTAAATGATCATAGAGGTTTTAGGTGACTGGTTTGTAGTCATAAGATGATGTAAGCATGTGCCAAGTCGACCCAATAACAGCGTCAAAGGAGAATACCACAATATTATGCTTTTGTACGATGGAAACAACACATGATTATTTTAATGGCGCATTAAGCACTCTCAGATATTTGAAACAATTCATTCTACAACAATAATTACTAAGCACATGATTAAAATAACATCTAACATGACATGCCAAATTCTATGCCACAGTCTAGACAAGCTTCCTTTTGCATCACTATAAGCATGAAACATTTTACTCGTCTCCAACACCAATTAATTTATTTGAAACAACTCTCAGAGATAATAATCATTAAGGAACAGAGAGATAATCATACATAAATAAAGAAAACTAATAAGCGCTAAACAAAATACGAGTGGAAAACCCAGAGCTAAATGCAGTACTAGCAAACTAGAACACCCGCAGAACAATAAGAGTGAAAACTAGAGTGTTCTATGCAATGAAAACGGAGCATGTCTCTATCCAAAACAAATATGTTGGGGTCCAACCATATACTATGGCAAACAAAACAAAATAAAGCTAAAAACACAACAAAGACGCTCCAAGAACAACACATATCATATGAAACAATAAAAACATAGCGTATTGAGAAATGACCTGCTATTTTTGTTGATGAAGAAGGGGATGCCTTGGGCATCCCCAAGATTTGACGTTTATACCTATTGGATATTTCTTGGGGTGACATAGGCATCCCCAAGCTTAATCTTTTGTCCATTCTTCATCTCATTACATCATTCTTCTCTCCCTACACTTGAAAACTTCCTTCATATAAAACTTCACACAATTCTCATTAGCAGCATTAGTGCAATCAAAATAACAAATCCACTCGTGTTCACTTCTAACATATATCAAACATCCATTAAAACATTTAGCTACTGTAGCAAATTCTTTGGAAAGCTTTTCTCTCAAAAGAACTCAAAAAAAAAAAATCAAGCAGCAAATGCAAATGGTGATAGAAATCCGTCAAAGCAGAACAGCAGGTAAAGATCGATTTTTTAGAAAATCTTCTGTTGCTCAGCTCGAAAAGTGTTCAACTAACGGAAGTTAGATAATAACATGGGTCATATGAAAAAAAATTATCAGCTCAAAATTCCGCTCTGGCTGTTTATACGAATGTTTATGGTGATAGCACAAAATCTTTTTTCAGGACAGCAACTTTTCCAAATCTTACTTTCTTTCTATTAGAGGCTATTCTTGGCACAAAAACGAAATAACAATGATAAGGAGAGGTTATTACAGAGGTAACAACTTCCAAGACTCAACATAAAATAAAAATTACAGAAATAAAACAATGGGTTGTCTCCCATAAGTGATTTTCTTTAATGCCTTTTAGCTAGGCTCAGTAATTTGAGAAGATGCTCACATAAGAAATATGAATTGAAGTAAAAAAGAGCATCAAGAAGCAAATTAAAAACACATTTAAGTCTAACCCACTTCCTATGCATAGGAATCTTGTACACAAATAAATTCACAAAGAACAAAGTGACAAGCATAGGAAGATAAAACAAGAGTAACTTCAAAACTTTCAGGATATAGAGAGGTGTTTAATACCATGAAAACTTCTACAACCATATTTTCCTCTCTCATACTAATTTTCAGTAGCATCATGAATAAACTCAACAATATAACTATCACATAAAGAAGCTTTTCATGATCTACAAACACATAATTTTTATCAATCTCAAAATTAGTGGGATTAAAACATTCAAACTCACTTTTACCAGTTTTATTACAAGATGGTTGATCATTCTCAAGAGGTATGGGGCTCCAAGATAAATTCAAGACCCCTCCAATCTCATTTTCAATAGTAGTACAATTGATATTGTCAACCAATATAGGACCATCATCTAGAGCTTTATCATAAACATTTTCTAAGCAAAACTCTTTAGTACCATGCATTTCGAAATTAGGCACAAATAAAGGATTATCATAAGATTTGTTAAAATAGCATGGATTATCATAGATAATAGGAGCATAATTATTATCACAAGTTTTACTCATAGTAGATATTTCAAGAGAATCAACAGGAACATAACATTCATCCTCCTTTGGTAAACATGGGGACAATCAAATAATGCAAGGGATAAAGAGTTACTCTCATTAGAAGGTAGGCATGGGTATCTAATCCATTATTCGAAGTCTAGGGGGAACTACTCACGAACCGTCGAGGATTCGAAGTGGAGGCGGTGGAGTCGATGGAGATGGCTCCGGGGGTCAATCCCGTCCCGGCAGGGTGCCGGAACAGGAACTTCTGGACCCCGAAACTCGTGTGGACGATGACAGCAACGACGAAACTTTTCGTTGATGGAGGCTAGATTTTTTAGGGTTTTTGCGTCGAAGGCTTTATATAGGCGGAAGGGCGAGGTCGGTGGGCGCTAGGTGGCCCCAGACCACCCCTAGGTGCGGGCCAGGGCCAGGCCGCGCCTAGGCACAGTCTGGCTGGCTCCTGGCCCCCCTCCATCTCTCCTCTGGGCTCCGTCTTCTTTTCGGTAAAATAGAAACTTTGGCTTTTGTTTCATCCAATTCCGAGAGTATTTCCTGTACAACTTTTTCGAAATACAAAACAACAAAAAACAGGGAACTGGTACTGTGGCATCTTGTCAATAGGTTAGCTCCAGAAAATGCATAAAAGTGCAATGAAGTGTAAGAAAGACATATACAAATTGGTGTAAAACAAGCATGGAGCATCAAAAATTATAGATACGTTTGCAACGTATCATTACACACGTGCTAATGAACCTCACGCGGAATCTTGATCATTACCCGGAGGCGCTTGTCCAGGGCATCAGATGATAAGTTGTCTTTGGTGGTGCGTTGTTGTTGTTGTGGCCCCATAGGAATACATCAACTACTCATGGTTTTGCAGCGGTTGGATCTGCTTGGTAAACCAAGACATCGTTAGATCCTTCCCCGACAACCCGGAGCTCACCATCTTTGAGACCCGCTTGGCCATCTTCTAGATCTCCGGGAAGTCGGAGATGTGCGAGTTGGTGTTCCAGGCGGAGGTCTCGACTACGGGCCTATCCTTGAAGGGAGGTAGCACCTTCGTGCTTGCTGGAACCCCCACGTCCTTCACATAGAAGAATTCTCCGGACCAGTACCTCACAGATTCATGACGATCTGTGTGAGGGTAGATCCATCCTGGGCGGAGCTTGAAGGTGATGCTGCCACAGTTGGCGAGCGCCGAGGACCTAGGGATCGTCTCCTTCTTGACGGAGAAGTAGAATTGGAAGAGTGTCAAATCCGGCTTGACCTGGAGATGACCCTCGTGGAGTGTAACGTGGTTGGAGATGGCGAGGATGCTGTTGGGTGATATGTTGTGTGGCTCGAGCTTGTAAGTCTTGAGGATTTCCGAGAAGAAATCACTCGGCGGAAGCGAAAAGCCCCGCTCCATCAATGCCTTTGTCAGCAATCATTCTCCGGCTTCGGGCGCAGGACATGGAGCTCCCAGAACCACTCTCTTGGATCCGGGTTGCAGTAAGCCTTCCGCCTCCATGCTGCATAGCTCCTCTTCGGTGGCTGTGCAGGGCCACCCATCGTGGCATCGTCACGGCATATGCCATGGGGTGGCTTAAGTCGAGTGGTTCCGGCCTTGGCCTACGGCGGTCTCCGGATGCGGATATGAGCACGAGCGACACATTGATGTACCCATGTTCGGGGCCTTCGTATGGAGGTAACACCCCTACTCCTGCTCTAGAGATGTATATGATGTGTAGACAGTACAATGGTGCTCCTTGAGCTGTGGCCGGCTTGAGAGAGGGCTCGAGGTAGATGAAGGCCTCTCTCCCGAGCGGTTCTAAGTATGAAAGTAGAAGTGATTGATCGATCCCCCAAAGGGGGTGCTACTAAGGCTTATATAGTGCCTGGAACATTTTAGAGAAGTCTCTATGAGCTATGGCGCCGGCTCCGGCTTGGTCGCATGGTCCCGAGGCGCCCGGGGCCACCCGGCTACCGCCCACGTCTTGTCCTTCCTGTCGCGGCCGACAGGGACAGGATGGAGTGAGCGATGGGCCGTAGGCCGGATCTAGCCTCCAGCTGTAGCCTGCAGCCCCTACGTAGCGCCGCCCGTAGTCTGCGCCGCCCCGATAAGCCGGGCTATGATGGCCTGTCACCACGCGGATCCCTATTGCTCTGCAGTGTTCCGAAAATGCGCTGGATTGGATTTCCTCGTGGACTTTGGCACCCGGATGACCTTTCCGAAGCCTTCTCCTGCAAGGATCGCCAACTCCTGGAGCCGGCCAGGGGAAAGATGAACCAAGCCGGATATGACATGTTGAAGCCGGCCCAGGCCATGGCTCAGCCAGCCATGGCCAAGCCGGCTGTTCCAGTCGGCCCCAAGGCGGCCGACCACGGCTCCAGCCGGCTGCTCCTCAGCCGACCTTGGTCGCGGGCCATCCGGCCCTAAGCCAACTGTTCCCAGTCTTTTGCCATACCCGGGTCTTCCCCCCTCGATCCCCTGAAGCTGGCGAGGCCCTGCGTAGAGAAGGGTCTTGGCAGATTTTTCCCTGGCCTGTTCGTTATTGATCTCATGGATCTGGCTGAAAAGCCTTTGAAGGGGCCGACAGGGATTTTTATCCCAGCCGGTTGCAACCTTTCCGACTTGCGCCGTCCGACTGTCCTCGAGCCGGATGTCCGGCTGATATTGGGAATCTTTTTTTGCGTGAAGTGTTGGATAAGTTTCCAGCTATGTGGAGGATTTGCCAGCTTGTTCCTGGGTAACGTGGCCGGCTTGGACTCTTGGGCTTTGAATTCAGCACCACCTCGGGGCCTGTGCCTTGACACGACCGACTCCTATCAGATTCCCTGGGCTTGGCACAGTGTGTGGTCACATCGCTGCCGGCCCAGGATCTTATGTGGCCAGTGCTGACGTGCCTCCGTGAAATCCGCCGGCAGCCGGACGGTTACCCAAAACGCACGGGAGTTATGGGGATCGTGAGCGCAGTTAATCCCACATCGCCGCCCACGATCTCTACTCGTCGGCCGCTAAAAATAGGGGGAGGGGGAGGCTCGAGGCCCTCCCCACTCACTTCATCTTCTCCACCGCACCGGCGCTCCAACTCTCTCTTCTTCCTCTGCAACTTCTTCGCATCGAGCTCGATTTCTCCGGCGATCTTCGGCGAGACTTCGCATCCGGACACGGCGAAGCTTCCTCACGCCACGCCGCCGCCCACTACGCAGACGGTTTTAGCACCACGGGAGGCCGCGGCTCGGCGCCTCGCTCGTCACCACCGCCCACGATGCTGCCATCCTCACCAACGTCGACGGAGGAGATGGCGCGTGCAAGCGGCTCTTGGGAGGGGCCAACACCACGCTGGCGGACATCCAGCGCCTCCGTCGGACTCACCGCATCCCGGTGAGGGCGGCCATCCGGCAGCCGGGGGACGAGACCGTGCCGGTGGTGGAGCCCGACGAACGTGTCGTCTTCGTCGTGCACTTCGACTGTGGCTTCGGGCTCCCCGCTAGCGCCTTCTTCCATGCCTTCCTCGAGTTCTTCAGCCTCCAGCCGCACCATCTGCTGGCGAATGCGTACATGACGCTGTCGTGCTTCGCCGCCTTCTGTGAGAGCTACGCAGGCTTGTGGCCGGACGTGGACTTCTGGAGCCGGTTGTTCTACATCAAGGCCCAGACCACCGACGGTGAGTTGCGCACGTGCGGGGCGGCTTCGCTATACCCGCGTTGGGACGTGCCCTTCCCAAAGATCCTGACAGCGGATTCGGTGAAGAAGTGGTAGACCATGTTCTTCTACGTGAAGAACGAGGACCCGGCCAACGACCTCCTCCACCAGTCGGAGTTCACGTCGGCTCCGCCTGCCAAGACGAACTGGGGCTACAACCCCAGGACCACCGACCCAGCAGCCGAAGTCAACATGCTGCTGGAGTTCCTGTGGACCTGTGTTACACGAGACCGCCTGACGGGCATGGACCTCCTCTGCGCCTTCACCAGCTAGCGGGTGTTGCCGCTGCAGCTGCGGGTCCACAAGGTATGCTACATGAGCGGCCGGCTTGACCCGACCCGGACGTCCAAGGTCCAGATCACCCTCGAGGGCGTGGCCCGCCAGGTGAACAACATCTCCCAGGTGAAGCTGCCAAACAACTGGCAATGGGGCATGGATCCCTTCAGCCAGAACGACCCTCCGGCTCTGGTAAGTCGTCGATCTTTTATCGGCTCGCACTTGTTTTTTTTTCCTTTCCTTTGTTCTGCTGTTATAACTTTGTTTTTCTTGCCGGCTCGCAGAACTTCCCACGGATGGTCGATGAAGACGGCGACCTCGCGGAGAAGGTGTGGGCAGCCGACCTCCCCGACCCCGAGGACGAGAGGGACCGGGCAGCCGGCGAGGACGAGAACCTGGACGCCGCCCCCAAGCCGGCGGGGAGCAAGGTGAGCCCTCCTCAGCCGAACTACCGGATGATGAGGAGGTTACAGTTCTGGAGCCGCTCCGTGTGACTTCTCTAGCCTCAGTGCCTCCAACATCCAGCGTCGTGCCGCCGCTCCGGGTGCGGAAGAGGACCACCGAGCAGCTGGAAGCCGCGACGAAGAAGCGTCGGCTGCAGAAACAGGTCCCGGAGGCGGCCGGGTAAGTTCTTTTCTCCTTCATGTTTGATTCCTTTTCTTTCCTTCCACTTTGAAATCTCAGTGTGTATCTTATTTTGTTTTATTTTTTTGCTTTCTTGGTGTAGCTCTGCCATTAAGTTCTCCAAGGGCGCGGGAGCCGGCTTGGCTTCCGGCACAATCTCGCTGCCGCATGCTCCGCCTCGGACGAGGAAGGAGGCAACTTCGCAGCCTCCAGCTATGGAGCGGGTGCGCACGCCGCTGACTTTCCCGCTGCCCTCGGTGGGAGCGGGGACTTATTCTTCTGCACCGCCCCTAGCCAGCTCCGGCTCCGGCTCCGGCTCTCAGGATGAGCCGGCTCGCCCAACCAACGAGCCGATGATTGGAGTCCTTTTGCGGCGTGGCCGGACGAAGGTGCCACCGACGGAAGGAGATGGGGGCGTGCCTGGGGATGGTGCTGGCTCGGGCCAGACGGTGGTGCCGCCGCCGGAGCCCATGGTCTCATCCGACCCGATGGGTCAGGCCGTGCTGCCTCTGGCTTTGGAGCCAGCCCCTGAGGAGCCGGTGCATTCGGCTAGCGCGGACGCCAGGGCCCTGATCAAGGCCAAGGGCCCAGGTGTGGAGCGCCAGGAGCCTTCGCAGCCGCTGGTAAGCCTGCACATGGGTCCGGCTCCCAAGCAGCTGGCCAACGTTGTCTCCGTCGCCGACTCGAGCTTGGGCTCTGTTGGCACCCTGGAGAAGGAGTGGCCCGACACCGACACCAGCGAGGTGACGACCCGGGATGGCCAAAAGGGAGTGGCTCCCATGGAGCTCTTCTTTTCCGACTTCCGCACCCTCCTAGCTGCCTCCGCCACCGAACCGACAACCGCCTCAAGCAGTGCACGAAGGTTGCCATGGTACGTTTTCCAGCTGAGTTTGCATTTTTTGCAATTGATATAGTACTACTGGTAGCCCTCTGAGGTACGGATCGGCTGCCGCGGAGCCATCCTGGGTTTCGCCCTTTGCTGATTTAACTCTTTTTCTTTAGTTGGTCACTGACAAGCGGGCCGACTTGTACAACAAGCTCGTGGCCAGCTACCACAAGGCCAAGACTGAGCGCACCGCCTTTGCGCACGGGCTGGAAGTCGCCCGAGGTATGATTTTGCTTTTGGGCCGTCTTGCAGATGTTTTTATCCTTTTCTTGCTTTGCCCGGCTGATGCCTTGATTGTGTCGACTTGCAGCAGCTGCTGCTGAAGTCCCCCAGCTGCGGGAAGAGCTCCGGCTCTCGCGCGAGCAGTGCACCACCAGCCTGGAGTCTGCCAAGGATCTGGCTACCAAGGTGAAGGAGACCGAGGGGGAGCTGGCGCACCTGCGCTGCCTGGAGGCCAACCACCTGACCAAGCTCAACGCTGTCAAGCAAGTTGAGCAGGAGAAGGTGGACAACCTGAACCAGTGCCTGGGCGAGGTGGACGAGAAGTGCCAGAAGCTTAGCAGCGAGGTGGCCACTCAGTCCAAGGTGCTGTCGGACAGGTCCAAGCGCTGGGTGGACGAGACCAGTGCGCTGGACCGCGGCTTAGCATGTATTTTCACCTATTGTATTTTCCCTTTCCTCTTGCCATCTTCTAGCTGGTGGCTGGCGGGAAGGATTTTGTCGGTAACTGGTAGCTGGAATACTTTGAATATCCTCGGCTTCTGGCTGGCAGCAGGCGGCAAGTGCTTTGCCGGGTGTCGACAGGCTGACTTCGAAAATTTTGCTTATTTCTGTCCTTTTCCCGGCTTCCGTCTGATGCTGGTTGCAGGGACCTGCCGGCTGTTGTCAGCTGGATATATAGGCTTCTTATACTTCTTTCTTTTTGTTGTTTCGGTTGCTTTCCCTGAGACTCAGGAGGCGGCGCTGGCGGCTGCGGGCAGGGCGCGGGAGGTGCGCCGGGCAGCCGGTGAGGAGAGCTCATCGTTCTTCAGCAGTGATGACCATCTGGCAGCTATGCACGCCCGGATCACTCCAATCACCATGCTGGGGCATGAGCTCCACCTCGCGGCTGAGGATCTCTACCGGGTGTTGTGGCCGACTGAGACGCTGCCAGGCGAACACGCCAACTTGGTGAAGTGGCTCGAGAATACCCCCGACCGCCTTCTAGACTGGAAGGAGTTTGCCGCCCGTGCTGGTGCCGACATGGCCCTCTCCTTCGCGCTTTCTTGGTACGAGGAGGTTTCCTTGGACCAGCTGGAGACTCGTCGAGCCGGCGTGGAAGACGCGCTGAGTGCGGAGAACAAGACCCGCCGGCTTGCGAGGGCATGCGCCATCACCAACTACATCAACCACGACACCTTCGTCAATGACCCCAGCCTGCCTGAGGAGGGGATGGGAGAGGAAGAGGAAGCGGACGATGCGGAGGAGACGGCCGCGCCCGAGATTGATCCGGCTTCCGACTTAGGGGATCCCCCGGCTGGTCCTTCTCGAGCCGGTGCTCAAATTTTACCTGCCTTTTCTTTTGCTTGCATCAAGACAATGGTTAAATCCCCGGAATGCCGGGTGTAGGTGTAAACACAATATTTGCTATATTTTTATTATCCAACACTTCAGTGTGTTTCCTTAGTCATTTTATGCTCCAGCTTGTTTTTCCCCCTCGCACTTGCTTTTTCTCATCCGCCCCACCCTTTGGCTTCTCCCCCGTCAGCCGAGCGGCCGGGTTGCGGTCCGCAGCTGGGCAAGGGAGGGGCCGCTGAGTGATGCCGACAATATTTCAGCCAAGGGAGCAGAGTTGGAATAAACCAGCGCTTTTATGAAAGGTTTAGACAAGGGCCGACTCGCCTTTGCTCTTTCCCTTAGTCGTTTTTCGTGTCGGGAGTTTTCTGCCGGGTTGCGATCTGTGGCCATGTCGGGAGTTTTCTGCCGCGTGCCGAGTCACGATACTAAGCCGGCCGCGCGAGAGGGGTTAGGCTAATCGGCGAAAGCAGTAAGGTACTTGAAAAAATTGTTGGTACGGGGCGCACTTGGCGCAAGCTTTTTCATTATAGCTCAGATTGCAAAATAGGTACAAGAGATACATACATTCCACTCCTCAAGTGTAAAATGGGGGGAGCAGGTTGACGTTCCAGGGACGTTTAGTCTCCTCGTCAACCCTGTCCGGCTTGTTTTTCTTAGCCTCTTGGGCATCTATGAGGTAGTAGGAATCATTGCCCAAGGCTTTGCTCACGATGAAGGGACCTTCCCATGGGGAGGATAGCTTATGCTGGCCGACTGTCCGTTGGATCAGCCGGCGCACTAGGTCGCCTTCACGGAATTCCAAGGGTTGAACCTTCCGGCTGTGATAGCGATAGAGGCTTTGCTGGTATAAAACAGATCCGGACACGGCCAGCAGCCGGGCCTCTTCGACCAGGTCGACCCCGTCTTCGCGGGCTTCTTTGGCATCCGCCTCGGTGTATAGCTTGATCCTTGGCGTGTCGTGCTCGATATCAGTCGGCATGACGGCTTTGGCCCCGTAGATGAGGAAGAAGGGCGTGAAGCCGACAGAGCGTTTTGGCGTGGTGCGCAAACTCCATACTACAGAGGGCAGCTCTTCGATCCAGCAGCCGGCTGCTCGCTATAGCGGCTCAACCAACCGGGCCCGATGCCGACTAGGATCAAGCCATTGGCCTTTTCCACATGCCCATTGGACTCTGGGTGTGCCACGGACGCTAGATCTAGCTGGATTCCTTTTTTCCCGCAGAAGCGGGAGAAGACAGCTTGGGCGAAGTTGGTGCCGTTGTCAGTGATGATGTTGTGGGGATAGCCGTATCGCATGATGATGTCCTTGAGGAAGGTGACGACTGTAGAGCCATCTAGTTTCTTGATCGGCTTGGCCTCTATCCACTTAGTGATTTTGTCCACCATCACGAGGAGGTGTGTCATGCCGCTTCGGGCAGTTTTGAATGGGCCGACCATGTCGAGGCCCCACACGGCGAATGGCCAAGTGATGGGGATGGTTTTCAAGGCGGAAACCGGCGCATGCCTCTTCTTGGCGAAGGGCTGGCAGCCATTGCATGTTTTGACAATTTCTTCAGCATCTTTCAATGTAGTTGGCCAGCAGAAGCCGTGCCAGAAGGCTTTGCCCACGATGGCTCTGGAGGAGGCGTGATGTCCGCACTCTCCTTGGTGGATCTCTCTGAGGAGTTCTATCCCTTCACCCGGCTCGACGCAGCGCTGGAACACCCCACTTACGTTGCATTTGTACAGCTGGTGGTTGATGATTGTATAGGCGTTATCCCTTCTCTCAATCTACCTGGCTTGGACTCGATCCTTAGGCAGCTTGCCATCTGCTAGGTATGAGAGGAATTCTTGTGCCCACGATGGCACACATTTAGTTTAAAAACGCTTGCCACAGTGGCCTCCAGCTTGGGATCTTCCGGGTTTGGCTGAGGAGCCGTCGGATTTGGCTGTGGAGCCCTCGGGTTCGGCTGAAGAGCCCCCGGATTCAACTGAGAAGCTCCCGAGTTCGGCTGAGAAGCCCCCGGGTTCGGCTGAAGAGCCTTCGGATTCGGGTGAGAAGCCCCCGGGTCAGCCGGCACGAATATGGAGTCGGAATCTGGCGACGGTGTGATGGACGGTTTCCGCATAATGTTCCAGGGAAACGCCTGGTACGATGGCCTGCCGGTTGAGCCTATCTTGGATAGGGCGTTAGCCGCCTCATTGTTGGCACGGGGCACGTGGTGGAATTCACACCCGTCGAAGAAGCCAGCTAGCTGTTGAACATGGCAGTGGTATGACGCCATGTTGGCATCCTTTGCATCCCATTCGCCAGAAGCTTGTTGTATAACCAAATCTGAGTCGCCGAAGAAAAGTATGCGACGCACGCCAATCTCCTTAGCCAGCTTGAGCCCGTGGATGAGCGCCTCGTACTCCGCCACATTGTTGGATGCGGCAAAGTGGATCTGCAGAACATAGTCAAGCCGGTCCCCCTTTGGAGAGGTGACGACAATGCCGGCTCCCAAGCCTCCACGCATTTTTGAGCCGTCGAAGTGCATCTTCCAGTGTGTGCAATCAGGCACAGGGGGCAGGTATTGCATCTCAGCCTAGTCGATAAAGAAGTCAACGAGGATCTGCGATTTGATGGCAGTTCTTGGCTCGTACAGGATGGAGTGAGCCGCCAGCTCCAGGGCCCACTTGGTGACCCGGCCATTGGTGTCCTTGCTGCCAATGATCTCCACGAGGGAGCGGTGCACACCACCTTGATGGGATGCTCTTGGAAGTAGTTCTTGAGCTTCTTAGCCGCCATATACACACCGTAGGTGAGCTTCTAGTAGTGGGGGTAGTTTTGCTTGGATTGGGAGAGCACCTCGCTGAGGTAGTAGACTGGGCGTTGGACCGCCTGCTCCTTGCCCTCTTCCTTCAATTCCACCACCAGGTCAACGCTAACCACGCGATTGGTGGCTGCGATGTACATTAGCATGAGTTCTTTCGAAGCAGGCGATGCTAGGATGGGCATGGTTGATAACACGCGCTTCAGGTCGCGGAAAGCCGCGTCCGCCTGCGGCGACCAGACAAAAGTGTCCAATTTCTTGAGTAGCTGGTACATGGGCAGTTCCTTCTCTCCCAGCTAGCTGACGTAGCGGCTCAAGGAGGCCAGGCAACCAGTGAACTTCTGGACATCCTTGAGGCACTGCGGCAGCTCCATTTTCTCTAGGGAACTGATCTTCTCCGGGTTAGCTTCGATCCCTTGCTAAGAGACGAGGTAGCCAAGGAGTTGGCCGGCTGGCACGCCGAAAGTGCACTTGGCTGGGTTGAGCTTCATCTGGAATCTTCTCAGATTGGTGAAGGTCTCTCAAAGATCATCAAGGAGGGTACGCTTATCCTTGGTTTTTACAACGACATCATCCACATATGTGTGAACATTTCTGCTGATTTGCTCTTGTAAGCATTTTGCATGCACCTTTGGTAGGTGGCGCCTGCATTTTTTCAAGCCGAATGACATAGTCGTATAGCAATAAGCCCCGTACGGGGTAAATAATTAAGTCTTTATTTGATCAGCCGGATTCAAAGGAATCTGGTGGTAGCCTGAATAGGCATCTAGAATAGACAACAGTTCACAGCCGGCAGTAGAGTCTATGACTTGATCTAAGCGCGGCAGGAGGAAGGGGTCCTTCGGGCACGCCTTGTTCAGGACGGTGTAGTCGGTACACATGCGCCAGGAGCCGTTCTTCTTCAAAAGCTGGACTGGGTTTGCTAACCAGTCCGGGTGCAGCACTTCCATGATGAAGTCGGCTGCGAGCAGCCAGGCGATGTCTTCACCGATGGCTTTTCTCCTATCTTCGGCGAAGCGGCGGAGGGGTTGCTTCACCGGCTTGGCCTCTGGCCTGACGTGGAGGTGGTGCTCAGCCAACTCCCTCGGCACACCCGGCATGTCTCGAGGAGACCATGCAAAGATGTCCCGATTCTCACGGAGGAAGCTGGTAAGCTCGCTTTCCTATTTGCTGTCCAAGCCGGCACCGATGGTGACGAACTTGTCCACCTGGGCCAGGTCCAGCAGGATCTTCTTGGTGTCATTGGCCGGCTGGAAGTGGGTGGTCCAATTCGGGTTGCCCACAGCTGGCATGTCGGTTTGTGCGGCTTTGGCCATGGCGACCGCGTCTTCGATCTGCTTCTTCTCTGCCATGATGACCAGAGTCTGAGCCATCTTGGAGCTCTAGGTGGCGCATTCCATGGACCGGCGATAGTCGCCAGCGATGGTGATGACCCCTTTAGGGCCCGACATCTTCATCTCCAGGTACCCATAGTGGGGCACCGCCATGAACCTGGCCAAAGCTGACCTTCCTAGGAGCGCGTGATAGGGACTGACCAGGTCCACCACCTCAAATTCGATCTTCTCGGTGCGGAAATGATCCGGCTTGCCGAACATGATATCCTGCTTGATCCGACCGATTGGCTGGCAGGAATGCCCCGGCACGATTCTGTGGAAGATGGTGGGAGTGGGGTTCAGCTGGCTCTCTTGGATGCCCAGCTTTCGAGCAGTGTCGCGGTACAGGATGTTGATGCTGCATTGCTGCTACCGTCGTTGATGAGCACCCGCGAGAAGCGGATGTTGCGCTGGCACGTGCTGAAAGTCGGGTCGAGGACCATGCCATAGCCCCCGGGCCTGGGCAAGACAGTCGGCTGATATCGGCGATCAAAAGTGATGGCCTACTCGGACTAGTTGAGGTACTAGGGGACCGGCGGCATGACCGCGTTCACCTCGAGGGAGTGGCGATGCTGACTGGTCTTGTCCTCGGGCTCCGTGGTGAAGATGATATACGTGGCCTCTTCGGCCAAGTAGAGTTTGTCGTGAACTTGGTTCACCTGGTGCTATTGCTCCGGGTTGGTGTTCTCAGCGCCGACTTGTCCACCCGGCCCGCCGGCTGGCGGAGGCGAAGGTGGAGGCGGCAGAGGCTCGCCGCTATTCAAGCGCTTGGTGAAGTTGCACTCCCGGGTTGTGTGGTTGGCCGGCTTCGCACCGCTGTGGTACTTGCACTGCGAGTCGAGAATTTGCTGAAAGGTAAACTTGTGCTTCCATGGCCGGTCCTGCTTCTGGCGCCGGCTTCTGCCAGCCGCTGTGTGATCAGATACAGCCGCCGCATGGGCGGTGCCATACGGGCGATCCGGCTGGTCACTGTTCCTCTTGCCGCGGTAGTTGTCACGGCGGCTCCTATGGGAGGTTCCATCGGCCTGCTTGTGCTTGGCCGGCTCACGCCTTGGCGCAGCCAGCGATCCTTCAACCGACGTCTTGTCGGCTTCTTCAGCCAGTGCGTACTTGTCAGCGATGGCCATCAGGGCTGCCATGGTCTTGGGCTCGCTGCGGCGCAGCTTGTGCCATATCATGGTGTTGGGCCGCCAGCCAGCCATGAAGAAGCTGCTGGCTTGGATCTCATGGACGCTCTCGCAGGAGTTGCGCATCTCGCACCACCGCGTCAGGTACTCTCGATCCGTCTCGGCTGGGCCCTGCTTGCACATCTCCAGCTGTTGGGGTCGACCCGGCCTACGGTAGGTGCCGGTGAAGTTGTTGACGAAGGCCTCCTCGAAGTCCAACCAGCCGTTGATGCTGTCGGTTGGCAGGTTGTTAAGCCAGGTGCGGGCGGAGCCGACCAGCATCAGGGGCGAGTAGCGCACGGCCCAACGCTTGTTGCCGCGGGCGATGCCGACTGCGGTGGTGTAGTCCAGCAGCCAGTCCTCCGGCTTGGCGGTGCCATCGTACTTGGGAGTGTCGCGGGGGAGCTGGCACCCGTCGATGACTGGCTCGCTCAGGATGCGAGGGCCGAAGCACTTAAGGCTAGCCGACCCCTCTTCTTCCGCGATGCGGGATTCCACGAGCCGGTCGATGCGGTCTCGGGCATCAGCCAGCTCGACGCATGGTCCCAGCCGGGAGTGAGCCGGCTGGCATTGGCCACTGGCTTCTAGAGCCGGCCGGTACGGGCGCCTCTGCGCCGACTGCTCGGAGGAGTATTCTGGCTACTCCCTGCTAGGTGGAGGCCGGCTCTGGCTGCTCCTTCCACCGGGGTCAGTCGATTGCCTCTGCCGGCTACGCCGGCTTGGGCCGGCGTGGCCTCCTCCAAGGGAACCTCTGTGCCGACTCGGGCGCGGTGATGACGACTCCGCGGTGTCTCTGGGCCACTCTTGGTGTTGCTGGCTGCACCGTGAGTGAGAGAAATACTAGCGGCGTTGCCGGCATACATTGGGTCCTGATACGTCCCAAACGTATATATAATTTCTTATGTTCCATGCTACTCTATTGATGATACTCACATGTTTTATACACATTATATGTCATTATTATGCATTTTCCGGCACTAACCTATTGACGAGATGCCGAAGAGCCGATTCTTGTTTTTCTGCTATTTTTGGTTTCAGAAATCCTAGTAAGGAAATATTCTCGGAATTGGACGAAATCAACGCCCAGGGTCCTATTTTTCCACGAAGCTTCCAGAAGACCGAAAGGGAAACGAAGTAGGGCCACGAGGTGGCCACACACTAGGGCGGCGCGGCCTGGGCCTTGGCCGCGCCGGCCTGTTGTGTGGGGCCCTCGTGTGGCCCCCTGACCTGCCCTTCCGCCTACTTAAAGCCTTCGTCGATAATAACCCCAGTACCGAGAGCCACGATACGGAAAACCTTCCAGAGACGCCGCCGCCGCCAATCCCATCTCGGGGGATTCAGGAGATCGCCTCCGGCACCCTGCCGGAGAGGGGAATCATCTCCCGGAGGTCTCTTCATCGCCATGATCGCCTCCGGATCGATGTGTGAGCAGTCCACCCCTGGACTATGGGTCCATAGCAGTAGCTAGATGGTTGTCTTCTCCTCATTGTGCTATCATGTTAGATCTTGTGAGCTGCCTATCATGATCAAGATCATCTATTTGTAATCCTTCATGTTGTGTTTGTTGGGATCCGATGAATATTGAATACTATGTCAAGTTGATTATCAATCTATCATATATGTTATTTATGTTCTTGCGTGCTCTCCGTTGCTAGTAGAGGCTCTGGCCAAGTTGATACTTGTGACTCCGGGAGGGAGTATTTATGCTCGATAGTGGGTTCATGCCTCCATTAAATGCGGGACAGTGACAGAAAGTTCTAAGGTTGTGGATGTGCTATTGCCACTAGGGATAAAACATCGATGCTTTGTCTAAGGATATTTGTGTTGATTACATTACGCACCATACTTAATGCAATTGTCTGTTGTTTACAACTTAATACTGGAGGGGTTCGGATGATAACCTGAAGGTGGACTTTTTAGGCATAGATGCATGCTGGATAGCGGTCTATGTACTTTGTCGTAATGCCGTGATTAAATCTCATAGTACTCATCATGATATATGTATGTGCATTGTTATGCCTTCTTTATTTGTCAATTGCCCAACTGTAATTTGTTCACCCAACATATGTTTATCTTATGGGAGAGACACCACTAGTGATCTGTGGACCCCGGTCCTATTCTTTACATCTGAAATACCATCTACTACAATTGTTCTTTACTGTTCTTCGTAAACAATCATCATCATCCACACTATACATCTAATCCTTTGTTTTCAGCAAGCCGGTGAGATTGACAACCTCACTGTTACGTTGGGGCAAAGTACTTTGATTGTGTTGTGCAGGTTCCACGTTGGCGCCGGAATCCCTGGTGTTGCGCCGCACTACACTCCGCCGCCATCAACCTTCAACGTGCTTCTTGGCTCCTACTGGTTCGATAACCTTGGTTTCTTGCTGAGGGAAAACTTGCTGCTGTGCGCATCATACCTTCCTCTTGGGGTCCCCAACGGACGTGTTAACTACGCGCAATCAAGCTCTTTTTCTGGCGCCGTTGCCGGGGAGATCAAGACACGCTGCAAGGGGAGTCTCCACTTTCAATCTCTTTACTTTGTTTTTGTCTTGCTTTGTTTTACTTTATTTACTACTTTGTTTGCTGCACTATATCAAAAACACACAAAAAATAAAAATTAGTTGCTAGTTTTACTTTATTTACTGTCTTGCTTTCTATATCAAAACACAAAAAATTAGTTGCTAGCTTTACTTTATTTACTATCTTGTTCTCTATATCGAAAACACAAAAAATTTAGTTACTTGCATTTACTTTATCTAGTTTACTTTGTTTACTACCACTAAAAATGAGTAATCAGGAAGTTGAAGTTCGTTCCTTTAAGCAACAAGGGGGAGAAAGTTTTAAAGATGCTTGGTATAGAATTAGCGATGCTCATCATAGGTGCATTAAGAAACACTCCACTATTATACTACTTAGGAACTTTTATGTTGGTATCTCTAGCTGGAATAGGTATGTTCTTGATACTCTTGCGGGAGGTAATTTCCTAGGCACTCTCTGCTTTAGAAGCTAGTTGCATCATTGAGAGTCTAGTTGGAATACCACCTGTTAATGAAATTAAAATTGAAGTCTCTCTTGAAGATGTCATGAAAAAGTTGGAGGTCATAGAGAAAGATCTTCCAAGTATTGAGACTAAATTGGGAATATTACTTAATAGCACTGATAAACTTGATAAATCTCTAGGTGAAATTAATGAGAGAATTGCTGTTTTAGGAACTTGTGCTACTCATGATAATCGAACCCATAGGATTAGTGAACTTGAAAAAGCTATGGGAACCTTGGGTTCAACTTTTTCTTCTCTTAAGTTTAAGGAGAAAGCTTATGTGGGTAAGGAGCAAAAATTCATGTATGCCTCTAAAGTGCCTAAGCCAAAAAACTATTATAGGCCTAAAATTGACAAAGCCCTTAGCACCACTATGGATGATGGAACATCTAAGATACCAATTGATGTTGATGCTACGTCTCTTGATAATACTTGATTCACACTTTCTGCGCCTAGCTGAAAGGCGTTAAAGAAAAGCGCTTATGGGAGACAACCCATTATTTTACTTCTGCACTTTGTTTTATATTTGAGTCTTGGAAGTTGTTTACTACTGTAGCAACCTCTCTTTATCTTTATTTTATTGCATTGTTGTGCCAAGTAAAGTATTTGATAGTAAAGTCAATACTAGATTTGGATTACTGCGCAGAAACAGATTTCTTGATGTCACGAATTTCGACCTGCCTCTCTATAGGTAGCTCAGAAAAATCTGCCAATTTACGTGCGTGATCCTCAGATATGTACGCAACTTTCATTCAATTTGGGCATTTTCATTTGAGCAAGTCTGGTGCCTCAATAAAATTCATCTTTACAGACTGTTCTATTTTGACAGATTCTGCCTTTTATTTCGCATTGCCTCTTTTGCTATGTTGGATGGATTTCTTTGTTCCATTAATGTCCAGTAGCTTTGTGCAATGTCCAGAAGTGTTAAGAATGATTATGTCACCTCTGAATATATGAATTATGCACTGACCATCTAATGAGTTTGTTTTGAGTTTGGTGTGGAGGAAGTTTTCAAGGGTCAAGAGAGGAGGATGATACAATATGATCAAGAAGAGTGAAAGGTCAAAGCTTGGGGATGCCCCCGTGGTTCATCCCTGAATATTTTAAGAAGACCCAAGCGTCTAAGCTTGGGGATGCCCAAGGCATCCCTTCTTCATCAACAACTTATCAGGTCACCTCTAGTGAAACTATATTTTTATTCCGTCACATCTTATGTGCTTTACTTGGAGCGTCTGTTTGCTTTTGTTTTTGTTTTTGTTTTTATTTGAATAAGATCGGATCCTAGCATTCTTTGTTTGGGAGAGAGACACGCTCCGCTGTTTCGTATGAACACATGTGTTCTTAGCTTTATCTTTAATGTTCATTGCGAAAGTTGGACTATTTCATTCATTGTTACATGGTTGGAAACGGAAAATGCCGCATGTGGTAAATGGTTTAATGTCTTGAATAATGTGATACTTGGCAATTGTTGTGCTCATATAGATCATGTTTAAGCTCTTGCATCATGTACCTTGTACTCATTAATGAATAACTACATAGAGCTTGTTAAAATTTGGTTTGCATGATTGATCTCTAGAGTCTAGATATTTTCTGGTTAAGGTGTTTGAACAACAAGGAGACAATGTAAAGTATTATAATAGTTACAATATGTTCATATGTGAGCTTTGTTGCACCTTTTATACTTGAGTTTGCTTCAAACAACCTTGCTAGCCTAGCCTTGTATTGAGAGGAATTCTTCTCATGCATCCAAATCCTTGAGCCAACCACTATGCCATTTGTGTCCACCATACCTACCTACTACATGGTATTTCTCCGCCATTCCAAAGTACATTACTTGAGTGCTACCTTTAAAATTCTATTCTTTGTATTTACAATATATAGCTCATGGGACAAAATAGCCTTAAAAACTATCGTGGTGAAGAATATGTACTTATGTGTCTTATTTCTTAATAAGTTGCTTGTTGAGCGGTAACCATGTTTCTGGGGACGCCATCAACTTTACCTTTGTTGAATATCATGTGAGTTGCTATACATGTTCGTCTTGTCTTAAGTAAGGGAGATTTTCATGATCAAATGGTTTGAGTATGCATAATGTTAGAGAAGAACATTGGGCCGCTAACTAAAGCCATGATTCATGGTGGAAGTTTCAGTTTGGACAATCAATCCTCAATCTCTTATGAGAAAATTAATTGTTGTTGAATGCTTATGCATTAAAGAGGAGTCCATTATCACGTTGTCTATGTTGTCCCGGTATGGATGTCTAAGTTGAGAATAATCAAAAGCGAGAAATCCAATGCGAGCTTTCTCCTTAGACCTTTGTACGAGGCGGCATAGAGGTACCCCTTTGTGACACTTGGTTGAAACATATGCTATGCAATGATAATCCGTGTTAATCCAAGCTAATTAGGACAAGGTGCGAGCACTATTAGTATACTATGCATGAGGCTTGCAACTTATAAGATATCTTATACATAACACATATGCTTTATTACTACCGTTGACAAAATTGTTTCTTGTTTTCAAAATGAAAAGCTCTAGCACAAAAATAGTAATCCATGCTTCCCTCTGCGAAGGGCCATTCTTCTACTTTATTGTTGAGTCAGTTTGCCTATTCTTTCTATCCCAGAAGCAAACACTTGCGTCAACTGTGTGTATTGATTCTTACATGTTTACCTATTGCACTTGTTATATTACTTTGTGTTGACAATTATCCATGAGATATACATGTTGAAGTTGAAAGCAACCGCTGAAACTTACATCTTCCTTTGTGTTGCTTCAATGCCTTTACTTTGAATTTATTGCTTTATGAGTAACTCTTATGCAAGTCTTATTGATGCTTGTCTTGAAAGTATTATTCATGAAAAGTCTTTGCTATATGATTCATTTGTTTACTCATTATCTTCATCATTGCTTCGAATCGCTGCATTCATCTCATATGCTTTACAATAGTATGATCAAGATTATGATAGCATGTCACTTCAGAAATTATCTTTGTTATTGTTTACCTACTCGAGGGCGAGCAGGAACTAAGCTTGGGGATGCTTGATACGTCCCAAACGTATCTATAATTTCTTATGTTCCATGCTACTTTATTGATGATACTCACATGTTTTATACACATTATATGTCATTATTATGCATTTTACGGCACTAACCTATTGACGAGATGCCGAAGAGCCGATTGATGTTTTTCGCTGTTTTTGGTTTCGAAATCCTAGTAAGGAAATATTCTCGGAATTGGACGAAATCAACGCCCAGGGTCCTATTTTTCCACGAAGCTTCCAGAAGACCGAAAGGGAAACGAAGTGGGGCCACGAGGTGGCCACACACTAGGGCGGCGCGGCCTGGGCCTTGGCCGCGCCGGCCTATTGTGTGGGGCCCTCGTGTGGCCCCCTGACCTGCCCTTCCGCCTACTTAAAGCCTTAGTCGATAATAACCCCAGTACCGAGAGCCACGATACGGAAAACCTTCCAGAGACGCCGCCGCCGCCAATCCCATCTTGGGGGATTCAGGAGATCGCCTCCGACACCCTGCCAGAGAGGGGAATCATCTCCCGGAGGTCTCTTCATCGCCATGATCGCCTCCGGATCGATGTGTGAGTAGTCCACCCCTGGACTATGGGTCCATAGCAGTAGCTAGATGGTTGTGTTCTCCTCATTGTGCTATCATGTTAGATCTTGTGAGCTGCCTATCATGATCAAGATCATCTATTTGTAATGCTACATGTTGTGTTTGTTGGGATCCGATGAATATTGAATACTATGTCAAGTTGATTATCAATCTATCATATATGTTATTTATGTTCTTGCATGCTCTCCGTTGCTAGTAGAGGCTCGGCCAAGTTGATACTTGTGACTCCAAGAGGGAGTATTTATGCTCGATAGTGGGTTCATGCCTCCATTAAATGCGGGACGAGTGACGAGAAAGTTCTAAGGTTGTGGATGTCTTTGTTTCCACTAGGGATAAAACATCGATGCTTTGTCTAAGGATATTTGTGTTGATTACATTACGCACCATACTTAATGCAATTGTCTGTTGTTTACAACTTAATGCTGGAGGGGTTCGGATGATAACCTGAAGGTGGACTTTTTAGGCATAGATCCATGCTTTGGATAGCGGTCTATGTACTTTGTCGTAATGCCACTGATTAAATCTCATAGTACTCATCATGATATATGTATGTGCATTGTTATGCCTTCTTTATTTGTCAATTGCCCAAGCGTAATTTGTTCACCCAACATACTGTTTATCTTATGGGAGACACCACTAGTGATCTGTGGACCCCGGTCCTATTCTTTACATCCGAAATACAATCTACTGCAATTGTTCTTTCTTGTTCTTCGCAAACAATCATCATCATCCACACTATACATCTAATCCTTTGTTTTCAGCAAGCCGGTGAGATTGACAACCTCACTGTTACGTTGGGGCAAAGTACTGTGATTGTGTTGTGCAGGTTCCACGTTGGCGCCGGAATCCCTGGTGTTGCGCCGCACTACACTCCGCCGCTATCAATCTTCAACGTGCTTCTTGGCTCCTACTGGTTCGATAACCTTGGTTTCTTACTGAGGGAAAACTTGCTGCTGTGCGCATCATACCTTCCTCTTGGGGTTCCCAACGGACGTGTTAACTACGCGCAATCAGGTCCTTCTACTGCTTGTTGGCGATGTGGAGCAACTGGGCCACCCGCTTCGTCTGGCGGCGCAACTCTTCGCCTTCAAGGCGGCTCAGCTCCTGTGCGGATGCTCTGGCCGCACCCACGTTCTTCTCGGGGGTGTTGTAGATGGGCCGCTCCAGGGAGACAGCCAGCGAGGGCTCGCTGTCGTGGTTGATCTCTGCACCGAGGGCGCCTCTCCAGCGGTGGATCTGGCCAGCTCGGCTGGGGCTTGTACTCGCGCGTGGTGATCTCCAGCTGGCGCTTGGTAGCCGCAACCTCTTCCGCTTGCTGAAGGAGAAGCAAACGGTGAGCCTCCAAGTCAGCCTCGATGGTGCTCGGGTCGGTGCCGACAGTGAGGGAGTGCTCAGCTTCGCCCTGGCCGCCTGCGGCGGAGGTGGTGGGCTGGATCTCGAGGCGCCGCCATCCGTCTTGGCGTTGGCGTTGCGCTCCGGCGCGGGGCCTGGTTGCGCGTGGACTTGGTGGTGTTCTCGTCGGTGGCCATGGCCTCCTGCACGACGCAGGGGCTGGCGAGGATGCTGCCGATGCCGGCTCCGGGAGGAGGGCTGGTGCAGCTCCACACGTGGTGCGGGTAGCGCGCGACGCGACGATGGCGACGTAGACGTGAAGCGCGCCGAAGGTGATGACGTTGCCGCCGGCAGGGAAGGGCTGGTCGGCGAAGCAGCCAGCGTTGTCGCTGACGCAGTCCAGCGAGCCGAACCTCTAGACCAAGCCTGAAGCGACTCGCTCGCCTGAGGGAAGGATGAGGCCCGTCCAGAAGGAAAATCCGGCCGCAGACGCTGAAGGCCCCATGGTGGGCGCCAAATGTCGTGGTATCGTCACGGCATATGCCATGGGGTGGCTTAAGTCAAGTGGTTCCGGCCTTGGCCTACGGTGGTCTCCGGATGCGGGTATGAGCACGTGTGACACAGCGACGTACCCATGTTCGGGGCCCTCGTATGGAGGTAACACCTCTACTCCTGCTCTACAGATGTATATGATGTGTAGACATTACAATGGTGCTCCTTGAGCTGTGGCCGGCTTGAGAGAGGGCTCGAGGTAGACGAAGGCCTCTCTCCCGAGCGGTTCTAAGTATGAAAGTAGAAGTGATTGATCGATCCCCCCAAAGGGGGGTGCTACTGAGGCTTATATAGTGCATGGAACATTACAGAGAAGTCCCTATGAGCTATGGCGCCGACTCCACCGGCTCCGGCTTGGTCGCATGGTCCCAAGGCGCCCGGGGCCCGGGGCCCCTCGGCTGCCGCCCGCGTCTTGTCCTTCCTGTCGCGGCTGGCAGGGACAGGACGGAGCGAGCGACGGGCCGTAGGCCGGATCTAGCCTCCAGCCATAGCCTGCGGCCCCTACGTAGCTCCGCCCGTAGCCTACACCGCCCCGATATGCCGGGCCATGATGGCCTATCACCACACGGATCCCTATTATATTGCTCTACAGTGTTCTGCGATCCGCGGGATTGCATGTCCTCGTGGACTTTGGCACCCGAATGACCTTTCCGGAGCCTTCTCGTGCAAGGATTGCCAACTCCTAGAGCCGGCCAGGGGAAAGATGAACCAAGCCGGATATGACATGCTGAAGCCGGCCCAGGCCATGCCAAGCCAGCGTAGACCTGGTTCCAGTCGGCCCCAAGGCGGCGGACCACGGCTCGAGTCGGCTGCTCCTCAGCTGGCCTTGGCCGCGGGCCAGCCGGCCCTAAGCCAACTGTTCCCGGTCATTTGCCATACCTAGGGTATTCCCCCCAACACCACCACTGTCCCTTCACCTCGCCTTCGCGGGTCCGGGCTTTGGATTTCTTGGCAGCGGCCTCATGGACCTTCTTCTCCATTCGCTCCTTTCCGGCAGTCTCGGCCGGATCGGTGGATGTGCCTTCGATGGTCTTGCCGGATCCTTGAGAAGGATCCAGTCGGACTGGTATTAGAGGTGGAGGGGCGGAGGCAAGAGGTGTTTCCATGATCGGCTCCGACTGAGGGGGAGGAGAAGAAGACATCTGCACAAGCAAGCTCGCGTAAGTTAAAGCTAGCTAGAAATTAGTTGGTTTGTTCGTTCATCTCTACGAGCTCCGATCAGTAAAAGATTGGAGTCGGAATTCTTACCGAAAATGGCGGACGCGGTGTTCGGAGCTGCCACCGGTGAGGTGGCGTAGTGGCTCGTCGGACTTAAAAACACGGCACGTCTGAGAAGCTCCGGCGAAGGTCCGACGCAACGGCGATGAGGGCTCGTAGGCGGCGCTTAACTGAGAGCGACGCGAGGGGGAGAATGAATGGATTAACCATGCAGTGGTGATATTTATAGCCTGGGAATGAGATTCGTGCTCCGCATCCTGTGGTAGGCACGCAAGCGTCGCGCCGTTGGATGAATGACACGTGTCCTAAACCCTAGCAGTGAATTGGCCCATGGATTAAGTTACCATTGGAATTACCCGATATTGGAGCCTGGTTAGGTGAAACGATTTGATCCCCTTGGACGATCCATGAAACTCCGAGGTACTCAGAGTAATTTCTGTGATTTAAGTTATCCGGAGATCAATTTTGAAAATTTGGTCATATGGCAAATAAGCTGGAAAGGTATTCATGAAGTCGAAGTTCTTCAAGATTTCCAAGACTTCTGGGAAGCTAGTCGGAGATTTCAGAGGCTTGATCAAGGAGGAAGATATGGAGAACATCGGAGAACTCCGGGGGCTACTATTGTGGGTATACTTCATGGGTGTACCATCGATAGTGCCTAGATCCGGCAAACCCGGGTGGCCCATAGATGGTGATGGTGGCATACGGCCCATCGGGCGGCCCAATTGTTGTTGATCAAGATGGAAGAAGTCCAACCCAGCAACAAGGAGCTGGATTTGGTCTGACCTGCGCCATGAGTCGGATCCGGCAAGGCCCATCAAGGTAGCCGGATCCAGTACCACATTTTAGGTAGTAGGCGGATCCTTGACATGCACAACAATGTAATATTCCGCAGTTAGGCAAGATTGTATTCCAGCTAGGACTCTCCGTAGAAACCCCAGATCCTAGCGCCTTTATAAGACGGATCCCGGGAGCTCTAGAGGCACAACCACAACTCATTGTAACAACCCGAAAGCGCCAAGATAATTCTAGACAAGCAGCAGTAGGCACTGCCTCCGAGCAACGTGTTCCGAAGTTGGGTAACCCGCGTACTACCGTCCCAATGGCTCTCCGCCCTATGGCCCCTACTTCTCCCCCCCCCCCCCCTACGTGAGGATCCCTCCTCCGGGGTACCGTCGATTAGGCAACGTCAACCGGCGAAGTACGATAGTATCCTCTTTAGGAGTTTCATGATCTCCATCATTAGTTCCCTCTTTATTTGGTGAAGTCACCACCGGAACAGTTTTCGGCGCTATGCCATTCACCATTTCAGGAAGATAAGGTTCAATAACCTCTTCGAGTTCTACCTTTCTTCCACTCACACCTTTTGATAGAAAATCATTCTCCAAAAAGGATCCATTTTTGGCAACTAAAACTTTGTCTTCGGATCTGTGATAGAAGGTGTACCCAATTATTTCTTTAGGGAATCCCACGAAGACACATTTTTCCGCTTTGGATTCGAGTTTATCAGGTTGAAGTTTCTTCACATAAACACGACATCCGCAAAATTTTAGAAACGATAGTTAGGGTTGTTACCAAACCTTAATTCACACGGTGTAGTTTCAACGGATTTAGATGGTGCCTATTTAAAGTGAATGCAGCTATTTCTAGTGCATGACCCCAAAAAGAAAGTGGTAAATTTGTAAGGGACATCATAGACTGAATCATATCTAATAAAGTACGATTACGACGTTGGATAAACCATTACGCTATGGTTTTCCAACACGAGTGAGTTGTGAAACTATTCCACATTGTTTCATGCGTGTGCGTCAAACTCGTAACTAAGATACTCTCCTCCACGATCGGATTGTAAAAAAATGATCTTTTTGTTACAATGATTTTCCACTTCACTCTGTAATTTTTGTACGTTTCAGACTTGTGTTTCATCAATTAAATGTATCCATATCAACTTAAATCATCCATGAAAGTTATGAAGTGACGATATTCTCGGATTGTAAAAAAATGATCTTTTTGTTACAATGATTTTCCACTTCACTCTGCAATTTTTGTACGTTTTAAAAGTTTCAGACTTGTGTTTTATCAATTAAATATATCCGTATCAACTTAAATCATTCATGAAAATTATGAAGTGATGATATTCACCGCATGCTGACACACTTATTAGACCGCACACATCAGTATGTATGATTTTCAACAAGTCCGTCGCCCGCTCTATTGTACCAAAAAACAAGGTTCTAGTCATCTCGCCTATAATTCATGGTTCACTTGTCTTAAATGATTCATAATCAAGTGATTCCAGCAGTCCATCATAATGGGGCTTCTTCATGCAACATGTATCCAGCAATATCATCATTCAACTTAATTATTTTGGCATTCACACTATGAATGTGTGTATTATTACTATCAAGATTAAAAAGAAATAAACCATTCTTCTTAGGTGCATAACCATAAAAGATATTATTCATATAAATCGAGCAACCATTGTTCTCAGACTGGATGAATAACCGTCTTGCATTAAACACGATCCAAATATAATGTTTATGCTCAAAGAAGCCACCAAATAATAATTATTAGGTTTCCATCTGCCCCTTCTCTGCTACTTTTTTTTTTTTTTGCTCTTTCCATTGTTTTTCTCTTTTCAAAGCTGAGGAAGTGGCCTCTCCTGCAAGCAACACATGTCATTGCACTGCCATGTAGGCATCTGAACCTACGTGTTCTCTATGCAAGCTAGGACCATGCGCTGGCCATGCCCTATGGCTACATGCGGCTGATGGAAAGGGATGAAAATAATGTTGCAATGGAGAAGATAGGAAAATGTGTAGGACCAGGAGGAGGCGCTCGTGAGTGAGGCACAACCGGCCGATACGAGCGTTTTCCTTAGTTATACACTATATTGCACTAAACTAGCCTAAATATTGTGTATTAATTTGGTAAAGAAAATTGGTAACAAATGAAACTCACATTGCACCAACACTACATGTGACCAAAACTAACCCTACCATTTTGTTGGTCATGGCTGAACTTATCGCACTTGCTTGCAGGATTGCCAACAATTGTGTATGCCAATGCTTAAGGAATGACTTTTTCTAGTACACGGCATCATTCAGTTTCACTAAGTTTCTTTACTTTTCACAGATTCTAAATAAAACTTGATGATGCACATATGCATGAATTTCAAAGCACCAGATCGGCTAAAGCTCCCTAGCCAAGTCTACTTCACTTTGCTTGCCAACATTCGGCAACCTTTTTTTTTTACGGTAGGCAATCAGAATATTGGCTAGCCAAATTTTTGGTGAGCTCGGCTTGGACTCAAACCAAACACGCTCTACACATCCCCCACATGGCCATCTTTCTAAGTAACTTCAGCCATGGAAAGCAAAGCACGAAGCTCGCTCCCAAATGTCAATATCCTGCAAGACACTCCACCTTCCTGTGCAAAAGCTCTCTGTGCCCTGAGATATGCACATCTGCGTCCTTATTCCTGACTAGCTAGCTAGAGCAGTAGAGCTAGTGCATGACGTGATCGATGGCGGCACTAACCTCCCTGCAGAGGTCGAGGAAGCGGAGGTGCCCGTCCCACCCCATGCTCTCCGTCTCCCCAGCCCTCCTCTCTCTCCTCTTCATCGTCCCCATCCTCTACCTCCTCCTCATCCACCGGTCCTCGTGCTCCCCGCTCTTCAGCCACCTCACGGCCGTCGGACGCTCATCGTCGAGCGTGAGCGGCTTCGCCGGAGACCTTCGCGACATCGAGTTCTCGTGGAACCACCTGCCGTTCACGTCGTCCCAGCCACCCCTGGCCAAGCTCAAGATCGCCGTGTTCTCTCGGAAGTGGCCCGTGGCCACGGCACCCGGTGGCATGGAGCGTCACGCGCACACGCTGCACACGGCGCTCGCGGCGCGGGGCCACCGCGTCCACGTGTTCACCTCCCCTCCGCCGCATACGGAGGCGGCGCCGTCGCCCACCGCCGATGGGCCTCAGCTGCATTTCCTGGACGGCACCCCGGGCCAGTGGCGCTGTGACGAGGCGTGGAAGCTGTACGAGGCCGAGGGCGAGAACGATCCGTTCGACGTGATCCACTCGGAGAGCGTGGCGGTGTTCCACCGGTACGCGCGCGGGGTGCCCAACCTGGTGGTGACGTGGCACGGCATCTCCCTGGAGGCGCTGCACTCGGGCATATACCAGGACCTGGCCCGCGGCGAGGACGAGCCCATGTCGCCGGCGTTCAACCAGAGCCTGTCGGAGTCGGTGAGGCGGGTGCTGTCGGAGGTCCGCTTCTTCCGGAGCTACGCGCACCAGGTGGCCATCAGCGACTCCACTGGGGAGATGCTCCGCGACGTGTACCAGATCCCTGGCCGCCGCGTGCACGTGATCCTGAACGGCGTGGACGAGGCGCAGTTCACGCCGGACGCGCAGCTCGGCCGCGAGTTCCGGGAGGAGATCGACCTGCCCAAGAGCGCCGACCTGGTGCTGGGCGTGTCGGGCAGGCTCGTCAAGGACAAGGGCCACGCGCTGCTCTACGAGGCCTTCTCCAAGCTGGCGCTCCGCCACCCGAACGTGTACCTGCTCGTCGCCGGCAAGGGGCCGTGGGAGTCGCGGTACATGGACCTGGGGCGCAACGCCAAGGTGCTGGGCGCCGTGTCGCCGGGGAAGCTCAGGGCGTTCTACAACGCGCTGGACGTGTTCGTGGACCCGACGCTGCGCCCGCAGGGCCTGGACCTGACGCTCATGGAGGCGATGCAGTGCGGGAAGCCGGTGGTGGCCACGCGGTTCCCGAGCATCAAGGGCAGCGTCGTGGTGGACGACGAGTTCGGACACATGTTCGCGCCCAACGTGGAGTCGCTGCTTGAGAGCCTGGAGGCGGTGGTGAAGGACGGCGCCCGGCGCGCGGCGGAGCGCGGCCGCGCGTGCAGGGAGTACGCCAAGTCTATGTTCGCGGCCACCAAGATGGCCCTGGCGTACGAGAGGCTCTTCCTCTGTGTCAAGAACGAGTCATTCTGTGGGTACCCCGCTGAGTTCGATTAGTTTTGTCAGCAATGCCTCCTTGTTCTTAATAATCATACGGATACGAATGTAGTACTAAGATTATACTGTATGATGTTTCTCTTTCGCCTTTTTTCCCCTTATGTAAGTTTACTCGGTTAAAAAAAATTGATGATTAACATCCCGAATCACTAAGAGGTAGTATCAACTTTAGGCTTACATATCTTCGTAACAAAGACTGCAACTGCGTATCTTGTAAACATTACTCCTTCTCTTTGATATGAGGGAGTACCTCGGTTCCAAAGTGGAGCGAAGGCGGTATAAGCGAAGCATTATATTATACTGGAAACATGTTTGCTGAAGTGCGTAGCACGGAAAGTTTCACAGCTTCTTAGAGCTGACGAATGCTTTTTTGGGAAGCAAAGCAAGAGAGCATTGCAGGGTTGACCCGCCTCCGTATATGTGGTGTGGATGTACAGCAGTTCGAGTGCTGGCTTCGAGGGAACGCTCCGGGATCGGTACCCTCTACCTCGTTCTCCTTCTTACGGCAACCCCTTCAGACTTTACTATAGTGATCTGAGACGACTTTCATACAGCTGCCGTCATGTTCAATTTTTCAGACACTGGAACTGGCAGCACTTTGGCACGAATCACCTGGATTCTCCATGCCGTACTCCTCACAACATGCTCGACAAGCAACGAAAATGACTATGAACTTGTCGAGCTACAGGAACTCCTAGACACATCAGCACGAGGCAAACAAACAATGAACTGGCCAAACACGATTAACTCATCACAGAAAACTTCGATTGAATCATCTCCACTAATCACAAACAGCATGAGATAAGGTCGCAGTTGAAGTGCTCTCTTTTCGACAAGAACAGCAGATGTACACAGCTAATCACATACTGCTCGTCGTCTTTGAGTACTATCAAAATATCTATACCAACGGAAAAAATTACAGTGGAACGAAAGAATCAGCATACATAAAAAATTTGGCACACCACTATGAGAAATGAGAATGAAATATTTTATACAGAAGAATAAGGGGGTGGGGGTGGGGGTGATGACGATGCCTCTGTCGAAGGTGGTTTATCCTCTGTCTCTGGTGCCTCGGTAGAAGGTGCATCCTTTGTAGCTTCTCCGGGAGTTACAGCAGGTGCATCAGTGCCACTGGAACCAGCTGCCGGAGCTGGAGCTGGAGCAGCTGCAGCGTCAGGACTACTTGTTGGGTCTGTAACCAGAGCTTCTGTAGCTTCCACAGTACTATCAGGCGTTGCAGTAGCTTCTGCATTGCTGGTAGCTGCTGTAGCCTCCACATTGTCAGGAGCTGTTGTTGCCTCCACCTCATCGGTGCTCTGTGCCGGAGCAGGAGTGCCATTATCTGTTGGAGCTCCTTGAGCCACCGGAGCACCTTCAACAATTGGGGCACCTTGAACCACTGGGGCACCTTGACTCACTGGAGCACCTTGAACCATTGGGGTGCCTTGATTCATTGGAGTACCTTGAGCCATTGGGGTGCCTTGATTCATTGGAGTACCTGCTTGATTCATGGGAGCACCTGCTTGATTCATGGGAGCACCTATAGCTGCATTAGGAAGCCCAGGTTTTGCAATGGCCGCCTTTTTAATAACAATGGGAGCTGCAGATAGTGGCGGCATTCCAGGAGGAAGTATTTCAATTGGTGGCTTTTTCTCGGTTTCTCCCAAACTAGTAAGCTTCGGGTCCTCAAGAGAAGCCAAGAATGCTGCGGCAGCATCGGTTTTCACGGTTGGTGTGTGATCCAGCTCCTTTTGTAGCACCTTGTTCCATGTTATGACTGAGCTCCTTAATGACGGGCGACCATGGGCCTAGAGAGTGGAAAAACCGTGTAAGGACTTGGCAACCATACTCATTGTCATTGGCCAAATAAAAAGGTGATGTCACATTTTTAGGAAACAGCAGGAGCAGAATGCATATTCACCAAAATATTTCATTATGGACAACTCGTTATGGTTGGTTTATCTCATAATCAATGATGTCACTATCAATCACATTAACTTCTTTGTAATGTATTTGCACAAAAATACAAAATATATACCCCCAACCACAATGCTTTACAATATTACTCCCTCCGTCTCGTGAAACTTGTCTGAGATTTTTTCAAATTTAGATGTATCTATATACTAGATAGTGTCTAGATACATCTAAATTTTGATAAATCCAAGACAACTTTCGTGAGACGGAGTACTATTTTTTTTTGGAGAAGAACCAGTGCTTCACAATAGGGAATTCATTTCATTGCTAGCTCCATTCTTTTTACTCATCTACACATCATGCATTTGGAATTTTAATTATACAGAATCAACTGAGAAGACGGTGTTTGGAAATGGAGAGGAAGAAGAGGTCGTATAGTCGGAGCAGAAAACACATGTGTCTGAGGCAGGATGTCAGTGGTGCTTTGGGTTTTAGGATCTATTGGTTCTGATTTCTGAAGCAACTAATGGAGCAGTAACTAGAAGACGATAAGTATGACATTAGGGGGTAAGGGACCAACTTCTATTCTCAGCCATTGGACCTAATGATTATGGATGTCGACTAATTGGTTCACACCAAACTCAAGTTTCTTATAGTAGTATAAATTAGGAAGCATAGGTGAGAGAATGGAATTCAAAATATAACTTACTTGAGCATGTAAAACAGCCTCTGCCAGCATTCCTGTGTCTTGCCATGCTTTTTCCATGAGGGTGTTATCACCCAGAACTGCAGCTGCAAATGCTGCTTCACGCCCATGGCCAGCTGTTATCAAATTGGTCACCAAACCCTGGAAAGGTGCAACAGTATTAGTAATTGCTCCTAAGAAACTACCAAACATGTGCAAATGATCATAAACGAAATATAATGCGTCAACAGAAAGGAAACATCAGGTTTTAGCATGCATGATCAACAAGGAGCCTCGCCGTATTAACGTCCCAGATGGAAAATCACCATTAATGGGCAAGAATCAAGTTCTAATAGTAAAATATTACTAGGTCAAAGTAGCATACCGACAGTCGAGTAAGCTCCCCATGGTTTGCAAGACGGAGTGCAAGGCCTCGTAAGGTTTGTCCATGTAGAGCTCCCTTTACAGAAGCTGCAGCAGCTAATCTCTTCAAAACTTCACGAGCAATTTCAGCCTGGCCGGTGGCATCTGCCGCATCAATAAGGTCAAAGAACTCCTTGACAAATTTCACTATTCCCTGCACAGCATCTGCAAGACTTTCTTGCTTAGCCTGCTTAGCTACTGCCAAATTGAGAATCTGTGTAACATCAGTAGCAGTAGTTTCTTGTCCCACGTCTCGGCTATTGCTCATTGTCAGCAAACATGCAAGTGCTCTTTTCAAGTCCTTGCTCTGCATTGCAAGATCAAACTCCAACCTGAGGAATGTCAACACAAATTTAAACTCATGAAAATAGTATATGTATCCATCTATCAAAGAGAAAAATGAGAATAAAATAAAATTAAATAAAAGAAAAACTCATGCTGGTAATAGAAAAATTCAGGCAGCAAGAATTTTCACCTCTTAGATATTCCAGGTAAATGAAGTGCTTCAGTAGCATAGCCCATTCCAAGCATAAACTGAGCAAGGTCATCATGGTGTTCTCGGCCAAGTCTAGTAGCCCTGCATGATTCGTTTTTGAGTTGTCACTCACACCGCTTGCAAAAGCCAACAAAATGTGCTAAACCATAAAAACATACCATTTGACAGCACTAACTGGATCTCCATATGCTGCAAGGCACCGACATCGTATACCGGGATGGCTGAGAGACAAGGCATGTGCACACATATACCTTTGAGGAATGTTGCAAGGTGTCAGAATTGCACCCAAATTAGCATTGAACAAAACAATAACTCCCTCCGTCCCTAAAAAAAGCTGCTCAACTTTGTCTAAATATGATGTATATAGACATATTTTAGTAATTGATCGTATCTAGAAAAAGTTGTGCAGCTTTTTTTGAGACAGGGGGAGTAAAAATTTAGCTCTATTTGAGCGAATGTTCTTTTAACGAGCATTTACTTGCACAAAATGATCATGGAACTGCTCTTGTTGTCCTTACAGCATGTATTACCTGTCAACAAGCCAAAGAACTCCATCTCTGACACCAACCAGGACAAGTGGTCCAATAGGTCTTTTCTGCTCTGCAGGAAAGCGGGTTACTGCAACCGACACCCCTCCTCCAGCAACAGCAACTTCAGCGTATCTTCTATCATCCAATTCTTTCAGAAATACTGAATCATCCCCACTTAATTTCGGTTGCTTTGGCACTACAAACGGTGGTATTGACGGGGTGTGTTGAAAGGAGGCTAAACGAACAACCTGGAAAATTGCGAAATACAAGCTGTAATTAACAAGACATTATAACAAGCTCATATATATAAAAGAAGTAACAAAGACAAAAGCCACAGTTAAACAGAAGTCAAATAATGCAGTAAAGTACATTGAAATTAAGAAATTAAACTAGTAACCCTGAGTTCCATTAAAATTTAGTGGACACAGAAGAAAACAATCAATGTAAAAAAAAGGTTACTAACAGCATTCAACACATACAAATACACACCTGCAACATCGGAGGTCTTAATAAGATTTTCTCACTTGCCGTAACCTGGGGAGCTTCAACTGTGATAAGAGCTAAATCTCCATGCTCTGCAACTGCTCGACCCTGAGCTTCTCTTGCTTTCATTTCTTCTTTTCTCTTTTTTGTCTCGATGTCAATTGGAGCAACTCCAGCATCAACATAAACGCACCTGGAAAATAGGTTCAAAAGTTCAAGAGATAGCAAGATATCCCATGTGTTATCAAAGTTTTTTTTTAGAACCACGAGTGCAATCAAAGCACCAAAACACTATTTGCTGGAAAAAAATATAGCTATACCAGAAAACCATTTAAAAGTAGCTGCCTTCTCAATACCCTCTACCAAAAAATCATATTTCGAAATGTCAAAAAAATTTAACAAAAAAATTTACATGTACATCTTCATAATATATGTTCGTTCGTCAAGTTTCACGAAAAACCAATATTTTTTGTGGTCTATATAAAAAAGAGAAAACTTATCTTGTGAAAAGCATTATTTTTAGCACTGAGTTTTGTCTTTTTTACACACGTCACATGATAAGTCGATTTTTTATGAAACAATTTTGTAAGCGTGTAGCACGAGAAGATTTACATGCGAATTTTTGGTTTCAATTTTTTTAAAATTCAAAATATGTGTAAGATGCATTTCAAAATAGAGGGAGCATATGCTCCCATGTTCCAAAACAGCACTCCCTATATTATTATACAACTTAATGGATGTAGTTTTCAGAAATCATTGGATAATATAACATAAATCGTACAAGGACTCCTAAGGTTCCTACAGCACCTGTGATTTCTATCTACCATCTTGAATCAAACACAAGTATACCTTTATTAAAAGACAGCCAAGAGCTTGAAACAGACTCAGCAGTGGAAGTTGGGAACACATGATAATGGAAATATTGAGGTGCACTAAATGAACAATTCAGACTGCACACAGAAGAGTTAACTTACTCTATGGTTGTTGGTGTAGCCACAAATAACTGTCTACGGTGCCAAACAGCACCAGTAGCAAAGGGAATTGAAACGTCTCCAAGATACCTAAACTGAGGTCGCAGGGAAGAAATTACAATATACTGCTGGTATGCAAATGCGCAATATTCAACAGTTTGGTCCCACACAGTCCACTCAGGTTGTGCAAGTAGGCCGCTTACAGGCTGATAGGTCTCCCAGCTGCACGAATCAAATGTAGCTAAGATAAATATATGTAATACATAGCATAGCAATCATCTAGTATCGGCCAAGAAATAAATTCTCTAGATATCCAGGAAGCATGAAATCCATAGGTGCATATATACCTGTATAACTGGAAATTTTGGGGTGGCCCTTCTCTGGTGGAAAATGGGTCATCCGAAGCAAAAGATGATGCACTACCTCCAAAACCTGATAGGGGCATTGATTGAACAGTTGATATAGCTGTGGCTGTCAAAGGACTGATTCTACGAGATGTCCGGTATGTGACACCAAGCAGAGCACCACCATGCAAGCCAACGACCTGCAAGAGTACAACCATAAACCTCTTGAAACAACAGAATGCTAAGAACAACTCGCTAAACTAAGTGTCTTCGGAATGCGGAATCTTAAGTACGCAGGAATAGGAAAAACAGTAGGATTGAGATGTCACGACTTACTGAATCCTACAGGAAACGAAAAACGAAATAGGAATTTGCAAACATGGCATTCGGGTGCTCCAAAGGATTTTTGCAAGAATTTCAAAAGAGAAAAGGTGCATCCAAGAAATAAAGGGAAATTTCATGAGGTCAAACCTCTTGCAACGAATCCTATAGAACTGGGGTGTAGGGAAGCAATCCAAGGAACTTTGGGATCCAAATGCCCTATATTGGAAAAATCCATTGAAATGCCACAAAAATACAATGAAACTCCTAGTCCCAAGGATATGTGCCTAAAGAAAGATCATGTAGCTATATGGCCAAAAAATAAAGATTATTTTCACTGGTAAACCAAGGATATGTGCTTAGAGGTGAAAGCAAGAACGCACAACCATGCTAACATCAAAATGGGCATTGCTGACCACCTTATGTTTCAGTAATACTGATATCCAAGACAGCTAAACCAAGGTATGCACAGAAATCTCCTAAGCAATGGCAACACAATAGAGTTTTAAAAGTACTCAGTACAAATAACCAAGCATAATAAGAAAACAGATGACCTCATAATCAGAAATAAATCACATGTTGTAATTTGTATGATACAGATTGATAACAATAACTGAACTATAACTTATTCTGACCATTAAGAGAAAACAAGCATTTTCATACCAAATAATTACGACTATAGCTCTATTACCCCACCCCCATCCCAAAAACAAACAAAAAATTGAGTGCATCATGTCAAAATGTGGTCAAGTAGCATGTTTGTTTCGACAATGTATGAATGTAACTAAGGTACTCAGGCTGGAACTTTTCCAGTATATGCCAAGCATGGTATGATAGTTTTCCATAAGTGATGCCAATGGCCTTCATATTTCCATCAAGAAACAAAACCAGAAAACAAAAACAATAAAATTACTGCTGCTCAAAAATCGCATGCTGTCAAATTACCAACCGGTATCTATAGAAAAGGAAAGATTCTCCGTAAGTAAAAAATATATCATAAATGAAGATTACCAACCGGTTCACTGCGGCCATCAATCGACCTCTGCAAAACATGAGCTGTTCCATCATCTAACAAAATGCGAACTTGTACTGTGGCTGCAGAAGCAGCACTAGCTGCTGCAGCTGCTGCTTGAGCTGCTGCTGCAGCTGCTTCTTTTGCCTTTTTAGAAGAACCACCTTTCACAATTAGTGGCATCCTTGGAGCCAATGCACTCTCGACCAGAGCATATCTGTCACGACAGCTGTCCCATGCAAAAAGTTTTCCTGTACCTGAATCAACAACTGACCAATCACTAGCTTTGTACACAGCGAACGATGGAATGTCTGGCCATACAACTGCAACGTACCTGCAAATAAATAAATAGTTTTTTTACAAAAATCATAGCATATACCGAGAAACTAACTATAGCCTACACAAGCACCGTAAAACAGTAGTGAACACAAAACAGATTAGATATCCGAAACATTGACTTCTAGTTGCAATGAACAACTCACAGCACATAACAGCAAAGTAACTACTATGCAACACTAAACCTCTCTCACGCAATGTATAATGCAACAATAACCAGAATGATGACTAAAACGAATTCAGCTAGGGCCTATGCGTACTGCAGCCAACATGAGATTCATGGAATAGAAAAACCCAGTACATGATGTCTGTTTCTTTTGTAGTACTCAAGTGCTAGGCAATAGCGATAAGATGGCATAAATACTTACTTTCCAGAGCTGCTAGCTGAAAGGATTGAATATGAATCATGTGGAGCAGGCGTGCTGATATGTTTCTTAGATTGCTTTACTATCAGCTGATCCATAGATTCATTCCTTGATCTTCCTGTTTCAGATGCACTTCCTAGGGATGGATTTGCTGTGTTTGATAATTGGAAATTCAGTAACTTAAGTTCTCTTTCAACAATGTAAACAGCAGAGTGTTCCTTGCTTTCTGCCGGTGCTGGTAAAGGAGCAACGGCTGGAAGTGCTCTTGGATCGAACTCGCTTAAGATAATACCAATATTCGTTCCAGTAGCAACAAGATGTGGTTGCAAGGGATGTGCCACCATACAGTAAACCTAGAGTAGCCACAAAGTTCAGTCTATGTTAGCATGCTTGAAAAACTCTGCATTACAGTGGTGTTATCTTTATACGGAAACCAGCATCTTATCAGCAACATGGTACTGTGAACCAGATTTTTTTACATTACGTACATTCAAGTTACCTTTCACTGATCTGTGATAATTCCCTTTCCAATTTTAAGTCCAGAATGATGTGGTATACGACTTTTGCAAACTGCATCATTATAGACACTGGAGAGTAGAGACATATGTTTAACACCTAAATTATTAATACTCCCTCCGTTCCTATTTGTAGGGCGGATTAGGTTTTGTTCAGACAAGACTTTGACCAAGAGTCACTTTTTAATGTGTTTTATGACATGAAATTGGTATCGTATGAAGTACTCCCTCCGGTCCTATTTAATTGACTCAGATTTAGTACAAAGTTGTGATAAATCCGAGTCAATTAAAAGAGACCAGAGGGAGTATGTATTAATGGAGTAATTCTTCGTCAAAATCTTGTCTTAACGAAACCTAACATGTCCTACAAATAGGACTGGAGACAACTTTAACAACATGCCCAGTGATCGTTGAGTGCTTACAATCTGGCTTTGTGCTACATTCTTAGTTACAATAAACATGCCTAGCACTGCAACACAACAGTTACTAAAGCTCGGAGAAAATGAGACGGAAATAAATATTTACAGAATATTGTGGAACCATCTGATAATAGTCAAAAACACAATAGCTTGACCTGAAATGGCAAAATATTTTCTACTAAAGGTATCAGTCCAGAAGTATACCCTCAGTTTCTTATGCTGTGCAAGGGCTTGTGGAGGAACAAGCGAGGACAATTCACAGAGTGGTCTTGTTAAAGCAGAATAAGTCGGATGTTCTATGGCCCTGTAACAATCCAAAATGCAAAATTACACATGTAATCGTTTTTTCAACACTATATAGAATTTCTACAATCTGATGTTTCTTCCCAAACACAAGAAAATCATACCAAATATGGGAGTCCTTGACACAAGTCAGAATATCAAGGTTTGGTGCACGAGGATGACACCAAGATGCAACACTATGGCAGGCAAGCTTAGGTACTGGTTTAATGCGCCTTATTTCCTGCACAGCAAATATGCTATTGTATAAGTGTTTCCTAGAATAACAAAACACATAGTTTCATGTAAATATTGAGTATACATACCTTGAATGTAACGGTATCCCATATGGCTAAAGTTTTATCAGCCCCTATAGTAATGAGTTGTGGAGCACTTCCCATTACTCTTGAAAGTTCAACCGCAACCACGCCTCCATCATGAGCCTTTGGAAAGATACACAAAGAAAAGAACCAGTATCAAACAACCCACATGAGAAACTGCTTACTAATGTTATTTACATGATTAACCTAAACATTCTGCATTTCTGTCAAAAAATCTGCATTACCTTCAAACTAATCTTAGGTACAAGTTCACGAGAGTCATGGATATGATCAGCGCTCCATAATACCAGCAGACCATCACTACCACCAGAAACTAAATGTACCTGAAGACACGCATACTTATTGATAAGTAAAGATATAACAGTACCATGTGGAAAATTGAAATGCTGCAGAAACTAGCAACAATGAAATAGCAGATAAGTACAACAAACAACACAAGCACATAGCATATGGACACAACAGTCAATAGGGGGAAATCACAGTTTGATGACCAAACAGAAGAGACCAAATCCTAATAAAACAAAACAAACCATGAGAAAAATTACCTCGCCGGCTGCAGACATGAATGTCATCAAGCAAGATATTGCTCCTTTATGTCCACCAGTATACCTTCGCACGAGCTGCAAGGACCAAACTGCTAGGTTTAAAATGCAATTACGAAGAAGCAAAGGGGGCAAGTATAAGATGTGTAACCTTCCATGTTATCATTGAGAGAACTCTGATCACGCCATCAGATGCCCCAAATGCAACTAGAGGGGCATCACTAGAAGATGACCTGGAGAGGAACTCCATACTGCAAAAGCACAAACATGATCTAAGTCAAAATCTAGCACTAATCCAAAGCTTTAAAGTACTTGTTGATGTTCAACAGATGTATGTTGAACTGGGTTTCAGAGATAATTAAATGACAGAAGCCAAGCTGTTTTTAGTTCTTAATCATATATCGGACTTGGTGGTAATTGATTTATTTTATCATATATAGTATGGTCAAAAATACCAGGAAATGCAGCAGCACTGATAAAAAAGGAGCATAAGGTTTATGAACATAACATTTCAGCTCAGTTCAGGTCCAGGTCCAGGTTCCAATTACAAAACAATGCTGAAATGTTGGAATCGATGCCAAATGCAGATGTATTTGTTAATACCACCAGAGTGCATGTAATTAGGATTTGGGAACAATATGCTGTTCTGAAAACTAAGAATATAATACCTATTATGATTGATTATTATCAATTCCAAGAAACATTGACCCAGGGATACCAGCTGAGAAATGGTTCACAACCAGTATAGCCTACAGGCTCTAAATGATGCATGACAAGCATCACACGAAATTATGTTTTTCCTATTTTACGCCTTACATCACCAACCAAAATCTTAGTTAAAAGGAAAACTGAATCCGGCATGCACAATTCATTTAGGCACATGTAAAACACCATGAATAAATGAAAAGAAATACATATAGACATAAGGATGGGTACTCTGCAAAGTAAGTGTACCATAAAAGTGACTTGTTATCAAGTTCTTGCTTAGGAACATCACGGCCCCGCATAGTCACTAAGTCCAAAAATATTGCTTTGTTTTCACAACAAATGACAACAAAATGCCTTCCTCTTGTAGATGGTGCAGGTGCACTGAAAGCGGATGATTGTTGATTAACTGCAGTTGGAGCCTCGGCAGCAGCAGAGCAATTGCGCCAATGTTGCCAAAATCGTATATCGTCGTCATAAAAAGAAACCTGCTTTACACTTGGAGTACAATAGTTGGCCGGTAGCGATGTCAGGCAAGATACCATATAAAATGGCCATGGTAAAATAACAAAACTCTCAAATCAATACCTTCCGCCTCGGATTGCCTCAGTTGGTTTTCCTTTTGAATCTGCACAGATTTTGACAATGTCATAGTAAGCCAAACGTATATATCTCATATGGTATGTTACTTTCACATGCCCATCTTGAAAAGAGAGAATGCAGAAATAAAGCAAATAACTAAAAAACCATGTACAGCGAAGTTGGAGGGGAAAGTTGTGAAGTCAGAAAACAGACTGTTGTCGTAAAAACTAAATTGAAACCAGCTTCGACAGGGATTACAATTTAGCTTGCACTTGAGAGTTAGGATCGAGGAATGTTTTCTAACAAGTTTTACAAATTACTTTCAAAAATTATAATAGATATGTCGGGAACGTATAACCAGTGTAAAATAATTGGCTCTTGAACTATCAATTGGGGCTCAATTTTAGTTTCTGAACTAGAGAACCACCAACAAGGCCCCTGAAGGCCTGAACTTTGAATTTTGGCCCTCTCAATCCCGTCTTTATGTGTCGCTACTCCTGGACAAGCTAACGCAGTAGGGCAAGTCTCGAGCCAGTTAGAACACTCAAAAAGACCCAAATACCCATGATAGACTGTGTTACAGGTAATATTGCACTCGGACCATGTTACTAAGATATTTGTGCATCCATTCCAAGCTATGCTGCCATTATATATAAAATGTATTTGCAACAGGCAAAGAGTTGACACACATAATAAATTCTTAGGACCATTCGTTCCAGCTTTGGGATTGGCTTACCACCAAGAAAAAAGGCTGCAACAGAAACAAAGAACCAGCTTCCAGGGCTGCCTTTGGCTGAAGCTCCATGGAAACATAGCATGCCCACCAGCACATCAATTTTGGTTTTGTTAGGGTCAATGTGATAGGAATTCGGAGCCTACTTCGGTCTGGATTTCATAAGTGAATAAGCTCAAAGCATGGATGAGACCTTTTGCACACTATGACTGGGCAATGACTTGGCTGTATTGAGTCAGGTGATTCACATGTAGCGTCACGTGAAGTAAGCAAGCCAATATTCAAAGTTCAAGGACTACTTTGGTCGGTTTTGTAGTTCGAAGATGCAACTGAGCTACGTGTGATAGTTCAGGGACCGGATTGTGTATTAGCTCTAATTTAAAGTTTCTCATACCTCTATCAATACAACAATTCTCATTGTTGTCACTTTTTGAATATGGATGCGTAAGAAGAAGGTTGCTTATTAAATTTCTATGACTAATTTAATGATATCACATGAAACTAAGCAAATAAGTAACCTAGTTCCACACACACACACATAGGCCTAACTCATAGCAATCAGTTAAAACTAGGCATTTGAACAATTTATTAGGCAACAGTCCTTTGGTCATCATCAAACTAGAAAAGTAGCAAATCTAACATTATCACTCCAACCGCGCATAACAAAAAACCTATGGCATTTCTAACAAGCTATTTCAAGCAGAAGTAGTGCAGAGCATACCAGTTTCTCCCTCTGCGAGCTTGTCAAGCTTCACGCCGACCAACCTCCGCTCATCGACACCACCCGCCTTCAGCTCGTAGATCACCTACCCCCATACAGCAACGAATTCCAAAGCAAGTGGAGAGCAATTAATCGCAGACAGAGGTTGCTAAGCTGGTTCAGCAGGAGGAGCGCAAATGGGGACGAAAAGGATGAGAGGGCCCAATTCAGAGCGGGATCTCTGAGATAGTAAGTGGTACCTGGCGGTGCTCCCAGTTCCAGATTGCGACGCGGTCGTTGGCGTCGGCGGTTACCAGCCAGGGTTGAGTGGGGTGGAGCTGGATCTTCACCACCTTGTCGCTCGTCGGCCGGAACGCCCTGAGGCGGAGCATATCGCCGCGCCCGCCGCGTGCGGCCGCGACGTCGTGGCTGGCGACGAGCGTGAGCGTGAGGGATCTGGAGAGGAGAGGGGCAGTGTGGTTTGTTGTGGGAGCTCGCAGGGAGATCTGAGTTGGGACTTGTTTGGACGACGACAGAGAAGAGATAGCAAGGTGAGCTGTGAATGGCCGAATGGGTAACTTGGGCCTGCTCGCTTTTTGGACCTTCGTGGCCTTGTTTCAGCCTCTGTGTAAGCTACGAATGGGCTTCATATCAGGGTTATCCTGAATATATAAGGACAGACGATTTTTTTCGAGTAAGGACTTGCTTTTTTTTGTTTTCCTGTTTCTTTTTTCTTTTTCAATTCAAAATATGAAAATTTCCAAAAAAAAAATAGCATTCTCAAACCTGAAAATATCTGGCTTTTGAATTTTTCCCAAATTTTTAATATGTTCAAATATTTAAAATATATTAAAAATGTTTAGATTATCAAAATGTTATTTTTTTTAAAATATTCAGACTAAAAATATGTATATATTTTGGAAATATGTTTAAACTTTAAAATTTTGCTCAAACTTTAAATGTGTTTGGAAATTAAAAGTGTTCGAAATTTAAATTTGTTTAGAACTTAAAATTGTTCAAAATTTAAAATTTGTTTAAAATTCGAAATTGTTTCTATATTGAAAAAATTATGGATTTAAAAAAAATCTCAAAATATATTCTGGTTTTGAAGTAACGTACATATTTTTTAAAAAACAAAGAACAAAACAAAATAACAAAAATCTGTGAAAAGAAAAAAAGAAAGGTATCTCATGCGATGGGTCGTGGCCCAACAAACCTGCTACAAGGTAGGCTACAACTACTAGCCTCGTTGTGTGGCGCCCCCTTACACGTCGATCAGGTCGGTGTAAAGGACCTCCCGTCGGCATGTACGGGTGCCCCAAACCCCTCTGACTCGGCGAAGGTTAAATGGACCACAGCCCGTTAGGTAAAAAAAACTTTTGTTTTCCTTTTCTTCTTTTTTTCTCCTTATTGTACTATTTTTTAAAACTAATGTTTTTTCAAAAAAAATAGATATTTCTTTTTTCCAAAATGTATTTTTTTGAAATCTAATGTTTTAATTTATAAAAAAAAAACTAGACATTTTCAAATTATTTTGAATTAATTTTTTTGTAAATCCATATATTTTTCAATTTTGAACGTTTTTTCAATTATAAAAGTTTCAAATTTGAATAGTTTTTCAATTTGAACATTTTTTCAACATGAACATTTTTCAAATTTGAATGATTTTTAGTTTTAAACATTTTTTAAATCTACACATTTTCAAAAAAAATCTTAACATTTTTCAAATCTTACAAAAAAACAAATAGAAAAGAAAAAAGAAAAAGAAAAAAGAAACATAAAAGAAAAGAAAAAATATGAAATAGAATTGAAAAAATGTAGTGTGCCTAACTTGGTTGGTCGTACCACACGCACGGTGTGCGACGCGAGTGGTGCGGCGCACTATCCGTGCCGACCTAGTCGACATATAGTGTTTGTGGTTCATAGCGGCCTGATGCAAATTAACCATGGTTGTCTATGTCGGTCCGCAGGAAAACCTAGCCAAACGGCAACGTAATTTGATAAGAGTTGTCCACGACGATCGATCCCGGACCAAAATCTGACCTGGAAATGCGTCAGGATGGACATCGCATGCGTCCACACGCACCCTCCTATTCTATTCGCTTGCCCCGCCAGCTCGGGGCACAATAGGCATTCCCTCTCCTGCCACCCCGCCTTGAATTTTGTCGGTGTAGCTTCCAAAGCACTAGCCACCAAGAAGCTCGAGAAAGAGAAACAACGTCTCAAGGAGATCGACACCGGCAAAATCTCGCAGGGCAGGATCGAGAGTTTCTTCAACAAGGCTAGGTAATAACTCAATTTCCGACTGTCTCTGTTTTCAACTTATCTCAAAATCTGTAGGATAACGTTGCATAGAAAACAAAAAAATTCCTACCGCGAACACGCAATCCAAGCCAAGATGCAATCTAGAAGACGGTAGCAACGAGGGGGTATCGAGTCTCACCCTTGAAGAGATTCCAAAGCCTGCAAGATGAGGCTCTTGTTGCTGCGGTAGACGTTCACTTGCCGCTTGCAAAAGCGCGTAGAAGATCTTGATCACGATCGGTTCCGGCGCCACGAACGGGCAGCACCTCCGTACTCGGTCACACGTTCGGTTGTTGATGAAGACGACGTCCACCTCCCGTTCCAGCGGGCAGCGGAAGTAGTAGCTCCTCTTGAATCCGACAACGACGACGGCGTGGTGTCGGTGGCGGTGGAGAACTCCGGCGGAGCTTCGCTAAAGCTACGCGGGAGATATGGAGGAGAGGGGGGCGGCTAGGGTTTGGGAGGGGGTGGCCGGCCACTTCAATGGGGCGGCCAGCTTGTGGTCTTGGGGTGGCCTGCCCTTCCCCTATGCCCCTCATTATATAGGTGGAACCCCAAGTATTGGTATCCAAGTCTTCGAATAAGACCCGAACCAAAAACCTTCCATATGGAGGGGAAACCTAGCCAAGCTAGGACTCCCACTAGAGGTGGGAGTTCCACCTCCCATATGGGGGTGGCCGGCCCCCTAAGGGGAGTCCACTTGGGACTCCTCCCCCACTAGGGTTGGCCGGCCATGGAGGTGGAGTCCCATGTGGACTCCACCTTCCTTGGTGGTTTCTTCCGGACTTTTCTAGAACCTTCTAGAACCTTCCATAGAACCTTCCGCGACATTTTAATTCACATAAAATGACATCCTATATATGAATCTTATTCTCCGGACCATTCCGGAACTCCTCGTGATGTCCGGGATCTCATCCGGGACTCCGAACAAATATTCGAACTCCATTCCATATTCAAGTACTACCATTTCAACATCCAACTTTAAGTGTGTCACCCTACGGTTCGTGAACTATGCGGACATGGTTGAGTACTTACTCCGACCAATAACCAATAGCGGGATCTGGAGATCCATAATGGCTCCCACATATACAACGATGACTTTAGTGATCGAATGAACCATACACATACAATACCAATTCCCTTTGTCACGCGATATTTTACTTGTCCGAGGTTTGATCTTCGGTATCACTCTATACCTTGTTCAACCTCGTCTCCTGACAAGTACTCTTTACTCGTACCGTGGTATGTGGTCTCTTATGAACTTATTCATATGCTTGCAAGACATTAGACGACATTCCACCGAGAGGGCCCAGAGTATATCTATCCGTCATCGGGATGGACAAATCCCACCGTTGATCCATATGCCTCAACTCATACTTTCCGGATACTTAATCCCACCTTTATAACCACCCATTTACGCAGTGGCGTTTGGTGTAATCAAAGTACCTTTCCGGTATAAGTGATTTACATGATCTCATGGTCATAAGGACTAGGTAACTATGTATCGAAAGCTTATAGCAAATAACTTAATGACGAGATCTTATGCTACGCTTAAATGGGTGTGTCCATTACATCATTCATACAATGATATAACCTTGTTATTAATAACATCCAATGTTCATGATTATGAAACTAATCATCCATTAATCAACAAGCTAGTTAAGAGGCATACTAGGGACTCTTTGTTGTTTACATATCACACATGTATCAATGTTTCGGTTAATACAATTATAGCAGGGTATATAAACATTTATCATAAACATAAAGATATATAATAACCACTTTTATTATTGCCTCTTGGGCATATCTCCAACAGTCTCCCACTTGCACTAGAGTCAATAATCTAGATTACATTGTAAGGAACCTAACACCCATGGCATTCTGGTGTTGGTCATGCTTTGCCCTAGGGAGAGCTTTAGTCAACGGATCCGCTACATTCGGATCAGGTGTGTACTTTGCAAATCTTTACTTCTCCATCTTCGATGTACTCGCGAATCGAGTGGTAACGCAGCTTGATATGCTTCAGCCTCTTGTGTGACCTTGGTTCTTGTGCATTGGCGATGGCACCCATGTTGTCACGAGTATATGACTAGTGGGTCCAATGCACTAGGGACCACACCGAGCTCTACAATGAACCTCTTCATCCATACCGCTTCGATGAAGCCTCCGAAGCCGCTATGTACTCGATTCCGTTGAAGACTTCGCCACCGTGCACTCGCTTCGAGCTTGCCCAGCTTCATCGCGAGCACCATTCAATATAAACACGTACCCGGACCGTGACTTAGAGTCATCAGGATCGGTGTTCCAACTTGCATCGGTGTAACTTGTTACAACGAGCTCTTGGTCACCTCCATAACAAAGAAACATATCCTTAGTTCTTTTCAAGTACTTCGGGATATTCTTGACCGCTGTCCAAGTGTTCCATTCCTCGGATCACTTTGATATCTCGCTAGTCAAACTAACGAGCATGCGCTATATCCGGTCTTGTACATAGCATGGCATACATAATAGAGCCTACCGCCGAAGCATAGGGGATCCGACTCATCCTTTCTCTTTCTTCTGCCGTAGCCGGTCCTTGAGTCTTACTCAAGACCTTGCCTCGGTAACATAGGTAAAAATCCTTTCTTACTTTCGTCCATTCTAAACTTCTTTAGAATCTTGTCCAGGTATGTACTCGTGATAGCCCTATTAGGCGTCTTGATCTATCTCTATAAATCTTGATGCCTAATATATACGATGCTTCACCAAGGTCTTTCATTGAAAAACTGTTATTCAAATAACCTTTTACACTGTTTAATAGTTCTATATCATTCCCAATCAATAATATGTCATCTACATATAATATCAGGAATGCTACGGAGCTCCCACTCACTTTCTTGTAAATACAGGCCTCTCCATGGCACTCGTATAAACCCGAAGTCTTTGATCACCTTATCAAAACGTCGGTTCCAACTTCTCGATGCTTGCTTCGAGTCCATAAATTGAACGCTGAAGTTTGCATACTTTGTCGACATTTTTAGGATCGACAAAACCTTTGGGTTGTACCATATACAACTCTTCCTCAATGTCTCCATTAAGGAACGCCGTTTTGACATCCATCCGCCAAATCTCATAATCGAAAAATGCAGCTATTGCTAACAAAATCCTCACAGATTTTAGCTTCGCTACAGGTGAGAAAGTCTCATCGTAGTCAACACCTTGAATTTGTCGGAAACCCTTTGCGACAAGTCGAGCTTTATAGACGGTAATATTACCATCGGCATCCGTTTTTCTCTTGAAGATCCATTTATTTTCGACAACCTTGCGGCTATCGGGTAAGTCTACCAAAGTCCATACTTTGTTATCATACATGGATCCCATTTCGGATTTCATGGCTTCTTGCCATTTGTTGGAATCACGGGCTCATCATCGCTTCTTCATACGTCGCAGGGTCCTCATCATTGTTATCCACAATCATGACATTTATACAAGGATCATACCAATCAGGAGTGGCACGTTCCCTTGTCGATCCGCGAGGTTCGGTAGTTTCCTCGTTCGAAGTTTCATGATCATTATCATTAGTTCCTCTCGTTGCCGGTGTAGGCGGTACAGGTACAACTTCCGGCATTGCGCTACTCGATCAACGAGTATAGATTCATCAATCTCATCGAGTTCTACTTTTCTTCCGAGTCACTTCTTTAGTGAGAAATTCTTTCTCAAGAAAGGTTCCGTTCTTAACAACAAAGATTTTGCCTTCGGATCCGTGATAGAAAGTGTACCCTATAGTTTCCTTAGGGTATCCTATGAAGACGCATTTCTCCGCTTTGGGTTCTAGCTTGTCCGGTTGTAACTTTTTTACATAGGCTTCGCAACCCCAAACTTTAAGGAACGACAGACTTAGGTTTCTTATTAAACCATAATTCATACGGTGTCGTTTCTACGGATTTTGATGGTGCTCTATTTAAAGTGAATGCGGCTGTCTCTAATGCATAACTCCAAAATGATAACGGCAAATCAATAAGAGACATCATAGAACGAACCATATCTAAGAGAGTTCGATTACGACGTTCGGACACACCGTTTCGTTGTGGTGTTCCCGGCGGTGTCAATTGTGAAAGTATTCCACATTTCTTTAAATGCATGCCAAACTCATAACTCGGATATTCACCTCCACGATCGGATCGTAGAAATTTAATCTTCTTGTTACGTTGATTTTCTACTTCACTTTGGAATTCCTTAAACTTCTCGAAAGTTTCGGATTTATGTTTCATGAAATAGATATACCCATATCTACTCGGATCATCTCGTGAAGGTTAGAACATAACGATAACCACCGCGCGATGCTACGCTCATTGGTCCGCACACATCGGTATGTATGATTTCCAATAAGTCAGTAGCTCGCTCCATCATACCGTGAAAATGGAGTCTTAGTCATTTTTCCCATTAGACATGCTTCGCATCTATCAAGTGACTCAAAGTCAAGTGATTCAAGTAATCCATCGAGTATGGAGTTTCTTCATGCGCTTCACTCCAATATGACCAAGACGACGAGTGCCACATATAAGTAGAATTATCATTCAATTTAATTCGCTTAGCATCAATGTTATATATATGCGTATCACTACTATCGAGATCTAACGTAAATAAGCCATTCTTTTCGTGTGCTCGACCATAAAAGATATTATTCATAAAAATAGAACAACCATTATTCTCGGACTTGAATGAATAACCGTCTTGCATTAAACAAGATCCGGATATAATGTTCATGCTCAACGCGGGTACAAAATAACAATTATTTAGGCTTAAAACTAATCCCGAAGGTAGATGTAGAGGAAGTGTGCCGACAGCGATCACATCGACTTTGGATCCATTTCCAACGCGCATCATCACTTCATCTTTCAGTAGTCTTCGTTTATTCTTTAGTTCCTGTTTCGAGTTACAAATATGAGCAACCGAACCAGTATCAAATACCCAGGTACTAGAACGAGAACCGAGTGAGATAAACATCTATAACATGTATATCGGATATACCTTCTTTCTTCTTCTTGACAAGGCCGCTCTTCGGATCCGCCAAATACTTGGAGCAATTACGCCTCCAGTGTCCCTTCTCCTTGCAGTAATAGCACTCAAGCATCAGGCTTAGGGCCGTTCTTAGGTTTCATAGGAGGCGTGGCAGCTTTCTTGCCACCCTTCTTGAATTTTCCCTTAGACTTGCCCTGTTTCTTGAAACCGGTGGTCTTGTTGACCATCAACACTTGGTGCTCTTTCTTGATCTCAATCTCGGCAGCTTTTAGCATGCCAAAGAGTTCGAGTAACTCCTTGTTCATGTTCTCGCATATTTTAGTTCATCACAAAGTTCTTGTAACTTGGTGGCGGTGATTGAAGGACACGATTAATCCCCAGCCTATTAGGAATCACTATTCCCAAGTCACCGAGTTTCTTCGCATGCCCGGTCATGGCGAGCATGTGCTCACTAATGGAGCTGCCTTCTTCCATCATACAGATCGAAGAAATGTTTCGATACTTCATAGCATTCCACGGCCGCATGAGTCTCAAAAATAGCTTTCAGCTCATTCATCAACTCATGAGGATCGTGGTGCTCAAAACGTTCTTGAAGATCGGATTCCAGACTGCACAGGATGGCACACTGAACTTGAGAGTACCGAGTTTTCCGAGTCTCGTAAACAGCTTTTACTTCATCGGTTTTAGTTTCTGCAGGAGGGTCACCTAGCGGTGCATCAAGCACATATTGCAGATTTCCGCCGGAGAGGAAGATCCTCACATGACGGAACCGGTCGGTGAAGTTGCTACCGTTGCTCTTAAGCTTTTCTTTCTCTAGGAACCGGTTAAAATTGATTGGGGACGCCATCTCTACAACATATATTTGCAATAGTTTAGACTAAGTTTATGGCAAATTGAGTTCAAATTTTAATTCAACATAATTAAAAATCTAGGTGAACTCCCACTCAAAACAATATCCCTCGCATTGTCTTAGTGATCACACGAACCAAATCCACCACACCAAAGTCCGATCATCACGAGACAAGGTGTAATTTCAATGGCGAACACTCACGGTGTTCATCATATCAATCATATGATTCATGCTCTACCTTTCGGTATCACGTGTTCCGAGACCATGTCCGTACATGCTAGGCTCGTCAAGGCCACCTTAGTATCCGCATGTGCAAAGCCGGCTTGCACCCGTTGTATGCACTTGTTGATTCTATCACACCCGATCATCACGAGATGCTTCGAAACGACAAGTCTTGGCAATGGTGCTACTAAGGATGAACACTTTATTATCTTGAGATTTTAGTGAGGGATCATCTTATAATGCTACCGTCGCGATCTAAGCAAAATAAGATGCATAAAAGGATTAACATCACATGCAGTTCATATGTGATATGATATGGCCCTTTTGTCTTTGTGCCTTTGATCTTCATCTCCAAAACACGGACATGATCTCCATCATCTTTGGGCATGATCTCCATCATCATCGGCGTATCGTCAAGGTCAATGGCGCCGTCTTCATGATTGTCCTCCATGTAGCAACTATTACAACTACTTTGAAATACTACTCAACATGAAATATAAAGACAACCATAAGGCTCCTGCCGGTTGCCACAATACAATAATGATCATCTCATACATATTCATCATCACATTATGGCCATATCACATCACCAAACCCTGCAAAAACAAGTTAGACGTCTCTAATTTGGTTTGCATATTTTACGTGGTTTAGGGTTTTCGAGAGAGATCTAATCTACCTACGAACATGAACCACAACGTTGATACTAATGTTGTCAATAGAAGAGTAAATTGAATCTTTACTATAGTAGGAGAGACGAGACACCCGCAAAGCCTCTTATGCAATACAAGTTGCATGTCGAACGAGGAACAAGTCTCATGAACGTGGTCATGTAAAGTTAGTCCGAGCCGCTTCATCCCACTATGCCATAAAGATGCAAAGTACTCAACTAAAGATAACAAGAGCATCAATGCCCATAAAACCATTGTGTTCTACTCGTGCAACCATCTATGCATAGACACGGCTGCGATACCACTTGTAGGATAACGTTGCATAGAAAACAAAAAATTCCTACCGCGAACACGCAATCCAAGCCAAGATGCAATCTAGAAGACGGTAGCAACGAGGGGGTATCGAGTCTCACCCTTGAAGAGATTCCAAAGCCTACAAGATGAGGCTCTTGTTGCTGCGGTAGACGTTCACTTGCCGCTTGCAAAAGCGCGTAGAAGATCTTGATCACGATCGGTTCGGCGCCACGAACGGGCAGCACCTCCGTACTCGGTCACACGTTCGGTTGTTGATGAAGACGACGTCCACCTCCCATTCCGGCGGGCAGCGGAAGTAGTAGCTCCTCTTGAATCCGACGAGCACGACGGCGTGGTGTCGGTGGCGGTGGAGAACTCCGGCGGAGCTTCGCTAAAGCTACGCGGGAGATATGGAGGAGAGGGGGGCGGCTAGGGTTTGGGAGGGGGTGGCCGTCCACTTCAATGGGGCGGCCAGCTTGTGGTCTTGGGGTGGCCGGCCCCCTCCCCTATGCCCCTCATTATATAGGTGGAACCCCAAGTATTGGTATCCAAGTCTTCGAATAAGACCCGAACCAAAACCTTCCATATGGAGGGGAAACCTAGCCAAGCTAGGACTCCCACTAGAGGTGGGAGTTCCACCTCCCATATGGGGGGGTGGCCGGCCCCCTAAGGGGAGTCCACTTGGGACTCCTCCCCCACTAGGGTTGGCCGGCCATGGAGGTGGAGTCCCATGTGGACTCCACCTTCCTTGGTGGTTTCTTCCGGACTTTTCTAGAACCTTCTAGAACCTTCCATAGAACCTTCCGCGACATTTTAATTCACATAAAATGACATCCTATATATGAATCTTATTCTCCGGACCATTCCGAAACTCCTCGTGATGTCCGGGATCTCATCCGGGACTCCGAACAAATATTCGAACTCCATTCCATATTCAAGTACTACCATTTCAACATCCAACTTTAAGTGTGTCACCCTACGGTTCGTGAACTATGCGGACATGGTTGAGTACTTACTCCGACCAATAACCAATAGCGGGATCTGGAGATCCATAATGGCTCCCACATATACAACGATGACTTTAGTGATCGAATGAACCATACACATACAATACCAATTCCCTTTGTCACGCGATATTTTACTTGTCCGAGGTTTGATCTTCGGTATCACTCTATACCTTGTTCAACCTCGTCTCCTGACAAGTACTCTTTACTCGTACTCGTGGTATGTGGTCTCTTATGAACTTATTCATATGCTTGCAAGACATTAGACGACATTCCACCGAGAGGGCCCAGAGTATATCTATCCGTCATCGGGATGGACAAATCCCACTGTTGATCCATATGCCTCAACTCATACTTTCCGGATACTTAATCCCACCTTTATAACCACCCATTTACGCAGATGGCGTTTGGTGTAATCAAAGTACCTTTCCGGTATAAGTGATTTACATGATCTCATGGTCATAAGGACTAGGTAACTATGTATCGAAAGCTTATAGCAAATAACTTAATGACGAGATCTTATGCTACGCTTAAATGGGTGTGTCCATTACATCATTCATACAATGATATAACCTTGTTATTAATAACATCCAATGTTCATGATTATGAAACTAATCATCCATTAATCAACAAGCTAGTTAAGAGGCATACTAGGGACTCTTTGTTGTTTACATATCACACATGTATCAATGTTTCGGTTAATACAATTATAGCATGGTATATAAACATTTATCATAAACATAAAGATATATAATAACCACTTTTATTATTGCCTCTTGGGCATATCTCCAACAAAATCTGCTAAGTGCCGTGCTCTTTCTATCGGGCAGCAAAACTGTCGGAAACAAGCCCCAGAAGAAGAAACTCAAGCCCTCGCCTGCCTCTATGCCAATTACCCCGGAAGTGGAGATTCCGTCAAAGTCTTCCTACTCTGCAGCTCAAGATCCAAAGAATGTCATCAACCTTGATGAAGTTCCAACTCCCACTGCGGATTGTGGCAAAGACGCTTCCTCCTCCAAGCCTCCGCCTGAAGAACCTGAAGCAACCTCGGCTGAAGCTACGGCTAATGATGCCACAAAGAAATTATTGTTAAGTGGTGCTACCGGTACGCCTCAAACGCACCCTCACTTGTTTCTGATTCTTTGTAGAGATCCTCTACACCAGCGCCACAAGGAAGTGACACACTTGATGAATGAAGTGTGGGGAGAGGCGGATATAGAGCAGCAGCAGCAACTGGCGACACTGGAGGATAATCTCTATGTTTTCTTCGTGAAGCACAAAGCCGTGCACCAGGTAACACCAGCCCCCAAGCATTGGTTTATATATTTCCGATTAAAAAAATTTAAGCCGATGCTTCAACTGTATCATCTTGTTTTGATCTTGGCGGAAACTTTGAAATTTCCCAGCACAAGAAGAGTTTTGAACTTCGCGTCCAGCCCCCCAGATTTTAAATTTCCGGCTAATCAATCCTACTTGCTTCACAGAACACTCGTCAGCTGCACGAAGATATGCGCAAGCTCGTGGAGGATCAGAAGGCGGAGATTGAAATGTTGAACAAGCAGGAGGCAGAGGACCGGCAGGCGATCATACTTCTCGAGACTCGCTTGAAGAACAACGAGGGTATGTCTCCGACCTACTAAAAATTCCTTTTACTTTGAACTTGCTTTCCGCCTTACAGAACTGCTTGCCAAGCGCCCCTCCGTCGATGAAATCTCCGCCAAGTTTGAAGTCTTGGAATCCGAGCATGAATCCCTCAAGCAATCCCTCAAGGAGTTTCACGAACGTGAGACTAAAACCAAAAAGGATCTAGAGGACAAGCACGCTCAAGCGATGGCGGAAATGGCCGAGAAGCTCAAGACCAGCAACAACAGAGTTAAGACTCTGGCGTCTAAGCTTAAGGCTGCTGAGGCGGAGGCGGCGGACGTCGACGAGCTGATCTTCCGTAAGGACTTCACGTTTCCGGTATGTATATTGTACTCTTCTCTTTCCCGACCCGGAATCTGATCACATGATACTTTGCGTATGTCAGCGTGTCTGGGATTTGAATGGAAGCAGGATACTGGCCTCTCGCGAACCGAAGCCTATGAAGAAGCCAGAAACTCCATCGACGATCTCATTGAAGCTTGTCGGAACATTGCTCGGAAGCTGTCCCTGAAGAAGGTCCGCACCACTGTCATCAATACTATGACCAAACTAATGAAGATGGTGCCGGAACTAATCGGGGACTTGCAAGAGTCCTCTACTCGCGGAACTGCCTCTACTGTTTTGCCCATGTGAAAAGCGCATTTTCTTGCCATGGACTTTGCAACGATCGCACTCGGAGTCCCTAAGGCCACCAATGTCAAGCAGGCCCTCGCGGAAACCAAAGGCTTTGACACGGTTTTTGCCGAGCGGGTAGATCACTCGTCATGGCAGAAGAATCATGACATTCCGGTCGGTTTTACCAACGATGAGGAGGATGACGAGGAAGAAGGCTCCAGGTCCAGCGCGCATAAGTCAGGCGATGATTCCGGTGACGGTACCGACAAGGACAACACCTACCAAGCCTTAGATGACAAGCGGGAATCTTCAGAGTGATTCCTGGAAAATGAATGAGCTGCATCATTTTGGCCCCTTCGAGGGTTTGTAATAAAACTTTAAGTATTTGAAGTAGCTAGGACAAAACAGATGCATGTTGTGGGCGGAAGAAACTTATCCTGTTATCCGTTAATTATGTATACATCTTTCATTGTTTGAAAAGCAAGTGCTAGTTTATAAATTTTCCGGCTTGCTTATTTGACCTTCCACAAGCCGGAAGACCTTTAGCCGGAAACGCTCGCCGATGGCGATGAAGCCCAATGGCAATCCGTCAATAACCGCGGAAACAAGCCCCCAGCCAAGGTGCCGAAAATCGCTACCAGGAATCCATAAGTTCGCAACAAAAAACTCATCCACCAGAAAACTTAAGCTTACGTCCCAAAGGACAATTTTGAAAATCACAACTTTTATACACACCTAAACGGAAACATCCAGCTTTGCGGTTTTAGTCAAAAAACATACACGATCCAAAAATGAACAAGTAAAGGAGGTAAAAGACTCAAATAGTGAACCATATGCTTTATTTCATCGATCATGTATCATAACTATTACAGAGTATGTAATGCGAAATTTGCTAAGTGTGGAAAGGATGTAGTTGTGCTATATTCTAAGGACGATCTGTTTCATCATATATGTCACCCGGATCCTCCCGCTTGCGTCTCCGATGCCAATTGTCAGGTTTATCCTTTCACTCGCGGAAATCAACGAGGTAGTAAGATCCGTTGTGCATAACTTTGCTGGTGACGAAAGGTCCTTCCCATGGAGATTGCAACTTGTGCTCTTTCACCTACCGAAGGCGGAGGACCAAGTCACCTTCCTTAAACGAGTGATTTCGAACTCGACGGCTATGGTAGCGTCGGAGTTTTTGCTGGTAGATGGTGGAACGTTAGTCAGCTAGGTTCCGAGCATCTTCGAGCAAGTCCACAGATAATTGTCGAGCGGGGAGTCATGGATGATGTCGGAGGTAGCACAGCTTCAGATCCGTATACTAGGAAGAAAGGTGTAAAACCAGTTGACCTGTTAGGGGTAGTTTGTAAATTCCACAGAACAAAGTCTAACTCCTCCGCCCAAGCTCCGGTTGCGCGTCATAGTGGTTCTTCAAGGCGAGGTTTGACTCCGGCTAGTATGAGGCCATTGGCTCGCTCGACCTGCCCATTGGACTGTGGATGAGCCACAGAAGCAAGGTCAAGATGGATCCCTACGTCATTGCAATAATCCTTCAGTTCTCCCTGCGTGAAGTTTGTGCCATTGTCTGTGATGATGCTGTGTGGGATGCCGTATCTCACTGCGAGGCTGCAAAAAAAATTTAATGTCGTAGCACCATCAGCTTTTCTCACCGGCTTTGCCTCGATCCACTTACTGAACTTATCAATAGCGACCAAGAGGTACTCAAAACCGCCAGGAGATGATTTCTTCAATTTTCTGACCATGTCAAGCCCCCAGACATCAAACGGCCAAGTGATAGGAATGGTCTTCAGCTCCTGAGCCGGAGCATTTGGTTGTGTAGCGTAGTACTGGCAACCGCGACAGGTTTTGACTATCTTTTCAGCATATTCTTTAGATGTTAGCCAGTAAAAACCTTGCCAGAAAGCTTTTGCAACGAGGGACCTAGGAGCAGCGTGATGCCCGCAATCACCTTGGTGGATCTCTCTGAGGATTTCAATGCCATCTTGATTTGAGATGCATTTCAGAAAAACCCTGGTTGCACTTCGTTTATAGAGTTGTCCATCGACTATTGTGTAGGACCTTGCTCGTCTGACGACCTATCATGCGGGGACTTCATCCTCCGGCAACTTCTGGTCGATGAGGTAGTCCAGGAAAGGCTTAGTACAATCCGGAGTGATGACCATCACCTCCTTAGCCGGAGACACTGCCACATCTGAGTTTTCCGGGTTAGCGCCCTTTACTAAGGGTGTGCGTAGATGCTCAAGGAAAATTTCAGGCGGAATGGGTTTCCTGCCGGATCCGAGCTTGGACAGCATGTCTGCCGCTGTGTTGCCGTCTCTCCTGACGTACTTGAATTCGTATCCGAGGAAGCACTTGGCGATCTCATCAACTTCGTCTCTGTAAGCCGCCATAACGGAGTTTCTGGTGTTCCAGGTTCCAGCTACTTGTTGAGCCACCAGATCGGAATCTTCGCAGCATATGATGTGCTTGATCCCAATTTCCTTAGCGATGCACAGACCGTGTAGTATAGCCTCATATTCCGCCATGTTATTTGTAGCTTCGAAGTGAATCTGCAGAACGTACTTCAGATCTTCTCCGGTAGCTGACTTCAGGATAACTGCATCCCCCGAGCCTTGATGCTGCTTGGATCCGTCAAAATGCATGACCCAAGCTTCAGGTTCCGCCACAAGTGTGCCCTCCGGCGCTTCAGTCCAATCAACGAAAAAATCCACCAAAACTTGAGACTTGATCGAAGACCTGGCCTTGTAGTTGATGTCAAAGGCGGAAAGTTCTATTCCCCACTTCGCTACACGCCATGTTGCGTCGGAGTTGTTGATGATGGTTGACAATGGAGCATTGCTCATAACTGTCATGGGATGCTCCTGGAAGTAATGTCTCAGTTTCCGGCTACCTAGGAATACTCTGTAGGCAAGCTTCTGAAAGTGAGGGTATCTTTGTTTGGATTCCGTCAGGACCTCGCTTATGTAGTAAACTGGTCTGTGGCTCAACAAGGTCTTCTGGTCGGAGATCTGCTTCTTGGTGGTATGCATCTCATTGGGATCCACCGCAGCCGTGTAGCCTTCCAGCTCCTCTCCAGATAGTAGGGATTCTGCAAAGGCGGCTTCGCCCTCCTCGCAGTCTCGAGCTTTCTTGTAGTCTCCGGATACGATAATCATGTCGTTGGGACCCGGAATCTTAAACTTGTTGTAGATGTAGCACGCCCTTGCGTGAAACTTGTGGTAGGTGGGCCTGGTGAAAATGACATGGTAGGAGCTCTTGAAGGGCACAACCTCGAACGTGATCATCTCTTCGCGGAAATTATTAACATCGCCGAAGGCCACGGGGAGTTTGATGCTTTCCAGAGAGTTTGCCTTTTTACCCGGAACCACACCATGGAACTCTGTGGTGTTGTGCTTGAGCTGATCCTTGGTAAGGTTCATCTTCTCCAGAGTCTACAGGTACATGATGTTCAGGCTGGCTCCGCCGTCCATGAGGCACTTGGAGAAGTCATACCCGTCGATGTGGGGACTCACAACCAAAGCGTAGCTGTCAACACCCGGATTTTTAAGTCCGGATGCCTATTATGTCATACATCGCAATCCCAGGAATATTGTTGTTGCGAGGCATAATAGTTAAGTATCACAGTCATCATTCATTACATACCATAAGTCTTACAATCTTGGAATCACATGATCCATATCACACGAATAGTTGATCTATCGATCAACGAACAAACACAAGTTCATAGTTCAACATAGCGGAAGCGTAAGATACAAGGACTCTCTAGTCCACGAGCCAACGCTTGACGTCGGAAGGCGCTTAGTTGTCGTAGGCGTCCTGCTGGTCATCTCCTTGTTCATCTTCATACTCCGGCCATTTGAATAGCCAGGGACAAAGCCGTGAGTACTTTAAGTACTCGCAAACTAATACTAAAGTAAGTGCTAGACATTCTAGTATGGTTTGCTAAGCTCTAGTTTATTTGCGCAAAGCTAGTTTTAGTTCACAAAGTTTGAGAAAAGCTTATTCAAGTGCTAACTAACTCAAGTGGGAACATTAGTGTCATTCCCACCCTTCAAGTGGTGATTTCAATTCAATTCACCACAAGTCATTTTACCATCACCTTTCAACATCATTTTCAAAAATATGACATCGGAAACCGTATGGCCTTTCCAACCGTCCGTAACCGTGGACGCGGCTATTCGAATAGGTTTACACTCTGCAGAGGTTGCACACTTGTGCCACAACATTTGATTTCATCCGTCGGGATTTCCCCGAATAATCGTAACACGATACGCGGATCATCAACCATAACCTTTCACTTACGAACCCTAGTATGAGCACCTCTCCCCATGAGCTTGGCCTCCCGAGTGAAGACAGACGGTCAGCACTGGGAACCGCACGGGGCTTGGGCCGGACATTCACCTCATTTCGCATCATATCGTATCGTTTCTTTTGTGGTAGAGGCAGCTTTCGGCATAACCCCGATGACGCTTGTTTAGAGGGAACCCATACTAAGACACATAAACTTCCAGTTAAGCCCTACCCATAATCAGGTATTGTGGGGGTACTTGATAATTGGAAAGGTATCGCATTCAAACCGACATCATTGTTTTATCAAAAATCACCATCTTCTCTTGTTCATATTCACCTTCAAAAATCCTTCAATGGAATGCATCATCATTCCAAGGTTTCAAATTCGTTTCAAATTCACATTGTTCCCATCTAGAGTAGTCAAGTTTTTAATTCATTAGCACTAGCTCTAATCCATGAGGGGTGCTATCTTGCTTTGCTTGGAAGAGACTAACCCACTACTCTAGTAACCAACTTGTACTTTGACCAAAGTTAACTATAAAAGTAACTCATTTAGAAATCAAGTAAAAACTTGTAAAGTAAAAACTTGGGATGGGTTCATGTAAGAAAAGATAAGAGACATGGTGCCTTGCCCCAAGGGGCTTTGCACTTTGCAAGAATATTAGCTTGCCTTGATAGTTCTCAAACCTGTTCCTCCTCCTCCTCTTGGTAGTATCCTTCTTCTTCGGCGTACTCTCCGGTGCTACCGTCTAAATTTGAATACGAGTATAATTACTCACTAATTCAATGGCTATTCCATACATCACATATAATCACACAAACTACTCTATGCACACAAGTAAATTAACTAGAGTGCATGGGTTGTGGGGTTTAAAAGGAATTCACTTCTTTGTATTTTATATGTAAATGATAGTTTCCTTAGGGTTCTTGAGAAATAAATTCCTCTCATTGAAATCTTCTTAAGATTTAATTTCTCAAACAATTATACATGAAATGGGTATTGACCTAGGTCAACCATTCATCATCAGTATTTGAGAAAATGATTTAAATGAGGTAGGTCACCTCATACCATTTAAATACTACTACACATGATTTAAATCTCAAGCCATTCATATAAGAGAGTTTGGACCAGAGGTACAAACATCCCATGAATGCATGTGAGACAAGTTTAAATGAAGTATAAGACTTCACACAATTTACTTTAATAGTTTTGGACAATATCAACTAGTTAAACTAGTCAAATTATCCCTTCCATTAACTATGGCATGATCATGCAAAGTGACCACACCATTTTCTTGCAGAAACAATTAGTGTAAGTCAAAAGTGAGCTATTAGAGTTGGAATTAACTTAATATCTATTTTGGTTGATTTTTAAGAATTATTTGAATAGGGAAAAGTCCCTGTCTTGTTATTTTTATCATAATTATTCTACAAAGAATCTGACCATGGGGCCAGTGGCATGTTGTAGAGAATTTCAGTGGCTTTCTAACAACATAAGATTCACTAAATTTGGTTTAGCCAATTTGAATCTATTGAATTTCAAAGTTTGTGCAGTATTGGAAATGTTTGGAAATGTTTAAATCAAATTTGAATTAAACCGGCCGGCGGGAAACACTACTGGGCCAGAAGATTTAAAAACGGCCCGAGCCAGCCCACCACGCGTCCGCGCCCGCGTGGGCTGCCCGACCGGGGGTCCCGCATGTCGGCGGCTAATAAACCCGAAACGGTATGGATGATTCGGCGCGTTAGATTAGATGGCGGATCAACGGCCCACGCTCGTCGTCGTCGACGACGAGAGAGAGGCTCGCCGGCGGCTCGGGTAGGGGTGGGAGAGCTCACCGCGGCTCCAGCCTAGGGTTGGCAGTGTGCGCGGTGAAGCGGTGGTCGACGGCGAGGCTCCGTGTACCGGTGGCGTCGCTCGAGGTGGCTCCAATCGACGGCGAGCTTCCGCGGCGTCCGTCGGCAGTGAGGTGGCGATTGGGTGGCTACGGCGAGTAATTGGGGCAGTGAGGTGGTCGAGGAGCTTGAGGGAGGAGAGGGGAGTGCGGCGGTGTGCTCAGATCGTCAAATGGAGGCCTCTATTTATAGGCGAGGGAGGGTGCTTGCGGGGCGGAGACGAAGTCGACCATGGCGCGGCGTCTCCGGCGAGCGGTTGGGCTAGGCGAGGGTGCTGTCGGGTTCTCCTCGTCCGGGCGAGACTAGGGAGGTGTTGGCTTGGTCGGGCGGCGTGGTATGGCGCGGGATTGTGTCCGTGTCTGCCGCGCCCGCGGCGGAGGAGGGTTTCCTTCTCCGGCGGCGGTGGGCACGGGTCGTGGCTGGGCGCGTGTCTGGCGGCGTCGCGGTGTCACGGTGAGGCTCAAGGCGCTCACGGGGGTCCAGGGCGTGCGTAGAGCGTCGAGGCGGCGGGTGGCCGGATGGTGTCCGTGGCGTGCGCGTGTGCGACGCGAGCGGCATCCGGGCGTGTGCGGGCGCGCGCGTCGTCCGGCGTCCGGTCGCCGTTCCTTCGACCGAGGCGGTGCTAGGCGGGGCTAGGCGATGCGGTGGCGCATGGTGGCGAGGTGTCCCCGGCGGAGAAGCAAGGGAGAGAGGGAGGGCGTCGGGCTCGGCGACATGGCCGGCATGGCCATGCCATGCAAGCTAGAGCTTGCCTCCCTAGTGTTCCTGTGGGCCATTTAGTGAGAGAGGGGACAAGGGGACCAGGTAGAATAGAGTTGGGGTAGATTAGGTGTGTAGAATCACTATTTGCAATAGTTGCAAATAGTGCCCAATTTTGGAATTCACAAAATTGTCCAAATTTGAAATAATTCAAATGGTGAAAGTTTTTGAAATGTGAGTGTGGAGATAAGTTGTAATTGACCAGAGATGAATTGAGGTGGTGGTGGAAAAGTTAGAATTCAAAAATTGGCCAAAATGGCTAAGTGGAGATTGTTGCACTTGTTATAATGTTGCAACTTTGGATGAGCATAGCTAGTGATCAAAGATGAATTTGGCAGGGTGATCTTCATCAAAGTTGTTCACCTTGATGTTGACTTTGAAATGGTGCAAAGAGTTAGCAAGAATTGGTTTGGGAAAATTGAAATGCAGGGGCTCAAAGTGGTGATCAGACTAAGTTTGGCAGATTTGGCCATTATCTTATGTGAGTGGGAATTGTGTTTGAAATTCATTTGAATTGTGCAACCTTGGTTCCAAAAGTTGTAATAAGTGTTTAGTAACATTATTCAACTAATGGTGAAGACCAAATAGGTCTAGGGTCAAAATTTATAAAAATGCCATAGGGCATATGTGAGGGTTTTTAGGGTTTTTCAATTTATGTGATTTTCTTCCTCTTTGATTTATTTGGTTGGTGATCTCCATATGATCACTCTAGGGTTTTAGAGCATATCAAGAACAAGTAATAACAATCATCATGGCATATCACTCAAATGCACAAGTCCTATGCATGGTACTATATGCAAAATAGAAAAGTTTTTGTTGGGTTGAAATTTTGCTTTCTGGAATTCTCTAACTTTCTTTTTATTGAAATTTGGGGTGTTACAGTAGCACTCTTTGGGGATGACAGTCAGATGATCTGCCCTGTCGAAGGTGCATGGGTTCCGACCACTTGACGTATTGTGGCATAGCCGGAAGCATGGCATTCAGGATCCGGAGGGTTGATTTCTTGGCCTGGACGGTTGGGGTTCCGAGGAAGGTGTGGTATGCGCCAGCACTCTTTTTGACGAAGGGATTGGATTTGTTGCCTGCGGAACCCTCTTTGGGATCCGATGAAGCTTCACCCTCTTCCATCGCCTCGGAGTTGTCGTCGTCCTTCTCCTTGTTCTTGCCCGTGCCTCCTTTGCCGCGCGGCGGTGCTTCCGAGAGCGCTTGTATCCTGCTTTTGGGTCAGTCTTGAGATCTCTGACCCACTTGCAGTTTTGATTGGTGTGGGAGGACTTGCCAGTAGCCGGATCAACATGGGCTAAACATGGCATATCCATGTATTCTTCGTAGGTTTGGGGAGCGCGGAACCCAGCGGCGGTGACCTCGTTAGCGCGCTGCTGGCCCCTGCCGGCTCCGCCACCATGGCCGCGGCCTCTTCCGCCTCCTTGACCTCCGCGTTGGAACGTCATGGCTACCATGTTGGATCCGCCGCTCTTCTGGTCATCAGAGGGGTTCTTCCGCTTGTTGTTGTTACCGCTGTTATCACAGTTCTTCTTTTGTTGATGTAAGGGTAAGGTTGTGGCCGTGAGTTCTCCACCTGCGTCGTCACCGGCGACGGTGTGAGTGCTGGCAATGGAAATCATATCATCCAAGATCAGCTTTTGCTCGTTGAAAAGGCACGTTAACTTGTGCCAGAGCATCCCTCCCCTCTGTAAGCCACCTATGAAGGCTAGCATTGCAGTGCGGTTATCCAAGTTCTCACACTCGTTTCTTGTTGCTAACCACCGAGTGAGGAAAGCTCGGGAGGTTTCATTTTTCTTCTGGATGCAAGCCTGCAAATCGCTGGTTGTGGAGGGTCTTTTGTAGGTGCCCCTGAAGTGCTTTTCAAAGGCGACCTTAAGGTCAAACCAGCAAAATATAAAATTCTCGTCGAGGTCGTTGAGCCAAGTACGGGCTGGACTAACAAGGTACAACTGGATCATGCGGCAGGCTGTATTGGGGGTCCCTTCGGCAAAGCTGACTGCATTGAAGTAGTCATCGATCCAGGTATCGGGCCTTTCACTGCCATCATAGTGCTTCAGATTTCCGGGTAAGTTGAGGTTCAAGCCTTTTAGCGTTTGTTCCTCTCGGATCCTCCTTGCGAAGCATTTTGGGCCTATGTACCTAGTCTTGTATTCGTTGAGACGTTCCCGTGCATCGCGTGAGCCATTGCGGGCGGGATATTTTGAACGAGAGCGAGACCTTCGGCCTCCGCCTCAGCCTCCACCTCCCCCACTAGGTGGTGGGGAGGGAGATCTGCGAGGGGTCGATGAGACTTTTTTGCTTCCGCCTTCATATTCTCCGCGTCCTTCATGATGCTAACTCCGGCTACGGTGGCTACCCTCGCCATGATGGCGGTCGCCACCCTCGTTCCGGTTTGTGCGGGGCTTAGGCTCACGTTCTTCATTTCGGCTTCTGCGGGGCTCAGGCGTGCGCTCCTTGTTCCGACTCCTCGGAGGAACGACGTTGTCACGGATGTTAATTCCACCAGGCCCATGGGGTCTACCGTTTCCAGTTGGACTCCGTCGGCGAGGTGGCGGAGGAGGACGCGGGTTCCGGGGAGGAGGTGACGGGTTCCGGTATTTGTCCCTGCCAGCATACATCGGGTTCTTTCCCTTGTTCTTATCCGCCAGAGGAGTTTCCGAGGGTATGGGGATCAGATCTGGATGTTCACTGGTTCTCCTTCTGCGCTCCGTTGATCCGGTGCGCGATTGATCGTCACGACGTTCCCTTCCTGAGGCGTTATTCTGCGCGGTAGATATGCATAGATCCGGGTTGGATTCCATCCCACGCAAAGTATCCACCTTGCTCTGTTGCTTCATTGCTGAAGCAACGAGTGTACGGAGGTGGTTGATGTCGATTTCTTCATCATTCTTAGCCAGCAGCTCTGCAGCCTTCTTCATGTTGTCCTTTGGAGTTGCGAGCGGCTGATGATTGATACGTCTCCAACGTATCTATAATTTCTGATGTTCCATGCTAGTTTTATGACAATACCTACATGTTTTGCTCACACTTTATAATGATTTTATGCATTTTCCGGAACTAACCTATTAACAAGATGCCGAAGTGCCAGTTCCTGTTTTCTCGCTGTTTTGGTTCCAGAAAGGCTGTTCGGGCAATATTCTCGGAATTCGACGAAACAAAAGCCAAACATCTTATTTTACCGAGACGGACCAGAACACCGAAGGGGGGACGGAGTAGAGGCCCAGGGCCCCCACACCATAGGCCGGCGCGGCCAAGAGGGAGGGGCGCCGCCCTATGGGGTGGGCCCCCAGGCACCTCCTTGCGCCGCCTCTTCGCCTATTTAACCCCTCGTAACCTAAAAACTCGACACCAATTGACGAAACTCCGGAAAGACTCCGAGGACGCCGCCGCCATCGCGAAACTCCGTTTCGGGGGATAGAAGTCTCCGTTCGGCACGCCGCCGGGACGGGGAATTGCCCCCGGAGTCATCTCCATCGACACCACCGCCATCTTCATCGCCATCGCTGTCTCCTATGATGAGGAGGGAGTAGTTCTCCCCCGAGGCTGAGGGCTCTACCGGTAGCTATGTGGTTCATCTCTCTCACATGTGATCTTTATGAGATCATGAGCTTTGTATCACTATTAATCTATGTGCTACTCTAGTGATGTTATTAAAGTAGTCTATTCCTCCTCCGTGATGTAAAGTTGACAGTGTGTGCATCATGTAGTACTTTGCGTAGGTTATGATTGTGATCTCTTGTAGATTATGAAGTTAACTATTACTATGCACTCTAGAGGTTACTTTAATATGAACTCCGGATTCACTCCATGGTGTGACGGTGACAGTGTGCGCGTCGTGTGTGTTTCCTTTATGAAGTTGTGGAGCTTGTTTACTCCGGCTTGAGGGTGCTCTTGTAGCCCTACACAATGAATGGTGTTTGTTATCCAACAAGAGAGTGTTTGAAGTAGCACAAAGGAAGAGAAGTTATTTATTTATGTGATCATTGTTGAGAGTGTCCACTAGTGAAAGTATGATCCCTAGGCTTTGTTTCCAAATATCGAATCACCGTTTATTTACTGTTCTACTACATGTTTACTTGCTGCCATATTTATTTCAGATTGTTATTGCCACTCATATTCATCCATATCACTTGCATTTTGCTATCTCTTCGCCGAACTAGTGCACCTATACATCTGACAAGTGTATTAGGTGTGTTGGGGACACAAGAGACTTCTTGTATCTTAATTGCAGGGTTGCTTGAGAGGGATATCTTTGACCTCTACCTCCCCGAGTTCGATAAACCTTGGGTGATTCACTTAAGGGAAACTTGTCGCTGTTCTACAAACCTCTGCTCTTGGAGGCCCAACACTCGTCTACGGGAATAGAAGCGTGCGTAGACATCAAGCTATTTTCACGGCGCCGTTGTCGGGAGGTAAGGTAAAAGGTATTCACATCCTCCGACTACTAAGCTATTTCCTAGCACCGTTGCCGGTGTGTGAGTGCTCGAAGCTATTTCCTTTAGATCCTGCAATTGCATCTTTTTGTTTCTTGTTTTTATTTTCACTAGTTAGGCTTAATGGAAAACAACAAAAAAAATTAGAGATCTTTATAAGCTTTATATTGAATTAGGACATGATGTGTTTGAAGAGAGAATTAAAAAACCCATGGAACTTTGTTTGAAAAATAGTTGTAGCAATGTTATTAGCATGAACTCTTTGAACACTATTATTGCTAATGCTATGGAAGAATTTAAGCTTGGGGAAGCTGGTTGTGATATTTTTAGTCCCCCAAGTTTTGAGGAGAAAATTTTCTTTGATGATACTTTGCCTCCCATTTATGATGATTATAATGATAGTGGTATTTTGGTGCCACCTACTATGGAGGATAAAGTTTATTATGATTATACCTTGCGTGCAATTTATGATGATTACAATGATGGTTGTGATAGTTTTACTCCCACTACTAATAAAATTGATTATGCTTATGTGGAGAGTAATGATACTTTTATGCATGTGAATAAGAATGCTTTATGTGATAGCTATATTGTTGAGTTTATTCATGATACTACTGAAAGTTATTATGAGAGAGGGAAACATGGTTATATGCATCTTAATAATATTAAGTTTCCCCTCTTTATGTTGAGAATCTTGAAGTTGCGCTTGTATTGCCTTTCTATGCTTGTTGCATTATGCTTACATGACTTGTTTATTTACAAGATTCCTATGCATAGGAAGCGGGTTAGGCTTAAAAGTGTTTCTTATTTGCTTTTGATGCTCTCTTTTGCTTCAACTCTTATTTCTTGCGAGAACATCACTAAAATTACTGAGCCCATCTTAATGGCTATAAAGAAAGCACTTCTTGGGAGATAACCCATGTTTTATTTTGCTACTTGTTTTGTTGTGTCTTGGAAGTTGTTACTACTGTAGAAACCTCTCCTTATCTTTATTTTATTGCATTGTTGTGCCAAGTAAAGTCTTTGATAGTAAGGTTGATACTAGATTTGGATTACTACACAGAAACAGATTTCTTGCTGTCACGAATTTGAGTAGGCCTCTCTGTAGGTAACTCAAAAAAATCTGCCAATTTTCGTGTGTGATCCTCAGATATGTACGCAACTTTAATTCAATTTGAGCTTTTTCATGTGAGCAAGTTAAGTGCCCCTGAAAAATTCGTCTTGACGGACTGTTCTGTTTTGACAGATTCTGCCTTTTATTTCGCATTGCCTCTTTTGCTATGTTGAATGGATTTCTTTGTTCCATTAACTTTCAGCAGCTTTGTGCAATGTCCAGAAGTGTTAAGAATGATTATGTCACCTCGAATATGTGAATTTTTGATTATGCACTTACCCTCTAATGAGTTTGTTTTGAGTTTGGTGTGGAGGAAGTTTTCAAGGGTCAAGAGAGGAGGATGATACAATATGATCAAGAAGAGTGAAAAGTCTAAGCTTGGGGATGCCCCCGTGGTTTATCCCTGCATATTTCAAGAAGACTCAAGCATCTAAGCTTGGGGATGCCCAAGGCATCCCCTTCTTCATCGACAACTTATCGGGTCACCTCTAGTGAAACTATATTTTTATTCAGTCACATCTTATGTGCTTTACTTGGAGCGTCTGTATGTTTTTGTTTTTGTTTTTATTTGAATAAAATCGGATCCTAGCATTCCTTGTTTGGGAGAAAGACACGCTCCGCTTTTTCATATGAACACTAGTGTTCTTCGCTTTTACTTTTAATGTTCAATGGCAAAAGTTGAAAGCTGCTGCATTTATTGCTATTTGGTTGGAAACAGGAAATGCTTCATGTGGTAATTGGTATATGGTCTTGAATAATTCGATACTTGGCAATTGTTTTGCTCAAATAGATCATGTTTAAGCTCTTGCATCATGTACTTTGCACCTATTAATGAAGAACTACCATAGAGCTTGTTGAAATTTGGTTTGCATGATTGGTCTCTCTAAAAGTCTAGATATTTTCTGGTGAGGTGTTTGAACAACAAGGAAGACAGTGTAGAGTCTTATAATGCTTGCAATATGTTCTTATGTAAGTTTTGCTGTACCGGTTCATACATGTGTTTGCTTCAAACAACCTTGCTAGCCAAAGCCTTCTACTGAGAGGGAATACTTCTCGTGCATCCAAATCCTTGAGCCAAAACCTATGCCATTTGTGTCCACCATACCTACCTACTATGTGGTATTTCTCTGCCATTCCAAAGTAAATTACTTGAGTGCTACCTTTAAAATTTCATTCTTTGTCTTTGCTATACATAGCTCATGGGAAAATAGCCTTAAAAAACTATTGTGGTATTGAATATGTTGCTTATGTATCTTATTTCTTATAAGTTGCTTGTTGAGCGGTAACCATGTTTCTGGGGACGCCATCAACTATTACACCTTTGTTGAATATCATGTGAGTTGCTATGCATGTTCGTCTTGTCCGAAGTAAGGGCGATTTATCATGATCAAATGGTTTGAGTATGCATATTGTTAGAGAAGAACATTGGGCCGCTAACTAAAGCCATGAATCATGGTGGAAGTTTCAGCTTTGGACATTAATCCTCAATCTCTTATGAGAATATTATCTCGTTGTTGAATGCTTATGCATTAAAGAGGAGTCCATTATCTGTTTTCTATGTTGTCCCGGTATGGATGTCCTTAGTTGAGATCTATCAAAAACGAGAAATCAAATGCGATCTATCTCCTTGGACCTTTGTATAGGCGGCATAGAGGTACCCATTCGTCACACTTGGTTGAAACATATGTAATGCAATGATAATCCATGTAAATCCAAGCTAATTAGGACAAGGTGCGAGCACTATTGGTATTCTATGCATGAGGCTTGCAACTTATAGGATGTCTTATGCATAACACATATGAATTATTACTACCGTTGACAAAATTGTTTCTATGTTTTCAAAATAAAAGCTCTAGCACAAAAATAGTAATCCATGCTTCCCTCTACGAAGGGCCGTTCTTTTACTTTATGTTGAGTCAGTTTACCTATTTCTTTCTATGTTAGGAGCAAACACTTGTGTCAACTGTATGCATTGATTCCTACATACTTGCTTATTTGCACTCATCATATTACTTTGTGTTGACAATTATCCATGAGATATATATCCATGAGATAAACATGTTGAAGTTGAAAGCAACTGCTGAAACTTATATCTTCCTTTGTGTTGCTTCAAAACTTTCTACTAAGAATTTATTGCTTTATGAGTTAACTCCTATGCAAGTCTTATTGATGCTTGTCTTGAAAGTACTATTCATGAAAAGTCTTTGCTATATGATTCAGTTGTTTAGTCATTGTCTTTACCATTGATTCGAATCACTTCATTCATCTCATATGCTTTACAACAGTATTGATCAAGATTATGATAGCATGTCACTTCAGAAATTATCCTTGTTATCGTTTACCTACTCGAGGGCGAGTGATACGTCTCAAACGTATCTATAATTTCTTATGTTCCATGCTACTTTTATGATCATACTCACATGTTTTATACACACTTTACATCATTTATATGCGTTTTCCGGAACTAACCTATTGACGAGATGCCGAAGGGCTAGTTGCTGTTTTCTGCTGTTTTTGGTTTCAGAAATCCTAGTAAGGAAATATTCTCGGAATCGGACGAAATCAACGCCCAGCATCCTATTTTTCCACGAAGCTTCCAGAACACCCGAGAGCCACCAGAGGGGAGCCCTGGTGGGCCCAGATGATAGGGCGGCGCGGCTAGGCTAGGGCCCGCACCCCCCTATTGTGTCACCACCCCGTCAGCCCTCCGACTCCGCCTCTTCGCCTATTTAAAGGTCCCTGACCTAAAACCTCGAGACGAAAAAGCCACGGTACGAGAAACCTTCCAGAGCCACCGCCATCGCGAAGCCAAGATCTGGGGGCATGAATCTCTGTTCCGGCACGCCGCCGGGACGGGGAAGTGCCCCCGGAAGGCTCCTCCATCGACACCACCGCCATCTTCATCGCCGCTGCTGTCTCCCATGAGGAGGGAGTAGTTCTCCCCCGAGGCTAAGGGCTGTACCGGTAGCTATGTGGTTAATCTCTCTCCTATCTACTTCAATACAATGATCTCATGAGCTGCCTTACATGATTGAGATTCATATGAGTTTTGTATCACTATTCATCTATGTGTTACTCTGGTGATGTTATTAAAGTAGTCTATTCCTCCTCCATGGTGTAAAGGTGACAGTGGTGTGCATCATGTAGTACTTGGCGTAGGTTATGATTGTAATCTCTTGTAGATTATGAAGTTAATTATTGCTATGATAGTATTGATGTGATCTATTCCTCCTTCATAGTGTGATGGTGACAGTGTGCATGCTATGTTAGTACTCGGTGTAATTGCAATGATCTATCATGCACTCTAAGGTTATTTAAATATGAACATCGAATGTTGTGGAGCTTGTTAACTCCGGCATTGAGGTGCTCTTGTAGCCCTACACAATCAGTGGTGTTCATCATCCAACAAGAGAGTGTAGAGTGGTTTTATTATGTGATCAATGTTGAGAGTGTCCACTAGTGAAAGTATGATCCCTAGGCCTTGTTTCTAAGCATCGAAACTCCATTTATTTACTGTTTTGTTGCATGTTTACTCGCTGCCATAATTTATTCAGATTGCTATTGCCACCTATTCATC
>NC_061513.1:152474614-152667719 GCF_022539505.1 Lolium rigidum
AACTACATTTTTATTCGGCCACATCTTATGTGCTTTTTCTTGGAGCGTCGTTTTGTTTTTGTTTTTGTTTTGTTTGAATAAAATGGATCCTAGCATTCACTTTATGGGAGAGATACACACTCCGCTGTAGCTTATGGACAAATATGTCCTTGGTTTCTACTCATAGTATTCATGGCGAAGTTTCTCCTTCGTTAAATTGTTATATGGTTGGAATTGGAAAATGATACATGTAGTAATTGCTATAAATGTTTTGGGTAATGTGATACTTGGCAATTGTTGTGCTCATGTTTAAGCTCTTGCATCATATGCTTTGCACCCATTAATGAAGAAATACATAGAGCATGCTAAAATTTGGTTTGCATATTTGGTTTCTCTAAGGTCTAGATAATTTCTAGTTTTGAGTTTGAACAACAAGGAAGACGGTATAGAGTATTATAATGCTTTCAATATGTCTTTTATGTGAGTTTTGCTGTACTAGTTCATCCTTGTGTTTGCCTCAAATAACCTTGCTAGCCTAAACCTTGTATCGAGAGGGAATACTTCTCATGCATCCAAAATACTTGAGCCAACCACTATGCCATTTGTGTCCACCATACCTACCTATACTACATGGTATTTTCCCGCCATTCCAAAGTAAATTGCTTGAGTGCTACCTTTAAAATTCCATCATTCACCTTTGCAATATATAGCTCATGGGACAAATAGCTTAAAAACTATTGTGGTATTGAATATGTAATTATGCACTTTATCTCTTATTAAGTTGCTTGTTGTGCGATAACCATGTTTCTTGGGGAACGCCATCAACTCATTGTTGAATTTCATGTGAGTTGCTATGCATGTTCGTCTTGTCCGAAGTAAGGGCGATCTACACTGAGTTGAATGGTTTGAGCATGCATATTGTGAGAGAAGAACATTGGGCCGCTAACTAAAGCCATGTTCCATGGTGGAAGTTTCGAGTTTTGGACAAACATCCTCAAATCTCTAATGAGAAAAGAATTAATTGTTGTTGAATGCTTAAAGCATTAAAAGAGGAGTCCATTATCACGTTGTCTATGTTGTCCCGGTATGGATGTCTAAGTTGAGAATAATCAAAAGCGAGAAATCCAAATGCGAGCTTTCTCCTTAGACCTTTGTACAGGCGGCATAGAGGTACCCCTTTGTGATACTTGGTTAAAGCATATGTATTGCGGTGATAATCCGGAGTAGTCCAAGCTAATTAGGACAAGGTGCGAGCACTATTAGTACACTATGCATGAGGCTTGCAACTTATAAGATATAATTTACATGATGCATATGCTTTATTACTACCGTTGACAAAATTGTTTCATGTTTTCAAAATCAAAGCTCTAGCACAAATATAGCAATCGATGCTTTTCCTCTATGAGGACCATTCTTTTTACTTTTATGTTGAGTCGGTTCACCTATTTCTCTCCACCTCAAGAAGCAAACACTTGTGTGAGCTGTGCATTGATTCTTACATACTTGCTTATTGCACTTATTATATTACTCTATGTTGACAATATCCATGAGATATACATGTTACAAGTTGAAAGCAACCGCTGAAACTTAATCTTCTTTTGTGTTGCTTCAATACCTTTACTTCGAATTATTGCTTTATGAGTTAACTCTTATGCAAGACTTATTGATGCTTGTCTTGAAATGCTATTCATGAAAAGTCTTTGCTTTATGATTCACTTGTTTACTCATGACATACACATTGTTTTGATCGCTGCATTCTCTACATATGCTTTACAAATAGTATGATCAAGTTTATGATGGCATGTCACTCCAGAAATTATCTTTGTTATCGTTTTACCGCTCGGGACGAAGCGAACTAAGCTTGGGGATGCTGATACGTCTCCAACGTATCGATAATTTCTTGTGTTCCATGCCACATTATTGATGTTATCTACATGTTTTATGCACACTTTATGTCATATTCGTGCATTTTACGGAACTAACCTATTAACAAGATGCCGAAGTGCCGATTCTTTGTTTTCTGCTGTTTTTGGTTTCAGAAATCCTAGTAAAGAAATATTCTCGGAATTGGACGAAATAAAAGCCCGGAGGCCTATTTTCTCACGAAGCTTCCGGAAGTCCGAAGGAGAGACGAAGAGGGGCCACGGGGTGGCCAAACCCTAGGGCGGCGCGGCCCCACCCCTGGCCGCGCCGGCTCGTGGTTTGGGCCCCTGTGCCGCCTCTTGACCTGCCCTTCCGCCTACAAATAGCCTCCGTGACGAAACCCCCGATGCAGAGAGCCACGATACGGAAAACATTGCGAGACGCCGTCGCCGCCGATCCCATCTCGGGGGATCCTGGAGATCGCCTCCGGCACCCTGCCGGAGAGGGGAATCATCTCCCGGAGGACTCTACACCGCCATGGTCGCCTCCGGAGTGATGAGTGAGTAGTCTACCCCTGGACTATGGGTCCATAGCGGTAGCTAGATGGTTGTCTTCTCCCCATTGTGCTATCATTGTCGGATCTTGTGAGCTGCCTATCATGATCAAGATCATCTATATGTAATTCTATATGTTGCGTTTGTTGGGATCCGATGAATAGAGAATACTTGTTATGTTGATTATCAAAGTTATGCTTATGTGTTGTTTATGATCTTGCATGCTCTCCGTTATTAGTAGATGCTGCTGGCCAAGTAGATGCTTGTAACTCCAAGAGGGAGTACTTATGCTCGATAGTGGGTTCATGCTGCATTGACACCTGGGACGGTGACGAGAAAGTTCTAAGGTTGTGTTGTCTTGTTGCCACTAGGGATAAAACATTGATGCTATGTCTAAGGATGTAGTTGTTGATTACATTACGCACCATACTTAATGCAATTGTGCTGTTGTTTTGCAACTTAATACTTGGAGGGGTTCGGATGATAACTCGAAGGTGGACTTTTTAGGCATAGATGCGGTTGGATGGCGGTCTATGTACTTTGTCGTAATGCCCAATTAAATCTCACTATACTCATCATGATATGTATGTGCATTGTCATGCTCTCTTTATTTGTCAATTGCCCAAGCTGTAATTTGTTCACCCAACATGCTTGTTCGTCTTATGGGAGAGACACCTCTAGTGAGCTGTGGACCCCGGTCCAATTCTCTTTCTTGAAATACAATCTACTGCAATACTTGTTTCTACTGTTTTCTCTGCAAACAATCATCTTCCACACAATACGGTTAATCCTTTGTTACAGCAAGCCGGTGAGATTGACAACCTCAACTTGTTTCGTTGGGGCAAAGTAGCTTGGTTGTGTTGTGCGGGTTCCACGTTGGCGCCGGAATCTACGGTGTTGCGCCGCACTACATCCCGCCGCCATCAACCTTCAACGTGCTTCTTGGCTCCTCCTGGTTCGATAAACCTTGGTTTCTTTCTGAGGGAAAACTTGCTGCTGTGCGCATCATACCTTCCTCTTGGGGTTGCCCAACGAACGTGTGAAATACACGCCATCATTGACCAACTTGCAGTGGAAGTTGGAGTGTGTGGACTTCCCCGTTGCAGATCGATGTGAGCCAAGCATGACATATCCCTGTATTCTTCATATGTTTGGGGAGCGCGGGTTCCGGCAATCGTGACCCCATCACCGCGCTGCTGGCCCCTGCCGGATCTGCAACCACAGACGTAGCCTCGTCCTCCGCCTTGACCTCTATGGAACGTCATGGCGACCATGTCGGATCCTCTAGTCTTCTGGTCATCAGGGGGTTCTTCTGCTTGTTATTGTCGTTACTGCTTTTCTTTTGCTGGTGCAGGGGTATAGTTGTTGCCTGCAAGTCTCTGCCTGCTTCATCATCCGCTGCTGAGTGGATACTAGCGATGGAGATCATCTCATTAAGGTTTAGCCTTTGCGCTTTGTGTTTGCACGTCAGCTTGTGCCGGAGCAAACTTCCCCTATGCAATCCTCCTATGAAGGCCAACATAGCTGTTGTTTCGTCAATGTTCTCGCAGGAGTTTCTTGTCTCTAACCACCGGGAAAGATATTCTCGGGAGGTTTCCGACTTCTTCTATATGCACGCCAGCAAGTCATTGTCTGTGTGAGGCCCCTTGTAGGTTCCATTGAAGTGTGCCTCGAAGGCTATCTTCACGGTACACCAAAAAAAGATGGAGTTCTGTAGGAGTTCATGAAGCCATGCACGAGATGGACCAACAAGGTACAACTGGATCATGCGGCAGGTGATATTGGCGTTTCCTCCTGCAAAATCGACGGCATCGTAGTAGTCATCGATCTAGGTGTCAGGTATTTCCTTGACATCATAATGCTTCAAGTTTATGGGTAGCATGATTTTCAGGCATTTTGGCGTATTCTCCTCGTGGATTCTCTTCGCATAGCACTTAGGCCAGTGTAGCCAACTTGGTATTCGTTCAAACGGTCCTGAGCGTCTCGGATGGACCAGTTGTTTCCGCCTTTTCCGCCATCGGGGGAGCGTGATCGTGACCATGACCTTCTGCCTCCGCCTCCCTTATTAGGTGGCAGTAACAAAGAGCCGTGCGGGGGCTTATGATGCCTTTTTTGCCTCCTTCACGCCATGGTTGCCTGCCTTCGCCTCCGCAATCATTGTTCTGGCCCCTCCTAGGTTTCCTCCTTCACGCCGTGGATGTTTATTCCGCCAGGCCCATGGGGCCAAGCGTTTTCGACATGACTTTGTGAGCGAGGGAGCGGTGGCGCCTAGCGGTGCCTTGGTGGCGAGGTGTTATGGTACTTTCTTTGCCAGTGAACATTGGGCCCTTCCCTTTGTGTTTATCCTTAGGAGTATCCGAAGTTACGGGGTCGGGGTTTGGGTGTTCCTTGGTCTTTCTCCGGCGTTCCGTTGAGCCAGTGTAGGATTGGTTATTGCGGTGGTCCTGATTTTTTCTGGAAGGAAAATTTTGCGCCGTGGACATACACGCCTCCGGGTTGGAAGCTAGCCTGCGTGAAGTATCCGCCTTGCTCTGCTGCTTCAACTGCCAACGGTTGCCCCTGAGGTATTCGGAGTCGACCTTACCATCGTTGTTGGCCAGGAGCTCCGCCGCTTTTTCCATGTTATCCTTTGGGGTTGCCAAAGGTTTGCAGTGAGCTGCCTCGTCGAAGTTGATATTGCGAGGGAGGATTGTATCTCTCCACCTCGTCCTCTTTTGCTTCACTTCTCGTTGGATGCACTTAACGTGTGTCTCCCATTGGTCTTTGAGCTCTGCCGCTTTCCGATAAGCATCCTCCGCTTTTCACTGATGCATGCGGGCTTGGTCGTACTCTTTGACCATAGGGACCTTGTCCTTTAGGATGGATGCGTTAAACTTGGTGAGGTTCCGAGCTTCAGCCAGGAGTTCTTGTTGTCTTGCTTCAAAGGCTTCCGGATCCACCACCACATCTGGGGTGATTGGGTTGGTTAGGATTTGCTTGTGCTTGCCGTTTTCTCCATTCTGGCCTGCTATCCGCATGAGTGTCTCAGCTTATGTATCCTCCGTGAAGTCCGGGTACCGGCAGGGTGGCTGATCCATCCGATGGGTACGGACCCGTGGCGAAGCATCTGGAAGCTTTGGGTCCGAGAGTCCTGCTTGTGGCGGAGTCTTGTCTGAATCTTCCTGCTCTTCCTCATCTAGGCCAGCTAAATCCACGAAGACCTGCTTTGGCGGAGATGATTCACCATCAGCTTCCTCAACATCCATCTCCTTGCACCAAGTGTCTTGCTCTTCCGACGGGAAGGGGGAGACATCATCTGCGAGTTGGATGAGGTCATTGACGGTGCTTGATGGAAGCGGTTGGGGAACCCCAAGAGGAAGGTGTGATGAGCACATCGGTAAGTTTTCCCTCAGTAAGAAACCAAGGTTTAATCAACCAATAGGAGAAAGGTGTGACTTCTGAAGGTGTTGCTAGCTGACTAGTGGCAGGGCGCACTACCAGCGTCAACAACAACGTGGAACCTGCACACAACACAACCAAAAAACTTTGCCCCAACTTACAGTGAGGTTTTCAATCTCACTGGTTTGCTGAACACAAAGGATTAGACGTATCAAGTGGACGAAGATGTTTGCAGTAATTAAAGAAAACAGTGCTTGCGGAAAGTAAACATAACAAATTGCAGTGGTTGAATTTATCAGTGTAAAGGAAAGGATCGGGGTCCACAGTTCACTAGAGGTGTCTCTCCATAAAGATATATAACATGCTGGGTGAACAAATTACAACTAGGCAATTGACAGAATATCGACCATACATGACAAGATGATTACTATGAGATTTGTTTGGGCATTACAACATAATAAATAGACCGTAATCCAACTGCGTCTATGACTAATAATCCACCTTCCGGTTATCGTCCGAACCCCTTCCAGTATTAAGTTGCAGGCAACAGATTATCGCATTAAACAATGTGTGTAAAGTAAGCAATAGAATTACCCTTGGATAAAACATTGTTGTTTTCTCCCTAGTAGCAACAACACATTTAAAATCTTAGGAGTTATTGTCACTCTCCCAGAAAACTAGAGGCATGAACCTACTATCGAGCATAAATACCCCCTCTTGGAGTCACAAGAATCTTCTTGGCCAGAGTATCTACTAGCAACGGAGAGCATGCAAGATCACAAATAACATATGACAAGAATATATAATCGATCTCAACATAGTATTCAATATTCATCGGATCCCAGCAAACACAACACGTAGCATTACATAAGGATGATCTTGATCATGTAGGGCGGCTCACAAGATCTAAACATGAGGCACAAATTGGAGAAGACAACCATCTAGCTACTACTATGGAACCATAGTCAAGGGATGAACTACTCACACATCACTTCGGAGGTGGGCATGGCGATGTAGATGCCTCCGGTGATGATCTCCCCCTCCGGCAGGGTGCCGGGAAGAGCTTCAGAACCCTCCCGAGCTAGGGTCTGCAATGGCGGCCGCGACGGAACTTCTCGTGGATGGAGGCTCGGGTGTCCAAGGTTTTCCAGAGATCGTGATTAAATAGGCGGAGGGGCGATGTCGGTGGAGGCCAGGTGAGCCACACCACCCCTAGGCGTGGGCCAGGGACAGGTCGCGCCTAGGTGTGGTCTGGATGCCCTGCGCCTCTTCTTCGACCCCCCTCTGGACTCTGTCTTCGTTACGGAAAAATATTGACTTCGGCCTTTTGTTTCGTCTAATTCTGAGAATATTTCTTGTACAACTTTTCTGAAATACAAAACAGCAGAAAACAGGGAACTGACACTGTGGCATCTTGTTAATAGGTTAGTGCCGGAAAATATAGAAAAGTGCAACGAAGCATGAGCAAAACATATATAAATTGGTGTAAAACAGGGCATGGAACATCAAAAATTATAGATACGTTTGAGACGTATCAGTCATCAAGTAAGGATCCATCATTATCTCCGGCACTCTCTAACTGCTCGGATCCAGCACCCTCTTGAGGAGAGGCGGATCCTGGTGTATATGCGAGGAAGTACAAGAAGTGAAACCTTTGCTTCTCTAACACCTGGGAAACCCAATTGGATCTGCGTTTGTCTTCCTCTGCTTTTTCCTGCTCAGGGACGGATAGGGTGGGCTTTTAAATTTCCAGATCCAAGGCAGAATTTTCCTTAGGAAGCTCTAGCGACTCAGATCGGATCTTTGCAACTGCGTCCAGCTCGACGACGGTCGTAGCTGCAGTACTTACCAGTGAGTTTCCGTTGAAATCGACGGTTTCGGCGATGAAGATGTGTATCCCGCCGATCGGGATGATGGAGAGCTTGACGGGGTATGTCCTGGCTAGCCGGAATCCAGCACTCGTCCGGCGGGACGATCGGAAAGTTGCCGGCGTACAAGATGCGCTCCACAGTGATTGTGTCGCCAACGCCTCCAAAGGCGGAACCCGCCGGTTCCAGCCTCCAGACGCCACTGGCCCCATGGTGGGCACCAACTGTTGTTGCTTACTCGACAATACCCTGGAGGAGGCATCCTCATGGAAGGTGAAGAAGACGAGGCCAAAGGGCGGAGAGCCATCGAGATAGGAGTACGCGATTTATCCAGCTTCGGATCATGCTGCACGGAGGTAGGGCCTACTGTTGCTTGTCTGGAATTTTATGTGGACGCTTTCACATTGTTACAATGAGTTGTGGGCGTCCCCCTAGGGCTCCCGGGATCTGGCTTATAAAGGCGCACGGATCTAGGGTTTCTACGGAGAGTTCTACCCGGAATACAAGTTACCTAACTACGGAACATTACATTGTCGTGCACGTCAAGGATCCTCCTACCACTAACTTGTCGTCATGGATCCGGCTACCTTCATGGGCCTTCATAGATCAGACTCCTGGCGTAGGTCAGTTTGGATCCGGCTCCTTGCTCCTGGGATGGACTTCTTCCATCTTCACTCAACAACAATTGGGCCGCTCGGTGGGCCATATGCCACCACCACCATCTGTGGGGCACCCGGGGTTGCCGGATCTAGACTATGTCGTTGGCATACCCATGAAGTATACCCACAACAGAGACAGAGGTGGCCGCTACTCTGAGTGTGGTTCTTCTGAGTGCTATGTACCCTCTGTCGGCGCCTGCTCGACGTTGTTTCCTCTAGGTCTGGTCAGGTCCTACCGCCATCTCACCTATTTTGGGAGGGCCATACGTCGACGTGTACCTCCCTAGGCTATGTGTCATTCTAAGTTGTCCTGCTATGGTTGTGACGCGCTTTCGAGACCTTGCGCCCCTTCTTCGCGCCTTTGTTGGCCGGTAGTTCTGCAAGGCGGGTTCTTGTTATGTGCTAGTTTGCATGGGCGTTGTATGTCGGAAGGCATCATTTGCTCGGTTCTCGATCTGGTTTCCCTCGTAAACTGGATCATGATGTTCTCTTGTAAGCTTAATACAATGCCGCGTAAATTTCCCTGCGGGTTCTCGAAAAAAAGATTTCTCTCTATCGGTTTAGTCAAATATTACATCATTTTTAGATGGAAGTTAAGCTGCACAATGGAAGCTTCTAAAATTGCACTATTTATATGATAATCTTTTAAACAATCTTTGTTGAGATGAACGAAAGACCCAAAAAAGTAGTATAAGTAGTCAAGAAATGCTCCATTTTACATTTTTTTTTTTCGAGAACTCGCAGGAGATCTGCGTGTCATTTCATTAAGCTTGAGGAGGAAAACGAGTTTTACACGCCCAAAGGGCACCACCCCGCCATACCGGCGGTCGAGACCTAGCTTACACCTCTAGCTAACCCACGCCTGCTTGCGAGCCAGAGGTTCCATTCCTCGACGGCCCTTTCAAGCACTACACCTACCGGTGTGACTACTCCCTCAAACACCCGCGCATTGCGCTCAACCCAGAGAGCCCGCATGACAAGCATGATCGCAGAGTTGGCCCTCTTGGCGTCCCGCCGCGCCAGCCGGTCGGAAACGCCAGGCCACCAGATGGTGAGCGAGCTGTCGGCGGATGGACCTGGCAGGTCTAGACCAGTGCGACGGCCAAAGCCGGTCCAAATCGCATGCGAGAAAGTGCATTGCAGCGAAATGTGGTCTGCCGTTTCGTCGACGGTACCGCAAAGAGGGCACAGCACGTGAGACGGTAGGCCTCGCCTCAAGCGGCGATCAGCAGTCCAGCACCTACGACGGAGCGACAGCCAGGCGTGGAATCTGTGCTTGAACGGGGCGAAGGAGTGCCAGATGTTGGCTGCGCCAGGTAGTGCCGTGGTGCCGTGGAAGAAGGCACGGTATGCCGACTTCACGGAGAACACACCATCAGCCGTCCACTTCCACCTGAAAGAATCCTCCCCGACTCCAAGGCGCACCGAGGCGACCGCATTCCAGAGTTTGAGGTATTGCACAACCGCATCAACAGAGAGCTCTCCATGTCAAGCGCCCAGGCGTTGAGGGGCACCGCATCTCTGACAGTGCGCCGCTTGATGCAGCTGGGTCGGACCAACCCCAGCACGGCCGGAGCGATCGCCGCGACCGAGAGGCCATGGAGCCACGGGTCCTCCCAAAAACTGAGCAAAGCACCCGAGCCGACCGTGATGTCAACGGAGGCGAAGAAGAGGGCTGTTGCATCCTGGTTGACATCGAACGGGAGGCCCGACCATGCTCTATCGGAGGCCGTACGCTGGAGCCAAATCCAGCGGGCTCGGAGGGCAGCATGCATCCAGCGCAGGTTAGGGAGGCCAAGCCCTCCCAGCTCCTTCGGGGCGCACACCGCATCCCACGCAACGAGGCAGTTACCACCGTTAGCCTCATTTTTGCCCGCCCAAAGGAAGCCACGCCGCAGCTTGTACACGGCATGCAAGAACCAAGGCTCCACATCAAGTGCCATGAGCTGGTACACCACGGAGGCCGCCATGACAGCCCTGACGTAGGCCACTCGCCCTTCTCTAGACATGAGGCGGGCCTTCCAAAATGCCAACTTGTTCGCCAGCTTGTCGAGAACAGGCTGCAAGTCCCCTTTGGTTGGTTTGCGCAAGGACAGCGGGAGCCCCAGATATGGCATGGGGAGGGAGCTGAACGGGCATGCAAGGGTGGGAGCCGCTGCCACCCTGGATTCCTCATCGCAGCGGATAGGGGCGGCCAAGCTCTTGAGGTAGTTGACCTCCAAGCCAGAGGCGTCCCCGAAGCATCGCAGGATCTCCTTGACCGCCCGCAACTCACCCTGGTCAGGCCTGGCAAACACCACAATGTCGTCCGCATAAAGGGAGACATGGTGCTGCAGCCCAAAAGCCCCCAGGTCCGCCAGCACGTTGGCCCTTTCGGCCGCGCGGAACATGGCATCAAGAACATCCATGACAAGGACAAACAGCAGGGGGGATAGCGGATCACCCTGCCTTAGCCCTCGCCCGTGGAAAAAAGCCGGGCTCGCAGCGCCATTGACTAGGACCTGCGTCGTAGCAGAGCGGAGCAGCATGAGCAGCCACCTAATCCACCTCGCACCGAAGCCACGCTGCCGCAGCACACTCAGTAGGAAAGGCCAGGACACGCTGTCAAAGGCGCGGGCCACATCTAGCTTGAGAAGCAGGGCAGGGACCTTCCTCCGGTGGAGCAACCTAGCGGACTGCTGGACCAAGACGAAGTTGTCCTGGATACATCTGCCTCGGATGAAGGCGCTTTGGTTGCGCCCAACCAGCTCCGCCATCCTAGGAGCGAGACGTAAGGCCATGATCTTGGCAATGAGCTTGGCGAAGCTGTGGACTAGGCTGATCGGGCGGAAATCCTTCAAGTCCACCGCACCATCCCGCTTAGGGATAAGCGTGATCAACGCCGAGTTGAGCTCACCCAGGCCCTGGTCCCGACCAAGCGACACCTCCGTCACGGCGGCCATCACGTCAACCTTGATGGTAGCCCAACAAGCCCGGAAGAACTCCCAAGACAAACCGTCAGGTCCGGGAGACTTGTTGGCGGGCATAGACTTGACCGCGCTCCACACTTCCTCCTCAGAGAAGAGAACCTCCAAGGCCGCCAGATCCACCGGGGCAAGGCCCATGCTTTCCAGGTCCAGGTCATGAACCCTGGGTCTGGCTTGGCCCAGCAGGCGTTGGAAAAACCCCGCAGCTAGGTCTACCATGCCGGCCTGGTCCACCGCCATGCACTCTCCGTCGCGCAGCGAGGCAATGTGGTTCCTCCGCTGCCGCTTGGAGGCTTGGATGCGGAAAAACTGCGCGGATGCATCCACGTCGAGGGCACCCACAATACGTGCCCTCTGCCTGGCAATGGTGCGGTCCAAGGACGCGAGCCCGAGGACACGGCGTTTGAGGTCACGTCGGAGGGCCAACTCCGGAGCTTCGAGGGTGCGATGGTCCTGGGCGCGATCAAGCTGGAGAATAACCTCATTCGCGACGAGGATTTGATCGCGGATGTTGCCCACCCTCCGGGCGCTCCACCGCTGCAAGTCCCTGGCCACCCGTCGAAGCTTGAGGTCGAGCCGGCGCAGCGGGTTAGCGTGGGCAGCTGTTGGCGCACCCCAAGATTCGGCGACGGCCTCCTGGAACCCATGGAGCTTGACCCAAAAGCTCTCGAAAGTGAAGCGCCGTTTGCAGCGAATGTCAACAGCGGTCGACATAAGCAGCGGTGCATGATCGGACAGCGAGGACGACAGCGCCGAGAGACTGGCCGTGGGGTGCAAGGCGTCCCAATCAAGCGAGGAGAACCACCTGTCCAACCGCTCAAGCGTAGGAGGGTCGCGGCCATTGCTCCACGTGTACCGACGCCCCAAAAGGTTAGCCTCTCGGAGCTCAAGGTCGTTGACGAAGCGACGGAACATGGCCATACGGCGGCGGTTGATGTTAGCGTTGTTCTTGTCGCGCGCGTCCAGAATCATGTTGAAATCTCCCGCCACCGCCCAAGGCCCAGGCAAGGATCCACGTAACATACGGAGCTCGTCAAGAAAGGTAGCCCGCAACTCATCCACAGTGGGGCCGTAAACCGTCGTTAGCCACCAGGGCTGGCCCCCCTCCTGGGAGAGGAGGATAGAGACGGAGAAACGATCTATCCTCTGAGCAAGGACAGATACAACCTGCGACTTCCAGGCGATGATAACACCACCCGCCGAACCAACAGAGGGCAAGTAAGCGAACCCGTCAAATCCGGGCCCAAACGACTCAACAATGATGTACGGGGTTACAACTTGGAGCTTAGATTCGGACACACAGACAACAGACGCACCCGCCTCAGAGATCGCGGTCCTAGCGACCGATCTACGGGCTGGGCAGTTGAGGCCCCGCAAATTCCACACTTTAACATTGATGTTCTTGGGGTTTGGCTCCATAGAGAAGTTCCACAAGGGTAGACAACCTAGGCGCCTAGACAGCCGGCGTCACCACCTCATCGCCGTCCCCATCCAAGGCCTGGGGTAGCCCAAAGAGGGCAGCGATGGCGGACACTTGCTCCGGCCCCAGCGGCGAGGCGAAGATCGCGGCGTACTCGTCCAACTGGGCAGCCGAGAGGCGCTCCTCCATGCGGGACACCCCAAGCTTGTGCATAAGGATGCGCTGAGCACGCTTGATCGCTGACGTGCCCTTCCCCTTGGCAGCAAGGCGCTTACTGCGGCGAGCCGACGGCTGGGACACCTGGAACAACCTCCGGCGCACAACCTTGGGATCAGGCAGCGCCAACAGCGAGTCCTCGATGCGGCTACGAAACTGCTGGAGCAGGGCTTCCAGCGCGGCCGCGCCAGCTGCAAGGGGCGGCGAGGGTGGGATCTGGGCCGCTTCATGGGGGTCCAACGGCCCGGCCACCTCAGCCACATGCGGAGCAGGGGTCACAGCGGGGGTAGGCATCATGTGCATGCCTAAACTCTGGCCCGGGGAACCGGCCAAAGGAGACATCACGCGTGGCAGGGCTGCCTCGTCACGGGAAGCATGCAAGTGGCATGCAGGCGTGCGTGAAGGAGAAGCCTGATGCGGAAGGCCCGAACAAACCGTAGCAGCCTCGCAGGCCGCCCTGCGCTCCGAAAGGAAAGATTCTGCAGCCTCGATCGCCACAGCGTTCCCGCGGAGGAAAGCCGCTGACTCCGCAGCGTTCCCGTGAGCGCTGGCCGCGGACCCCACCATCGATAGCCGTTGACTGAGGGGAGGACTGGTCAGGATCGGTCCAACGGGCGACCGAGAACCCGCGTCTCCGCGCGCACGCGGCCTGAGCGGCCCAGCAACCGAGCAGGCGGAGCCCACACTGGCAAGCACGCGCGACGAGGCGCATGGCCCATGCGCCATGGCCGCGTCCACCCTCGTAGCGCTGGCGTCAGCCCTACTAGGGCAACCTCCAATGCGGCACACAAGCGCGCCGCCATCGTCTTCAGGTCCGGCCGCCGAAGGAATCGGCTGCCAGCGGCCGGAGGGGGCAAGCTGGGCCACAGAGGGACCGGTGGCCGCCACGGGCTCAGCCGGGCCCTGGTCATGACGTCCTCGTGCACGACGCCGCCGTGGAGCACGACGACGCCTCCTCCGGCGAGCGGGACCATCCGGGCCATCCATGCCGCCGCCGCCCTCAGACCCAGCGCCGCTGCCACCCAACGCCGGCGGAGAGCCGTCAGAGGAACCGGGGACACCACCAATCAACCAAGAAGACACCCAAAATCTGATTTGGTACCACAGGACCTTGGGAGACTCCGATCGCGGCCGCCGGCGCCCGTCGAACACCACCAGCCGGTCACCATGGCCCGGCTCGGGCACAGCAAGCCAGCGGACGGCGGGGATCGCCGCAACATCGTGGGTCCAGAGGGATAGCCTAAAGCAGGACATGTCCCTTCTGCTGGCAGTGGCCGGATCGACGGCGTCAATCAGCCCACTGTCCCCCAGAAGCTTGATGGCGGTGCGCTCGGACCAAGCGTGCGCCGGAATGCCCCTAATCTCAAGGTCCGCCAAGAACGGGGTCTCACGGAGGAGAGCACCGACGCGTCGAGACCAGGGCGCAAGGTTGAGGGAGCACCGCGATGAGGACACCCTTCCGGTAGCCACCAGCAGATCGCGCACCTCACGGTCCCGGCAGAGAAGGAGGAAGTCCGCCGGCTCGAAGGAGCGAATGGAGAAGTCCGAAGAGGAGAGGCCAAGCTGCTCATGGATAGCCGCCTCAGCCATCTCAGGGGACACCTCCGGGCGCGTGCCGGTCACCGTGGCCAGGACAGCCCGGTCTAGGTCGACCTCAAGCTGCACCATACCAGAGGAAGGACGGGAGGACGTAGCACACGTCGACGGAGTCGAGCGGCGGGGGCGGGGGCAACGGCGCGTCGACGGACGTGGCCGGAGTAGAGGAGGTGAAGGGCGCGGAGAAGTCCACCGGATCGGAGCTGCGGCCACGCGAGCCACCTGAGGTGACCACGTCGCGCCAGGATCTGGCACCATCAGCGACAGGAGGTACCGGCGACGCCTGTGGCGCGGCAGCCGCTCCACCGGCCCCACGTGTGACTCGAACAGGCGGCGCAGGCGGGCGCGGCGGAGGTGAGCCAAAGCTGCCACGGGGGCGCTTGCAATCCCTCGACATGTGCTGCGTGCCGCCACAGCGCACGCACCTGGTCTCGTTGCTACACTGGGCGGCAATGTGGTCCTCCTCGCCGCAGTTGTAGCAGCAGCCGTGGAGGGCCGCCGGGATCCGCGCACCGTTACCACCCTGAGGCGGGCGCGCGGCTGGGAGCAGGCGACGTGGTTGGCGAGCCCCCCCACGAGGAGCAGCATCCTGCGGCAGAAGAGCACGGGCACGCGCGCGGCGGGCATTGCGGCCCTGCTGAGTTTGCCACCCACCACCAGCAGGAGCGGGCGCGACCGCCGCAGGCGGCGCGGCGGGAACCCGCGACGGACGACTGGGGCCTGCACCGGCGTCCCAGCCCCTCGACCCCAGCCCCAGGGCAGGAGGAGCAACGACCATGGAGCGCAGGGGAGGTGCAGGAGCACAGGAGGTTACCGAGTCCGCGCTGAAAGGGAAGTGGAACTCCTTTTGATCTTCTTCTGATTATGATAAACATGTCTGGAATAACACCGCGTAGCTAGGTTGCCGCTCCCACCGCGCCGCCGCCGCCGGGGCCGCAGCCCCCCTCCCTCCTCCATGGGCTCCCACGTCCTCCTCTCCATTTTACATTTTGGTTATGCAACCAACCGTACCCATCTTTATAATGTTATCGCCCTTGGGGACAAGAAGAATCCATCTATCAAAAAATCTGGCAACCACTTGCTGTTAGAGCATAAAAAGAAGACCTTGAGTCCTTGAGTCCAGGTCTTCCAAATTAAATTGTGTACATCAATCTCGATGCCTAAATCTTAGATCCGCCCCAGCAAGTTTATGCAAGTCAAATGTTGATGTAAATAAAAATATAAATCGGGTGAACAAAGACATTTGCACATGTTATATAAAACGCATTTGACAAAGAAACACTTAAAGAGTTTAGTATGTATTCCCTCCCTTGTTAAATATAAGGTCACTATGAAAAATATATTTGTATGTATATAAGACCACTAACATTAATTGATTTTTTTATTAGATTTGTACTTCGTAAGATTGCATGTAGATGTAGAAAATGAGAGATCTCATACAACACATTTAGGCTACTCGTAGTGGAAGGTAAAATAAGAAGTGTAATGTTATGATAACATAGCCAATTACCACAAGTATCTCTCTTCTATTTAATACATGTCATGTTATCAAAATATTTAGCTGACATTGCATGTGGGTGCATGTTACCACCTAATTTATCCCCACTATAAGTAGTCTAATTAACCCGTAATAAAAAGTATTTTTACGTAATTAATCGTGCTACTTGGTACCTTTAATATGGATTTGTGGTCTTGTATATAAGAACGGATGAAAGCAGTTATTTGTCCCACAATTCTTGTCATGGTTAAACTAAAACCAGACCATGAAACGGAGGTTAATCAACAGATCATGGTGGGTCAACTCTCGTTCAGCCATAAATAAGCCATGCGCGCAGCACCTGCCCACGAACATCGAGTAAGGGAAGCGAGCGAAGCCGAGAGCAACCACTGAACCACACACACACACATCAGATCGAGAAGTTGCCTGTTCCACCCCCTGTTAGATTGGAGATCGGAAGATGGGGCGTTTCTTGCCTCTGTGCGTGCTCCTCCTCGCACTTGTCTGCTCCGCGAGCCTCATGAACAGCGCGGAAGGGGGGATCCCAGGCGTAGGCGCAGGCGTAGGCCTCCTCTCCGGCAGCAGCAGCAGCCCCCGTAGCCTCAGTGGCGGCACGTGGGCGGCGTGCGTCGGCTCCTCGCTGCTCGCCACGGTTGCCATGCTGCTGTAGCTGCTTCGCATCAGGATTGTGTGCTGCGGCTGGCTTGCTAGGAGCTTCATGACCGAGATTTGTTTGGTCTGTAATTCAGAGTTCGAATTTATCAGGATATATACTGCTCGGTTCGTGTTTTAAAATAAGAAGGTCTAGGTTGTTTCTATTTCAATCTTAATCGATTTTGAACTGTTTGGTCACATTTTGTTAATCTTAGTCGATCTTTGAAGAGGATCCAGATTCAGCGGTTCATTTATGTTTTTTCTTCTTCTCAGTCTTCTCTTCTGTCACTCAATGGAAACTTCACATGATCACATCCGTGGCTCTGCCCCCGGCTGAGTAGCTTGGTGTTCTCGGTGGTTTATTTCCCCTGGATCGTCTTTAATCCATACCCCTGCACATCCGTGAAAAAACCCAGGTACGACAATGTCTCCCCCTCTGCTGGTCTGCTCCACCTCAGAAACCGCCGTCATGTTCAAGAAAGAAAACTGCACTAAATGTAGACCCAAAAAAAAAATACTTACTTTCATGCTAATCTGAAAGGACACTAAGTACAGACCAAAAAATGGATCATCGTCCCTCCAGATTCGCGTCTACACTAATTAGTAAACAGTAAAACTTACCTAGCTAAGAGTCTCCACAGCGATTTAGACTCTTGAGCCGTCGGATCTGGTCATCCAAGAGTCAGGATCTGCTCAGTATTACCGAAACGTTTAATTCGTTCAATCGCCTGAATCAGCTCATCCTCATTGCTGGGCTGCTACTCCTCAAATTGAGCTAGCCCACTCATGATTAGTCGGGCCGTAAAACTCTCATATGGGCCAATACCCTTACAGCTTTTTATTTTTTTTCTTCTAAGCGCAGGCGAGGGCCCCATCTTCCTCGTTGCCCCTCTCCCCTGGCCGCACAGTAGCACGCCGACGTTCCTCCTCCACCCGTGCTTTGACCGCATCGCCTCTTTGCTGCGCAATCAAATCGCGCCGGCCAAGAAATAGAGAGGTGATGATAGCAATCCGGTGTTCCCGTGGGTTGCCAGTCTCCATCTATTTCGCGTCGATTTGTAAGACCCCACCCAAATTGACAACTTCTTCTCCGGTCACGGCGCCGGCGCGGGTCGGATGGTGGGCAGGCAGCAGAGCGGACTCCCTCCATCCGGGCCTAGGATTCGTCGATTCGCCTTTGGACACGGCCCAACTTCCGACGAACGCCTCCCCTTCCGTTCGTTTGGGCGTTGTCGTAACCATTATCTGCTGCAAATTGAAACCGCCGGCGTCGTAATCATGGTGGTAATTTTTTGACCCTCTCAGGCCTGTTATTATGGTGATTAATATCGCCGTTATTGTGAGTTCTCTTTTCTCATCCATATATATGCGCAGCGAGCTTTGCTTTGCCCCTTCATTCTCGCCTTCCACCTCTATGTTCCATGCTTAAGACAGCTTTTCTGTTTGGTTGTCATCCTCGTTCTCTGTATTTTCATCAGCGTCAACACTAGGTAGCCAATTGACTTATTGTTCTTTGTTTCAGGTATTGCCGTGCATGTTCATCTGAGATTTTTATTCAGAGGCCGCTCACAGCAACCTTCATCTGCAACCATGTGTTCTGGATAGGTACACTCATTCATACAATTTGATCTTTATCAATCCATTTTAATATTTCTTACATCTATTATTTACTTTCAGTTTCTTCTTTACTATCTGCGAGATGTTCAATGTGTAATCCAAATGAAATACTCACTTGGGAGCTTGTGAGATATTCAGAAATTTTCGTTGGTTAACCATGTTGTTATTTATTCTCGTCAGATGTTGCTTTCTAGATTTGTTCTCTTGTCGATTTGAGCCAGGGCGGGAGCACACAGCTTTTGCTTAATTTGTTGAAGGATTACTTACCTCCACCTTTGTTTGCGTGGTTGCAACCTTTATACTTTATTAATCAATGGGTAATCCATTCTTCATAGACCCAACTGAGTGACTTATGTAACCCTGCACTCTTGCAGTGCTTTGGTTTCTCAAGAAAGCTTGCAGAGTTTCTTAAATTATGTCAACTTGTTGTCGTGTTGTCAGCCTGTATAAGAAGAGCCATACATGTTCTATACTACCAAAAAAATCATCATATTTTTTCTCTTGCAACTTGATGTGATAAGTTTTTTGTATTGAGAAACTAGGCTCTTGTCTTTGAAGTAGCATGCGATAGAACGTTCGAGTGCTGAGAATGTGTAGGACATGCACACTCCATCCACAACATGGAGCTCCTTGCGGCCATGCTCCAGGTATGATTATCACCCATCTAATGTGTTGTGCATACTCATAAATAGCAGGATTCACTTTATCCTTGGATGTAAACTTTCTAATCTCGAGAAAGATATACCTAGCTTTCATGCTTTGAAGTGTATGGTCATCTTATATATATGCTGCATTTCCTGTATTTAGTAATACAATCTGGGTAAAAGATAGCTTGAATGATCTTATGAGTACATGTGTAATTAATTCCCTATATGTTATTTTGGGAAAGAGTCAAATCCATATATACTATATTATTGCTATCGCAGTGTTAAATTGTTGGTTGCTTGTAACTGATAGTAATTCTCAGTTCTGTGCTGATCGAAATATCAGTTATAAAGTTTTCTTATTCTTTCAACAAGGTTACTAATGGTCACCAAAGTTACAGCCATTGTGGAGATGTCATCTATTTTGTCTGGTCTATATAAAATGTGAATTGCGTTATGTCAGTCTGCAAGTATTCTACTGATATGTATATATTCTGGCCCCACATGCCAATGAGTCATTTTCACCGGTTCTAATCTGGGTGATTGAGTCCCAGCTAATAAGGAGAATGATCCATTGATTGTTGCCAGATAAGCTATCGCATATTTACATATCCTTCTTAATTTAACTATAAAATCTATTATTATTTTACTCACAGTTTGTACTTTGAACATAATTCTGTACTGCCAGATCCTTTTTCAAGACATGCTCAAAAGGAATATTGCATTTTGTTCAGTGGAACGTATTCCCCAAAGTACATGATGCTGACCTTGGAAGAATCATCTTTGGTGAACTTCGAAGCAGATCATCTTCAAGCCATATCCATCACGGGTTCTTATCCTTCAGACTGAAAACTGGTAACCCTGATAACCTACAAGCAATATAAATTTCAGCTTTTATTTATGACACTGAAGTAGCTCCTATTGCAGTAAGGCATACCAAATTAATTTTTTACATGTTTCACACGCAAAGATGCATTTGCAAAGCTATGTGTCTCAGGGTAGACGTTGGCATGGCCACCCATATGCTGCTTGCCTGATTTTCTAATTTTTTAACTGTTGCATTTTCTTAAAACCAGGCCTAAAGCATATATTTGTTGAAACTATTGTAAAGTTAGGAACATCTTTGCCATTGATTTTAATTTACTGCCTCTGCATCGTTCTCCATCCCCAACCTGTTTTCTGTTGATGCATGCCTAAGACTATGAAATCATTTCGTCTCCACTTCAAACTTCAGGGGCAACAACTTCTTCGCGGAGGAAGAGCACGGAATCATCAAGCATCCGGTCCGAGAGTAAAAACTAACTGGACACCAGTCAATGACCAACATGTGATACACTTACCTTGTCCTGGATGAAGAGCAAAGGATGGCCAACCATAAGCCTCGAGTTGCAATATAAGCAACAATTGACATTTGTATTATGTCATCTCAACTTATACTATGGCAGTAGTATAAGGAGATACTGTAAAGTTTTAGCAACATAACTGTTGGTCAAGTAAGTTGTTTAATTATATATCTACTTGGAAAATAATTCTAGGTATGTGGACAGCTTGCATCTTTTTTCGTGTTATGACTGCTTGCATATTTGTATCAGTTAATGATGGAACATGTTACTAACATAAGTTCCTTATATGTTTCCATCAATTTTCATGAAAATGGACATGGGCCTAAAAACAGGTTAAAAAAACTCTTTGACTGCGTAAATATAATTTTTTGATATTTCATACATCTGTATATTGGTGGGAATTATGTATAAGCTATCATTATATTGTGCTAATGGACGGGCGCGGCAAAGCGCGCTATCATGGTCTAGTATTTAGTTGTCATGAAACAATTCAGAAAAATTGCACTCCAGCTCCCTATTGTACCCACATGCGCAATCTATGACAAACAGAAAATCCACTTCGTATCAAAGCACAAGATGTATGGAAGGAAAAAAATTGAATTCAACCCATCTTAGTGAGCTTGGATGCATCAAGAGCGTTAGTGGTCACTCAGCTGCTGGTAAATAGCGGCGGTGGGGCTTCTTTGAGAGTTTGATTGAGAACTAGATGATACCCCGCGCGTTGCTACGAAAAATCCATCATACCTAGAAATTTATAAAAGAAATGTCACATTGATGTATTGTGGAAATTCATAAAAGCAACACATTTCAGCACGTGCACAAATGTATTATGCATCTGAAATCTCACGTACCAAACTGAGGTGTATCGTACAATTGGCTGTTTTGGAGCAGCTGAAGTGTGACTTACATAATTACCCGGAGATTTAAAAAAAGTTACATGGGTGTAGGCTAAACTTGAAATATTCACCATTAACATGTGAAGAAAATGAAAAATCGACGAATCACCTTCAAAGATCAAGCAACCTAAATCATGCAAAACATTGAAAATAGCATCTTGCAACTATTTAAGGGAAGTCATTTCAGAAATTGTATGGGTCTGTATAAATGAATATCATTTTGCATTATGCACAATATCTTTTAGTGAATTGGATGTGATAATATTAAGAGATTGTTTGTACGGGCAGTCTAGATTATAGAAGTGGATTGGCTTATATGTTACCATGGACACTTTCCACAGATGAATAAAGCTTAAATAATTTATATGAAGAAAATAGGATGTTATCATGGACACTTTCCACATATTAGCTTAGATAATTTATATGAAGAAATATTGGCATCAAGTCAATAGTGGGAGGCATAACTTTTCATACTTGCAATAATAGTACCGCTATGCATAGCGATGATATTAAGATCCTAAACTGAGAAGCAAGAAATATACATGGATTAGTGCTACTGATGAGATAGATTTTGATGTCTTTGTACTGACCACGAGGATTAGCTTAGGATACACACAACATTAACAATGCTAGATCACTGAACTACAAAAGTTGGTTAAAAATGAGATCATTTATTAAACAAATAAGAGGAGATATGATAAATAGAACATGCTCGAAGAAATTTAGTGGAGGACCTGCCGTTGCTAATAGTGAACCTGTAAGAGGAACTGGTTTTATTTGGTCCAACCACATTGTACTCCCTATTTCACAGTTCATTAGGCGTGCGCGTACCTCTAGGTCGCAAATTTGATCAAGTTAGCATTAGTTATATGTTATAAAGTTTATATCATTAGAAAGTTTAGATATTTTATTTTCTAATGATATAATTTTTACATTATATAATTTAAATATATAGGTCAAATTGGCGACCTAGAGATATAGGGAAGACTAGTAAACTGAGACGGAGGAAGTGGTTACATCAATAAATAGCATCAAGGGAAATTCGGTTGTGTAGATTCAAATCATCTACTGTCTGGAGATGGAAAAATGGGCGCAAAAATAAACAGAAGTATGCTTCAAAAGCAATTTAATATAAAATTCAGCCAGCCTCAAAACCACAATCGATCAAGAAAACCTAAAATAACATCAATATACGCGAAAAGGAGAATACATTAGAGATTGACAACGGAGGTGCCCCTGGGTCCACCTCTCTACAGAATATCCAAAGTTTCCTGCAAGTCCAGTCCAGACTCAAATCAACTCTGCAGTTGCTTTTGTTGAAAATCAAGATTACTCGTATGTGAATAATTTTGGATAGCCGGCAATAGAGCACGCTGGTGGCCCCAATCATTAATCAGAATCATCTCATTTGCTAGCCGGCAATAGAGAACGCTCAGTGAGATGCATCAAGCTGCTAGTACAACATGCGGCCATGAAAATTCCCGGCGCCCAAACGTCAAGCTGTTTGTGCCCTCTTCGCAGGAGCTCAATTGGTTCCAACATAGAGGATTTGGTTCCACATTTTCCTCTCCTTGTCAGATCCAAAAAAGAAAACAAAAACATCAAGAGCGGCAACAAACAAAACAATAAATCATGTGTAGGTTTCTTGTTCATACCTCAAAGGTTAGGGGATGACCTATAAGAACCCACAGAAATCTTCAGATAGTAGATTGAGAAGCCAAGAAATCCAAATGATTCAGGAGGGCATGGCGTAGGAGCTGACATAATCGAATCGGATCAGGAGCACGGGTAGAATGTCGAAGGGATTTCCAGCTGGAGCTCAGCCTGCCAGATCGGAAATACGTAGGGAGGGATTGAGAGGGAGTGGCCAAATACCAGCGTGGAGATCGCTTGGCATGGTGGCGTCGCGAGCAGGCCAGCTTTTTTACATGGAGGTGGCGGCAGCCGCGGATGAGCTCCTTTGAGCAGTTTCCACTCTTTGAATAATGGATTGGTGCGTTTCCATGAGTATTAGGACATCTCCAGCGGCGCGATACATTTTAGCGTCCGGAAATGTCCTCGCGCGTCCGTTTGCGTCGGTCGAAATGGTCGAAACCGACCGCGCGTCCGTTTGCGTCGGGGGTGGCTCCAGCGGCACGACTCATTTTTTTGGCCGAATCATTTTTTTTAACATGAAAACATAATTTACATAGTTGAACACATGAAAATAAACCCTAAACGTATGTGCCTACTGCTGCTCGTCGTCCCTGTCGAGCACGATGAGCTCCAGTACCGGCCACGGCCAGTTGGAAACCGGGGGAGCGTACGCCGGGCGCGCCGACGGTGCTGGAGGTGGAGGCGCCCAGGGCTCTGGCTGCGGTGGAGGCGCCCAGGGCTCTGGCTGTGGTGGCGGTGGAGGCGCCTAGGGATGCGGCTGTGGCGGCGGTGGAGGCGCCTAGGGATGCGGCTGTGGAGGAGGAGCTCAGGGGTTGTACGACGGCGGTTCTGGCGCGGCCGAGTCCTGGAGCGCCAGTCGAAGGGCTTCATCCTCCGACAGACCCGACGGCATGACCGCCGGTGGCGTAGCGGGGCAGCGGCGGCTGCACAGGTGGGTCGTTCTCGGAGACGAGGACGCCGAGCTTCGCCATCTCGTCGTCCGTCATGTTCTCGGGGAACTCAAATTTGCAGCCCTCCGCCATGGCCTGCCATTCGTGGAAGACGACAGCGACGTAGTCATCGCTGTCGTCCTTGACCTCCTCGTTATGGTACGCCAGCGCCTCAATGTAGTCGTCGTTGTCGTCGTCGTTGTACTGCGCACGCGTCGATGCCTGGTCATGACGCGTCGGCGCCTGTTGTCTTCATGGATGAGTCGGTGGTGGACGGTCGAAGGGAAAATACGTGTCGCCCATGAAGCCCGCCCTCCTCCTCGGATCCCTCTCGGTCGAGAGATAGGTACGCCAACTTTCAGAGTCGATGGCGTACGCGGAACGGCGCGGAGGTCCGGCGGCAGGTCCTTCGCCGGATCTTCGCGGTCCGATCTGGCTCGCGCGCAGGGACGGGAGGGACGGGCACCCGGCGGCAGCTGAGCCGCCAGCCGCCAGGCAATTGCACGCCCAACCAGGCCTCGCACGACATCCATTTCCCGTGCATCAGCATCCCCAGCGTGACGGGCAGCGACACCCTCTGAGTCCGTGATACGTCTCAAACATATCTATAATTTCTTATGTTCCATGCTAGTTTTATGACAATACTCACATGTTTTACATACACTTTATATCATTTTGATGCATTTTCTAGCACTAACCTATTAACAAGATGCCGAAGCGCCAGTTCCTGTTTTCTGTGTTTTTGATTTCAGAAATCGTACACAGGAAATATTCTCGGAATTGGACGAAACAAAATCCCACGGTCTTACTTTCCACGGAGCCTTCCAGAACACCGAAGAGGAGACGGAGAGGGGGCACGAGGCGGCCACACCATAGGGGGGCGCGGCCCCACCCCTGGCCGCGCCGCCATATGGGGTGGGCCCCTCGAGCGTCCCCCGACTCTGCCCTTCGCCTATATAATCCTTCCGTCGCGAAAACCCTAGTACCGAGAGCCACGATACGAGAAGAGTTACTGAGACGCCGCCACCGTCAACCCCATCTCGGGGGTTCTGAAGATCGCCTCCGGCACCCTGCCGGAGAGGGAATCATCACCGGAGGGCTCTACATCACCATGCCCGCCTCCGGACCGATGCGTGAGTAGTTCATCCTTGGACTATGGGTCCATAGCAGTAGCTAGATGGTTGTCTTCTCCTCTTGTGCTATCATGTTTAGATCTTGTGAGCTGCCTATCATGATCAAAATCATCTATTTGTAATGCTACATGTTGTATTTGTTGGGATCCGATGAATATGGAATACTATGTCAAGTTGATTATCGATCTATCATATATGTGTTGTTTATGATCTTGCATGCTCTCCGTTGCTAGTAGAGACTCTGGCCAAGTTGATACTTGTAACTCCAAGAGGGAGTATTTATGCTCGATAGTGTGTTCATGCCTCCATTGAATCTGGGACAAGTGATGTAAAGTTCTAAGGTTGTGGATGTCTTGTTGCCACTAGGGATAAAACAACAATGCTTTGTCTAAGGATATTTGTATTGTTTACATTACGCATACGTACTTAATGCAATTGTTTGTTGTTTGCAACTTAATACTGGAAGGGGTGCGGATGCTAACCCGAAGGTGGACTTTTTAGGCATAGATGCATGTTGGATAGCGGTCTATGTTCTTTGTCGTAATGCCCTAAGTAAAACTCATAGTAGTCATCATGATATGTATGTGCATTGTTATGCCCTCTCTATTTGTCAATTGCCCAACTGTAATTTGTTCACCCAACATGCTATTTATCTTATTGGAGAGACACCACTAGTGAACTGTGGACCCCGGTCCATTCTTTTACATCTGGAATACAACCTACTGCAATCATTGTTCTCTGTTGTTCTTTGCAAATAAACATCATTCTCCACACCATACGTTTAATCTTTTGTTTACAGCAAGCCGGTGAGATTGACAACCTCACTGTTAAGTTGGGGCAAAGTATTTTGATTGTGTTATGCAGGTTCCACGTTGGCGCCGGAATCCCTGGTGTTGCGCCGCACTACACTCCTTCACCAACAACCTTCACGTGGCCTTCATCTCCTACCGGTTCGATAACCTTGGTTTCTTATCGAGGGAAAAACTTGCTGCTGTGCGCATCACACCTTCCTCTTGGGGTTCCCAACGGACGTGTGCATCACGCGCCATCAAGAACTTTTTCTGGCGCCGTTGCTGGGGAGATCAAGACACGCTGCAAGGGGAGTCTCTCACACCCAATCTCTTTACTTTGTTTATTGTCTTGCTTTATTTTATTTTCTGTCTTGTTTGCTTTCTTTATATCAAAAACACACAAAAATTAGTTACTTGTTTTACTTTATTTTAATTTGGTTTGCTTTATTTATTTTTATTATTGCTAAAATGAGTAATCATGAAGTTGAAGTTCGTTCGTTTAAGCAACAGTGGGGAAAGTTTTAAAGATGCTTGGTATAGAATTAGTGATGCTCATCATAGGTGCACTAAGAAACACTCCACTATTATCCTCCTTAGGAACTTTTATGTTGTTATCTCTAGCTGGAATAGGTATGTTCTTGATACTCTTGCAGGGGGTAATTTCCTAGGTACTCCTGCTTTAGAAGCTAGTTGCATTATTGAGAGTCTAGTTGAAATACCACCTGTTAATGAAGCTAAAATTGAAATCTCTCTTGAGGATGTCATGAAAAAGTTGGAGGCCATAGAGAAAAATCTTCCAAGTGTTGAGACTAAATTGGGAATATTACTTGATAATACTGATAAACTTGATAAATCTCTAGGAGGAATTAATGAAAGAATTGTTGTTTTAGAAACTTGTGCTATCCATGATAATCAAACCCATAGGATTGGTGAACTTGAAGAAGCTATGGGAACCTTGGGTTCAACCTTTTCTTCTCATAAGTTTAAGGATAAAGCTTATGTGGGTAAGGAGCAAAAGTTCATGTATGTCCCTAAGAGGCCTAAGCCAAAGAATCATTATGAGCTTAAAATTGATAAAACCCTTAGGACCACTATGGGAAATTTAGATAATGGAGCATCTAAGGTACCTGTTGTGACAAGTTGTGTTTTTAAGGAAAATTATGATGTTGATGCTTCTTCTCTTGATGTTACTTGATTTACACTTTCTGCGCCTAGCTGAAAGGCGTTAAAGAAAAGCGCTTATGGGAGACAACCCATTATTTTATTTCTGCAATTTTTGTTTTATATTTGAGTCAAGGTGCTTGTTACTACTGTAGCAATACCTTTGTATCTTTACTTTATTGCATTGTTGAGTCAAGTAAAGTCTTTGATAGTAAAGTTGATACCAGATTTGGATTTCTGCGCAGAAATAGATTTTTAGCTGTCACGAATTTGAGTTGATCTCTCTGTAGGAGAGTCTAAAAAATCTGCAAAAATTCATGAGTAATCCTCAGATATGTGCGCAACTTTCATTCAATTTGAGCTTCTTCATCTGAGCATGTTAAGTGCCTCGAAAAATTCGTCTTTACGGACTGTTCTGTTTTGACAGATTCTGCCTTTTATTTCACATTGCCTCATTTACTGTGTTTGAGTGGATTACTTTGCTCCATTAAATTTCAGTAGCCTTGGGTAATGTCCAGAAGTGTTGGGAATGATTGTGTCCTCTCTGAACATGTGAATTTTTGATTATGCACTAACCCTCCAATGAGATTGTTTTGAGTCTGGTGTGGAGGAAGTTTTCAAGGATCAAGAGAGGAGGATGATATAATATGATCAAGAAGAGTGAAAAGTCTAAGCTTGGGGATGCCCCCGTGGTTCATCCCTGCATATTTCAAGAAGACTCAAGCATCTAAGCTTGGGGATGCCCAAGGCATCCCCTACTTCATCAACAACTTATCAGGTCACCTCTAGTGAAACTATATTTTTATTACGTCACATCTTATATGCTTTACTTGGAGCGTCTGTGTGTTTTTATTTTTGTTTGCGTTTGAATAAATTCGGATCCTAGCATTCCTTGTGTGGGAGAAAGACACGCTCCGCTTTTTCATATTGAACACTTGTGTTCTTAGTTTCACTTTTAATTTTCATGGCGAAAGTTGAAAGTCGCTTCATTTATTGCTATTTGGTTGGAAACAGAAAATGCTTCATGTGGTAATTGGTATGTTGTCTTGAATAATTTGATACTTGGCAATTGTTTTGAGCTCTCAAGTAGATCATGTTTAAGCTCTTGCATCATGTAGTTTGAACCTATTAGTGGAGAACTACCGTAGAGCTTGTTGAAATTTGGTTTGCATGATTGGTCTCTCTAAAGTCTAGATATTTTCCGGTAAAAGTGTTTGAACAACAAGGAAGACAAGTGTAGAGTCTTATAATGCTTGCAATATGTTCTTATGTAAGTTTTGCTGTACCGGTTCATACTTGTGTTTGCTTCAAACAACTTTGCTAGCCAAAGCCTTGTACTGAGAGGGAATGCTTCTCGTGCATCCAAAACCTTGAGCCAAAACTTATGTCATGTGTGTCCACCATAACTACCTACTATGTGGTATTTTTCTGCCATTCCAAAGTAAATTGCTTGCGTGCTACCTTTAAAAATTTAATTCCTTGTCTTTGCAATACATAGCTCATGGGAAAGTAGCCTAATAAACTATTGTGGTAATGAATATGTCGCTTGTGTATCTTATTTCTTATAAGTTGCTTGTTGAGCGGTAACCATGTTATCTGGGGACGCCATCAACCTGTCACACCTTTGTTGAATATCATGTGAGTTGCTATGCATGTTCGTCTTGTCTGAAGTAAGGGAGATTTTCCATGAGTTAAATGGTTTGAGTATGCATATTGTTAGAGAAGAACATTGGGCCGCCAACCAAAGCCATGTATCATGGTGGAAGTTTCAGCTTGGACATTAATCCTCAAATCTCTTATGAGAATATATTCTGTTGTTGAATGCTTAAAGCATTAAAGAGGAGTCAATTATCTGTTTTCTATGTTGTCCCTGTATGGATGTCCTCAAGTTGATATCTATCAAAATCGAGAAATCAAATGCGATTTATCTCCTTGGACCTTTGTACAGGTGGCATAGAGGTACCCCTTTGTGACACTTGGTTGAAACATATGTAATGCAATGATAATCCATAGAAATCCGAGCTAATTAGGACAAGGAGCGGGCACTATTAGTATTCGATGCATGAGGCTTGCAACTTATAGGAGGTTTTATGCATAACACATATGAATTATTATTACCGTTGACAAAATTGTTTCCATGTTTTCAAAATAAAAAGCTCTAGCGCATGAGTAATCCATGCTTCCCTCTGCGAAGGGCCTTTCTTTTACTTTATGTTGAGTCAGTTTACCTACTTCTTTCTATCTTAGAAGCAAACACTTGTGTCAACTGTGTGCATTGATTCTGACATACTTACTTATTGCACTCATCATATTACTTTGTGTTGACAATTATCCATGAGATATACATGTTGAAAGTTGAAAGCAACTGCTGAAACTTATATCTTCCTTTGTGTTGCTTCAAAACCTTCTATTAAGAATCTATTGCTTTATGAGTTAACTCTTATGCAAGACTTTTTGATGCTTGTCTTGAAAGTACTATTCATGAAAAATCTTTGCTATATGATTCAGTTGTTTAGTCATTATCTATTTGTTAACAAACTATAGACCATTGCTTTGAATCACTTCATTCATCTCATATGCTTTACAATAGTATTGATCAAGATTATGATAGTAGCATGTCACTTCAGAAATTATCCTTGTTATCGTTTACCTACTCGAGGGTGAGTAGGAACTAAGCTTGGGGATGCTTGATACGTCTCAAACGTATCTATAATTTCTTATGTTCCATGCTAGTTTTATGACAATACTCACATGTTTTACATACACTTTATATCATTTTGATGCATTTTCCGGCACTAACCTATTAACAAGATGCCGAAGCGCCAGTTCCTGTTTTCTGCTGTTTTTGGTTTCAAAAATCCTACACACGAAATATTCTCGGAATTGGACGAAACAAAAGCCCACGGTCTTATTTTCCACGGAGCCTTCCAGAACACCGAAGAGGAGACGGAGAGGGGGCACGAGGCGGCCACACCATAGGGGGGCGCGGCCCCACCCCTGGCCGCGCCGCCATATGGCGTGGGGCCCTCGAGCGTCCCCCGACTCTGCCCCTTCGCCTATATAATCCTTCCGTCGCGAAAACTCTAGTACCGAGAGCCACGATACAAGAAAAGTTACTGAGACGCCGCCGCCGTCAACCCCATCTCGGGGGTTCTGAAGATCGCCTCCGGCACCCTACCGGAGAGGGGAATCATCACCGGAGGGCTCTACATCACCATGCCTGCCTCCGGACTGATACGTGAGTAGTTCATCCTTGGACTATGGGTCCTTAGCAGTAGCTAGATGGTTGTCTTCTCCTCTTGTGCTATCATGTTTAGATCTTGTGAGCTGCCTATCATGATCAAGATCATCTATTTGTAATGCTACATGTTGTGTTTGTTGGGATCCGATGAATATGGAATACTATGTCAAGTTGATTATCGATCAATCATATATGTGTTGTTTATGATCTTGCATGCTCTCCGTTGCTAGTAGAGGCTCTGGCCAAGTTGATACTTGTAACTCCAAGAGGAAGTATTTATGCTCGATAGTGGGTTCATGCCTCCATTGAATCTGGGACAGTGACAAAAAGTTCTAAGGTTGTGGATGTGCTGTTGCCACTAGGGATAAAACAACAATGCTTTGTCTAACGATATTTGTATTGTTTACATTAGGCACAGTACTTAATGCAATTGTCTGTTATTTGCAACTGAATACTGGAAGGGGTGCGGATGCTAACCCGAAGGTGGACTTTTTAGGCATAGATGCATGCTGGATAGCGGTCTATGTTCTTTGTCGTAATGCCCTAAGTAAAACTCATAGTAGTCATCATGATATGTATGTGCATTGTTATGCCCTCTCTATTTGTCAATTGCCCAACTGTAATTTGTTCACCCAACATGCTATTTATCTTATTGGAGAGACACCACTAGTGAACTGTGGATCCCGGTCCATTCTTTTACATCTGGAATACAACCTACTGCAATCATTGTTCTCTGTTGTTCTTTGCAAACAAACATCATTCTCCACACCATACGTTTAATCCTTTGTTTACAGCAAGCCGGTCAGATTGACAACCTCACTGTTAAGTTGGGGCAAAGTATTTTGATTGTGTTGTGCAGGTTCCACGTTGGCGTCGGAATCCCTGGTGTTGCGCCGCACTACACTCCTTCACCAACAACCTTCACGTGGCCTTCATCCTACTGGTTCGATAACCTTGGTTTCTTAGTGAGGGAAAAACTTGCTGCTGTGCGCATCACACCTTCCTCTTGGGGTTCCCAACGGACGTGTGCATCACGCGCCATCAGTCCGCTCCCCCTTCTTGGTGCCGCTGCCGGACGCCTCGAAGTCGTTCTTCTTCCCCATGGCGCTGCAGCGGTGGTGGTGCGAGTGGAGGTGTGGGCGAAGGTGGAACGGGGCCGGTGGACTTTTAAGGCCGGCCGCGCGCGGGATACGATGCCATTGAAGGCGGCGCAGAAGCCTAGCCGCCGCCCACCAGTGCGCGAGCAGAACAGGCAGCCGCGCCATTGATGGCGAAGGCTGCGGCGCAGACGCGGAAGCGCTGACCGCGGAAGCGATGGCCACCGAAGCGGTGCCCTCGATGTAGGCTCGCCGCCAGGCGGGCTCGGTGGAGACGCGAGCGGATACTTTGCGTGTCCGCGCAGCGTCCGCAGAGACGCAAACCTGCCGCAAATATGCGTCGGGTTTGCGTCTCTGCGGACGGCCCGGTCACTTTGCATCACGCCACTAGAGGTGGTGCCAGACGCATTTTCGGTCACGGCGGACGTAAACGGTCGCTCAGCGTCCGTTTGCGTCGCGCCGCTGGAGATGCCCTTAAGCCATCGCTGCACATTGGTGGTCTGGTGGGAGGAACGGTCACGGCGGTGGAGGTAGAGGAACAAAGAGGTTAATTGATTTATTTTTTCAGAATATAGGCTGCATCTGTTTTTATTTGGGGCCGACCACCAGCGAATGGGCCTGCGATGTTGTGAGCAGATCTCTAGCCCATATCAGTCAGCCCAACATCATATCGATCCAGCACACACACGAATAATTGGGGATGAAGCGTGGAGCACGACGATCTGCGCGGGTAGGAGAATAGGGGGTGATGTGGCTTCACCATAATTCAGGAAAATGAGGTAGTGAGGGGTTCCTATTTAGAGATAAAAGATACCTAGGGCATGGATGTATGTGTGAGTTTTATGTATGTGGTGGAAGCATTTGTCCAGCACCGGTTACGTGTTTATATAGTCAGCCCAGTATACCATATTTGGTAAGACGCGAATAGAGTGATTGACTAAATCAGGGGATTGACTAGATCTGAATATGCTTTATATTTCTAGCATATTTCGTTACATATATGGAAAGATATAATCCTACAGGATGAGGGAAACCAAGCTTGGATGTGGTGGCAAGTTTCATGGATTAGCAGACATGCCGTGAGCCCGTGACGATGGAGCGGAGCTAAACATGAAAACGCGTTCATCGGCATTGACCAGGGTGACACGCTCCGTAAGATACCACAACGCCGACACCAGCAGCGAGATGGAGGATACTAAATGGCGCCCCAAAAAATCACTGAGAAGAATGGGATGGTGGCTCACCAAAGAAGAGGGAAGCAGGCTCTAACAACGCAGCAGAAGAGGGACGGTGGATAACCCAATCACCCAAAGACCAAACTTACACCTTCATACAGTATGGAACAATCAGGGCGTAGTACTTTTGTAAGAGCATCTTCAACACTTGATGTAAACCCAAAAAATAACTGCTATATAAAACACATTGGTTCAAAAAGGATCTGCAACATGTAAACAAAAAACTAGGCGAAATTCTTTTGGGCGCGCCCGAAAATTGCGGCTGGTGCTACAAATATACAACACCAAGGGGCCACCGTAAAACAAAAATCGGCACCACCGACACACCAACCGTCCATTTGTCCTTTTCCTCATGCCTACCACGCGTGACCGTCCATGCCGAGGCTGTCCAAATCCTAGCCATGGACGCTGCCTCCAGCCACAACAACCACTTCAATACCCCGCCCCTCCATTCCGCCCAATCCATGCCACAATCGAGCATCGCCACCGCAGCAAACCCTAGCACCGCCCCCTCCATCGGCAGGTTTTGGTGGAGAACTCCACCATTATGGCACCGCCGAAGTTTAAGGGGCCACAACTCGCACATGAGGCCAAGGCTACTGAATCAAAAATGTTGGCATCTTCCATGTCCATAGTGGCCACACCTGCGCCAAAAAGATCTAGGAAGAAGGTCACCGGCATCCGTGGAAAGCATCCATCTCCTATCATGGACAGCATCGGCCAGTTCATCACCCCCCTCCCGTGTAGAGGAGTCGGCAACCCTATAGACGCCACCGACCGATCACAGCGTGGTCGACGAAACGACCCAAAGGGAAAAAACTTTAGTTTTGTTCTTCAACTTCCGAAAACAAATGAGATGCGTTCAATGCAATGTAGAAGTGATGTATGTAATTTTTGGTGTTTGTAGTGTCAACATGAAACACTTTTGCAAGTATGAATGTTGGATCGATCGACTCACCTTCTCAACAATACGTGATATAAGTTGAGGAGGACGTTGATGATGAAGATGTGCTCACGGAGAAGGGGCTATACCTAGATGACGAGGCTAAAAGGACAGAGATGATTCCTAGAGGAGGTGAATAGGGAGTTTAAAACTTTACAATATGGGTTTAACAAATGGGAAATAAAACTAGCATTTAATTTCTTAAGTATAAAATCCATATAAAGTAGCATTCACCTATGTGCACCAACAACTTATGCTAAACAATACAAGCAACTATGTGATAGATATATATAACTTCAAGCACGAAGATTATCACAAAGTAATTTGTATAAGTAAAGATATTGGGTATAGGAATAACCGAGGGGGGCGTGGAGCCGGTGATCTATCCCGAAGTTCACTTCCCAAAGGAAGCTAGTCTCTGATGACGCGTGAAGCACACGTCCGTTGGGAACCCCAAGAGGAAGATGTGATGAGTACAGCAGCAAGTTTTCCCTCAGTAAGAAATTAAGGTTATCGAACCAGTAGGAGATGAAGGCCACGTGAAGGTTGTTGGTGAAGGAGTGTAGTGCGGCGCAACACCAGGGATTCCGGCGCCAACGTGGAACCTGCACAACACAATCAAAATACTTTGCCCCAACTTAAAAGTGAGGTTGTCAATCTCACCGGCTTGCTGTAAACAAAGGATTAAACGTATGGTGTGGAGAATGATGTTTGCTTGCAAAGAACAACAGAGAACAATGATTGCAGTAGGTTGTATTTCAGATGTAAAAGAATGGACCGGGGTCCACAGTTCACTAGTGGTGTCTCTCCAATCTCTACTACTTAAAAAGACTTAATTGGTTCCTTATTCTGCCAATACGTTTGGTCGTCCTTGGTCGTCGTCCCGCACGGGCCCGCCTGGGCCGCGTCGCCTCTTCACGCCCAAATGGGCCAATACAAACTCGTGTTTGTTCTCTGCTCCTTCCACGCTCCCCCTCCTAAGCGCGAAGATCCGCCGCCAACCCGGCCGCTGCGCCGCCGTCAGGCGAGCTCGCAGTTTGACCCACGCACACAACGCACGGGAGCGGGATTTTAACACGGCTGCATCACCTCATCTGCTGATTAAAGCTCACACCAAGATCGCCAGCGCCTCCATGGATCTCGGCGGCGCCACAGCCCTTCCGCGTTTCTGGCCCCGATCTGACGAGCCGGCGGTGTCCCGCCCGACCGTGAGCTCTGCCGTCCGCGACCGAGCTTCTCTGTCGTTCCAGTGCCAGCCTCCTACCTGGATACAGCCCTCTCGACTCGACCACTTATGCCACCTGCCTGTCCGGTCCAGCTGAGTCCCGGCGCTGCGCTGCTTCCTTCCCAAATATGCGGCTGTTGCACGATGCAGCAAGATGCTCCTCCACACCCCGCTCTGCTTGCCCAAAGGTAATTACTCGTTCTTATATGCAATAGATCAGCTCTTGTATATGCATCTGCTGAACAACCGGAACCATGTGGACATCGCTGTCTCATGTACTAATGAAAATACTCACAACAAACTAAATTGAAGGATGATACTTTTGGTAGTGGCATGTGAATCAACGTCTGTACTAGCTGACATGGAAATAATGCTAGCTTTAATTCTAAGCATTCAGCGCTTATATTTTGGAATTGGAAGAAATTATCCAGGAGAAGATGTAATTTGTTGTGTCATTTTCTTGTCAGATTTTGCAAGGACTCGACAAGTTGTCGTATTTGGAAGAATTTAAGCTCATGTTCAGTGAGTTGATACTTGTTTGTTCCCACAATTATTTTATCTAAAGACCACCCCTGCAGCCATGGTGTAATGGAACATCTGGTTCGTAGTTTCTCTCACCCTACGGAAAATTGTAGGATGACGGCGCAGCTGACGGCTAACCCGGGCGTCCGCCTCGGCTGGAAGGGCCCCTATCGTTCTAGCATTCCCATCGTGGCTGATGCTTTCTTGCTTCACCGTGGCCACGCTCCCGCCAGCCACACAGGTTGCCATCAGTCTCTCTGACCGCTTCCTTTTAAATTATATTTATTGTATTCGATCTGTGAGCTACTAAAACCGAAACAACCTGAGAGCAGTTCTTGTACGGATTTCTGTTGAGGGTGCAGGATTTGTTGGGTCATTTGGTACTAGGATTTTGGTTGAGAGAAGAAAGGGGGCCATCAATACAATTTTGGTACTAGATGATGGACTACTATATTGCTATATATTTTGATTATGCATGAATCTTGTTATAACAGAAAAAAACAACGGGCCAAAGAACATCAGTTCATTCAAATAGTATAGGAAATGCTTATTGACGATGAGAGTATTTTTGTTATTTCTCGCTCTCGTGGACAAGAGATAAGCCTGATATTTTTCACTTTGTGTCACCTAATTCTCTTGAGCACAACACTCCATTAGCATCTTGTTCAATACCTTGAAAGGGAGATAAAGTTGTTCTACTACCAGACTAAAAATGTATATTATGGTTGTTCTTATTGTGACAGGGTAGAGTGTAGAGCGTAGAGTGTAACACTTGCCCAGCTAACTGCATTTAGAAGAGGAGGCATCCTCGCAGGCAATGGAAAGGACATCAACGTGTTTATTTCTTCTCTAAAGAATTTGCTACTGTATATATTTTTGTGTTTGGGGAATTCAGTACCTACCGGTTTGTAGGATAGCAGTAGGTGACACCTTATTTTAGATCGTTATGTGATACCTGGTATGCAATGCTACATTTGATCAACACCATAGCAACTCGTATCTGTCGAAGTTATCATTTTGCATGACTACCCATTTTGTAGCGTGTATGTTTTGTATTCAAGATGCTCCACAGAGAAGATGAGTAGAGGGTATTGAGATATTCTGTTGTGAAAATTGTCTCTCAAGGAAACAAGGAATTTTCTAGCAGGTATGTACCTTAATAATATTGTTGAGGGATTGATCTTTAGCTCTAATCAGTATCCCGGGTGAATTTTTTGTTTTGTCAGAAGTAAACATTTTTGCAACTTATACAGAACACAATATCACTCATGTGTTATCAGTCTAATATTCTCCACTAAGCGGACAGCTTGGGTGGTAGCATGTGTGTATTTACTCTTGCTTCATGTCAGTATTATGTATGGGTAGGTGCATGATAATGGTTTAGTTAAATTCTATTAATCTTCATCAATGGCTTGATTAGTTTTTGGAGAACACATAAAACCTGAACATACCTTGTACATATATGTGTTTGGTTGTTTGAAGACGATGATTTTGGTTGAAAATCCTCACTTCATGACCAGTGGGAACATTTTTAGTGCATCTCTCTACTTTTGGTATCTCCAATCATAATATCACAGGACTCTTATCCTTTTCATTTTCAGTGGTGCCCAGATGTTTCCCTTGGTGACAATGCATATGTCATGTTGTTCAAGGTTCACTTTCTTTATCAAATAGAATCTCTACTACTTAAAAAGAAGGAATGTGTTCCCCTTCTCCCCTACTTTCATCGTCCTCCCTCGCACTTCTTCGTCGCGCGTCGCTCGCGCAAAAAATGGGCCAAGCCCAACAAATCTCCCATATACAGCTGTTCGTCCGCCAGCGTCGTCAACGCGCATTCCCTTGCCCTCCGTTCCTCTCCCTCCCTCTACACAAGTGATCCCAGACCTAGATCCGTTCCCCGCCGCCGCCACCTGAATCCTGGACCTCGCCAATCGCCCATCGCCCCTCACGATGGTGATACCAAATCCCCACTGCGACGTCTCCTCCCGCCGATTCCTCCTCCGTTGGTTCCATGGCCGCCGCCTCCATGGGTCTCAAGGCGAACCCTGGCCCCCTCCACCCCACACATCCACGTCCACCAGGTCCGCACCGGGGAGAGAGAGGGATGGGATGTGGGAAGGTGAGGATGACTCCTCGGGCTGAGGGAGAGCATGGTGCCCAGTGGATTATGAGCGCTTCCTCGATGCCCACAGAGCACTGGCGTATCTGGTGAGGTAAGGCTGGAGGGATGAGGCAGATTGGTGCAAGGTGGCATCACCATCGTTTAGAAGGATGGAGGAACGGGACAGAATCGGGGACAGAATCGAGCAGACTCTTCATCACCTCATGAGGTCAGTATCCATCTTCCGTCAGTTTGTCTAACCATCAAGAACTGTTTTATGTATTGGCCATGGCATGGAGATTTGTCATTTAGTTCGTCAGTTTGTCTAACCTTTTGTCCATGTGATCCTAAGATTGATTATGTTCAAATTTATTGAATTAACAAATACAGACTGTGAATTTGATAATGAACACTACCTTGCTGCTGTCTAGAGAAGTACAGAGTGCTTGCAAAATGCCACTCCAAGGTTCTAGAGAAGACATAGGCTCTCTATAATTATTAGGTTTGGCTTTAGAAATTTGTTTGAATTGATGTTTAGCTAGTCTTGCCTTCATCGTTTTTGCAGACTATTTGATACTACACTAACATCATATTGTATCTTTGTCAAGAAAAACAAATAATTACATAAAAGCACAACTACACAGGTAATTGACTTTTGATGAATTTGAGCAGGTGGTGGCATGTGGTTTGTGACACTGTAAAATCCAGGCACAGAGTGAGCATTGCCACGACGGGTGGTCTTGTTACCACGGGCGACCAGAACCCCACCCGCAGGCTGGTTTGCTGCGCTACAACTAATTTGGGGAAGGTTAGGAAAATCTGCAAAGACCTCGTGCATCCACTTGCCATGCGTCGCTTGTCTTTGTTTCTCTAGGCCAAATTTCTCGGTCTATGATTCATTGCTCCCTGCTGCTTTATCTCCTGATCATTATCTAAATTTTTGTTAGATCTTTTATGTTTTCGGCAATTTTTGGTTGGGTTTTGTGATGCAGGCGTGATGGAATAAGATATGACAGTGAGTTTTAGCTCATGCGTCAGTTTGCAAATTCATGATTTCCTTGCACACAAGACTTGGTTGGTTTATGGTTGATAGTGTGTATTTTTGTGTGCTCTGAAATGCATATGTATGATTTTTCTTGGGATTCAGAATGGTCGTGCTAAGGCAGACCGAGAGGGACAGTAAGTGGGTGTCTGGGTGATGAGCTAAGACATGCTTTTGTGCCAGTTCAATGGCGAAGCTGCTGGAATTCACTAGCTTGCAATGAAGTGAAGTGTTGTGGTGAAACTATAGTTCAATATCATGATGAAGTATGCAAATTTATATATCTGTTTATTTTTCCAAGTTACTTCTCTAAGATTGCAACACTTTCTTAATAGATATAATCTGAAAACCTTCCAATTGTTGAACTTGTAGATTATTGATATACTTTTTCTTCATTAACAATATTAAACTACACAAATAGATTTCTTTGACATGATCCTAAATGTCTATTCACCGTGTCCTAACCATTTAATATGTGCATGCACAATTTCTCGTTTTTTCCAACTTGGGCATTGTTCTTATTCATACTTTGATCATCTAAGTATCCTCCATAGGAGCTAAATACATTAGTTTGTGCATCTTTATTTATTCATAATTCATAATTTTGTACGTGCCTTTTATTCAGAAAAGTTACTATAGAACATGAATGAATATTGCATTGTAAACTTCGTCAAGTATGCAAAACTTAGTGAACTAGATGATACACCGCACGTTGTTGCGGGAAATATTTGATATATCTGTAGCAGTCTACTAATTTCAGCCAAACATATCTTGCTATAAGAGTTTTGACCGTTGCAAGTTACAATATCATTTGACTGTAGATAATACAATGAAATTGGTCATGGACGTCCTCCGCCTTTGAAGCAGAGTACAAGGAGCAACAACAAAACTACACCAGCGGCGGTAGCATCTGGCGTCCGGCGACCACCTCTCCTTTTCGTTCTCCTCATCTAAATCAAGGTGATGTCTGGCGCTCTTTCCTAGCTCTCTTGTTTTCTATGTGGATTGGAAGTAGACTATTAGTTATAGTTTGGTGTGATTACAATGAACCATGTGGCTAAGATTATCTACAGTAATACCTAATTGCTTCAACTATTAATCTATTATTGCAGGGTTCTTATTTCTCTCTACTTCTTTTGGTTCAGCTCTCTTATGGAAGAAGTTCTACAGAGAATTGGGCTCGCATGTATCAGGTAATGACTAGAGGATATTCAGATCTGAACCATAGTACAATTTTCAGAAGGTTGAGCCCAAATATAGCGGTAATGGCTGCACCAATGCAACCGCGTCACAACGGCCATGGTGGCCAAAGGTGTTCAAACGTGGGAGAAGATATTGGTTGGTGTTGTGAAAGCAACTCAGTGTTGGCCGTGGACATGGTAAGCCCCTCTTCCAAATCCCACAAGCTTATTTCAAGAGCAAATAAATTGTGTACGATTTAGTTACATCTAATTTTACCCTCTTGTATTTAGTTCCATGTGATGCAATTCTGTGCTGCAATGAATAAAATTATGTGTCTTTTGTGGAGTTCTTGTGCTACAGATTTTGCCTACATGTTGTGATTGCAAGGTCCGTGTCTGGATTTAGCAGTGAGAAAATAACAGACCATGGACATGTTGATTCTTGGAGAGGAACTCGACTTGCTTATTGCTCTCATGGACATGTCTTCCATTACTTCAATTTATGTTTGGGAGCTTCACGTTTATTTCCTCTCCAGGTGGATTAGGCAATTTGGGTCGTCAGATCAGTACATGCCTCAGAATGGGCTCTTTTGTCGGCAGCTGGATGCCTAGGAGGAAGGAGGACGGATAGCCTGGCCTCAACGGGAGAATTGTCCACAAGAAGTACTATAGGCTCAGCGAGTTTGTGTGTGCCGTCATCCTCGATCGTCACAACGCCGGAAATTTGCTACTGCCGCCGAGGTGCCACCGAGGTTTGTTCTTATGTTTCTTGGCAGCTTGGAGGCTCAGATTCTCGTTTCTTTTCTAGGGCTTTGAATTTCTCAGTGTTCGGTTGTGCACTTGGCTCATTGACAATAGGCAACATGGTTTTTGTTTTTGTTTCAGGGAGTGGATCTTTCAAGATTGATGCGGAGAGGTTAAGCAGTATTAGAGTTTTTTTTTTCTCAGCCATGGGTGAGCGCTCAGGTTCTGTGAATTTTTCCTTCATAATAATGCATAAGTTCATACTTCCAAGTAATTAGGAACAGTGTGGTTCTCTCTCCCAGATTTGTTATTACCAATATTGGAATTGGAGAAGAGATGCTTTTTGTGTTGTCCTATTACCTTTCATGTCTAATAGATGTCACAAAGTTATCAGTTTACTTGGCGTTGCCACCTATTTTATTGAGCTCTGAATTAAACTAATACTGTATAGAGGTTCTGTGTATTATTTGGTGTTCATGCCAGCGAGTTTCTGTTGTCTGGTTCCACCTTGGTCGAAGGTATCTGGTTCCCTAGAGATTTTGTGTTTCTTGTGAAAAAACGAAACCCAATTGTTGTCTTCTTTTGCAATTCAGCTTTAACAGGTGTTTTACTTGAACACGGATTGATATAGGAAATGAAGCATTTGAACATTGAAGTCTCCAGAGCAGAGCGCCTGAAATTATTGCTGAAGTGAATTAGGAAACCTTTCCATGCATATGTTGCTTATTTAGATCATTTGTACCTAAATATAAATCTGCCGCATATATCACATGTCTGAGACATTATACTTATTTTGGAATATATGCTCAGGTTGAATGATTGATTAATTGCTTGAGGATAAGACCATTACAGTATAAAGATGAGAATAAGACCATTCCTAATATATGATAGGTGAATATGAGATACATCTGATAGCTTAGTCTGCAAACCCAAAAATCCAGTAACCACGGGCCACTCTTTCAAAAAAAATCATAGAGGATGAATAGCTCTGTATGCCATATACATCTGATACCTCCGTCTGGAAAACCATGAAATTCAACAGTGCCAATCTTTAAAAAATTAGCAGAGGGATAACAACTCCAGCTAATGGAAGAAGCTCTTGGAGAAAATATACAGGACTAGAAAATATATGCAATCAAATCTTGTGAAAGAATCACCTGCAATAGTAGGCCTGGATGAGGGCACAAATACGACAATGTAGTTCAGTGCAACTCCTGCTCAAGGATACACAATATGGCGAGCAGCTCAAGAAGATGCTCAATTGAGAAGGATCGGCAGGTCCATCTCCATTATAATGCAGTCGGTAGATTGTAATCAACCAGAGGTGTGGAGATGATGTTGTGAGTGCATTCAACTTAAATATTCAGGTTCATGCCTCTGTATGGCTCCCGACATCATAAACTTGTGCCCCTCATCGATTTGAGATGGAATATCATCAGAAAGCAAAGAGAAGAGGATAGAACAAATAGAGACTTCGCTACCGCTTGGGCATAGGTTGAACCTGAGAGAAACGAAGAAGGATGAAAGGATGAGTGGATAGAAAATTTATCTGCACCTTGAGCAATTCAAATTGCTAGGAAAAAGTTGCTAGCGCAATTGGATAGGCGTGCAAGAGACACAAAAGACAAACAAACTCGAAAAGGACTAAAAGAGGTTAAAAAAATGAAACAAAGGCAATACCTATTTTTCTTTCACATCCTCACTCCCGAGTCTATCCATGATATGAGCATAAGTGTTGTTTTAAGTGGTAAACAAAATAACATTATATTGTTGTAACCAAGAGCGTCATTGTGTATTTGAGTCTATCCAAGTGCTATTTGGAGCACCCATATTTAGTGGGACAATAATACATCCAAATGGAGAGGATGTTGAGTTGATAGTTATGACGGTCCAGAACACGTGTGTGACTTACCACGAAAGAATAACATGAAGATCAAGAACTTGAAACCACGCAGATGCACAACAATGTTGTCTTATTATTCTGTACGGTATTATCATACTATAGTATATTATGATATGCCTTATTTGTTTTGAATTCTCATAGTGAGTTGTGCATTATATATGTGCATTGAGAAATGAAATTTGAAGGCCCGTAGCAACGCACGGGCATTTGTACTAGTAAGATAAATAACATGTTGGGTGAACAAATTACAGTTGGGCAATTGACAAATAGAGAGGGCATAACAATGCACATACATATCATGATGACTACTATGAGATTTACTTAGGGCATTACGACAAAGAACATAGACAGCTATCCAGCATGCATCTATGCCTAAAAAGTCCACCTTCGGGTTAGCATCCGCACCCCTCCAAGCATTAAGTTGCAAACAACATGACAATTGCATTAAGTACTATGCGTAATGTAAACAATACAAATATCGTTAGACAAAGCATTGATGTTTTATCCCTAGTGGCAACAAAGACATCCACAACCTTAGGGGTTGCCGTCACTCCCTGCATTCAATGGAGACATGAACCCACTATCGAGCATAAATACTCCCTCTTGGAGTTACAAGTATCAACTTGGCCGCAGCCTCTACTAGCAACGGAGAGCATGCAAGATCATAAACAACACATATATGATAGATCGATAATCAACTTGACATAGTATTCCATATTCATCGGATCCCAACAAACACAACATGTAGCATTACAGATAGATGATCTTGATCATGATAGGTAGCTCACAAGATCTAAACATGATAGCACAAGAGGAGAAGACAACCATCTAGCTACTGCTATGGACCCATAGTCCAAGGATGAACTACTCACGCATCGTCCGGAGGCGGGCATGGTGATGTAGAGCCCTCCGTGATGATTCCCCTCTCCGGCAGGGTGCCGAGGCGATCTTCGTAACCCCCCCCGAGATGGGGTTGACGGCGGCGGTGTCTCGCAACTTTTCTCGTATCGTGGCTCTCGGTACTAGGGTTTTCGCGACGGAAGGATTATATAGGCGAGAGGCGTAGTCGGGGACGCCCGAGGGGCCCACCCCATATGGCGGCGCGGCCAGGGGTCAGGCCGCGCCCCCCTATAGTGTGGCCGCCTCGTGGCCCCTCTTCGTCTCCTCTTTGGTGTTCTGGAAGAGTCAGTGGAAAATAAGACTGTGGGCTTTTGTTTCGGACAATTCCGAGAATATTTCCTGTGTAGGATTTCTGAAACCAAAAACAGCAGAAAACAGGAACTGGCGCTTCGGCATCTTGTTAATAGGTTAGTGCCGGAAAATGCATAAAAATGATATAAAGTGTATATAAAACATGTGAGTATTGTCATAAAACTAGCATGGAACATAAGAAATTATAGATATGTTTGAGACATATCAAGCATCCCCAAGCTTAGTTCCTACTCGCCCTCGAGTAGGTAAACGATAAAAAGGATAATTTCTGAAGTGACATGCTACCATCATAATCTTGATCAATACTATTGTAAAGCATATGAGATGAATGAAGTGATTCAAAGCAATGGTCTATAGTTTGTTAACAAATAGATAATGACTAAACAACTGAATCATATAGCGAAGACTTTTCATGAATAGTACTTTCAAGACAAGCATCAACAAGTCTTGCATAAGAGTTAACTCATAAAGCAATAGATTCTTAATAGAAGGTTTTGAAGCAACACAAAGGAAGATTTAAGTTTCAGCAGTTGCTTTCAACTTTCAACATGTATATCTCATGGATAATTGTCAACACAAAGTGATATGATGAGTGCAAATAAGCAAGTATGTAAGAATCAATGCACACAGTTGACACAAGTATTTGCTTCTAAGATATAAAGAAGTAGGTAAACTGACTCAACATAAAGTAAAAGAAAGGCCCTTCGTAGAGGGAAGCAGGGATTACTCATGCGCTAGAGCTTTTTATTTTGAAAATATGGAAACAATTTTGTCAACGGTAGTAATAATTCATATGTGTTATGCATAAAACCTCCTATAAGTTGCAAGCCTCATGCATCGAATACTAATAGTGCCCGCTCCTTGTCCTAATTAGCTCGGATTTCCATGGATTATCATTGCATTACATATGTTTCAACCAAGTGTCACAAAGGGGTATCTCTATGCCACTCGTACAAAGGTCCAAGGAGATAGATCGCATTTGATCTCTCAATTTTGATAGATCTCAACTTGAGGACATCCATACCGGGACAACATAGAAAACAGATAATGGACTCCTCTTTTATGCTTTAAGCATTCAACAATAGTATAATATTCTCATAAGAGATTTGAGGATTAATGTCCAAGCTGAAACTTCCACCATGATACATGGCTTTAGTTGGCGGCCCAATGTTCTTCTCTAACAATATGCAAACTCAAACCATTTAACTCATGGCAAATCTCCTTACTTCAGACAAGACGAACATGCATAGCAACTCACATGATATTCAACAAAGGTATGACAGAGCTGATGGCGTCCCTGTAAACATGGTTACCGCTCAACAAGCAACTTATAAGAACTAAGATACATAAGCGACATATTCATTACTACAATAGTTTTTAGGCTACTTTCCCATGAGCTATGTATTGCAAAGACAAGGAATGAATTTTTTTAAAAGTAGCACGCAAGCAATTTACTTTGGAATGGCAGAAAAATACCACATAGTAGGTAGTTATGGTGGACACAAATGGCATAGGTTTTGGCTCAAGGTTTTGGATGCACGAGAAGCATTCCCTCTCAAGCACAAGGCTTTGGCTAGCAAGGTTGTTTGAAGCAAACACAAGTATGAACCGGTACAACAAAACTTACATAAGAACATATTGCAAGCATTATAAGACTCTACACTGTCTTCCTTGTTGCTCAAACACTTTTACCATAAAATATCTAGACTTTAGAGGGACCAATCATGCAAACCAAATTTCAAAAAGCTCTACGGTAGTTCTCCACTAATAGGTTTAAACCACATGGTGCAAGAGCTTAAACATGATCTACTTGAGAGCTCAAAACAATTGCCAAGTATCAAATTATTCAAGACAACATACCAATTACCACATGAAGCATTTTCTGTTTCCAACCAAATAGCAATAAATGAAGCGGCTTTCAACTTTCGCCATGAACATTAAAAGTAAAACTAAGAACACCAGTGTTCAATATGAAAAAGCGGAGCGTGTCTCTCCCCCACACAAGGAATGCTAGGATCCGAGTTTATTCAAACACAAACAAAAATATAAGCACACAGACGCTCCAATTAAAGCACATAAGATGTGACGGAATAAAAATATAGTTTCACTAGAGGTGACCTGATAAGTTGTTGATGAAGAAGGGGATGCCTTGGGCATCCCCAAGATTAGATGCTTGAGTCTTCTTGAAATATGCAGGGATGAACCACGGGGGCATCCCCAAGCTTAGACTTTTCACTCTTCTTGATAATATTATATCATCCTCCTCTCTTGATCCTTGAAAACTTCCTTCACACCAAACTCAAAACAATCTCATTAGAGGGTTAGTGCATAATCAAAAATTCACATGTTCAGCGAGGACACAATCATTCCCAACACTTTTGGATATTACCCAAGGCTACTGAAATTTAATGGAGCAACGAAATCCACTCAAACACAGTAAAGGAGGCAATGTGAAATAAAAGGCGGAATCTGTCAAAACAGAACAGTCTGTAAAGACGAATTTTTTCGAGGCACTTAACATGCTCAGATGAAGAATCTCAAATTGAATGAAAGTTGCGTACATATATGAGGATTGAGAGTGGTTTTGCTGCCCACGGGGGTAGCTGCGCATGCATGCGCTGTCGTCCGATCTGCACAGCGATTCGTTTTTCGTTAGAGCGCGTGTTGACCGTGTCTTGCGGGGCTCGCACTGATTATTCCTGGAACCACTGATGTTGCTTATTATCCCCTAACCCCACCCAGCTAATCCCCCGCACCATTGTTTCTGCGTCGAGCTCCGCCCCGCTGTAGCGGAAAGAACACCGCCGCTGCCGCTACATCCTAACCCGCAACCAGCTCCGTCACGCCCACGGCCACCTCCTGAACAACGCGGCCCCTACCCTTGAACACCGCCGCCGCCGCTACATCACCGGAGCTCGTCCGCCATGGCCTCCCCCTCAAGCTTCGGAAGAATCGATTTTGGCCGCCGCCAACAGATTGAGCGACTGCCCTCTCTCCACATCGCCTCTGATGGATTCAGCTGGCAGGGGAGCGCCGCCCCGATTCGTACCGTCGGGATCCAGTGGCAGCAGTCGTAGAGGAGGACCGGTGGCAGAGAACCTATCGAGATCTAGGGGCGGCAAGAATCCCTTCAGTTGGAAGCAAGACACGCCATAATCCCTGCTCAAGAGCTCGTCCGGATCCGCGGCCGTTCCAGCCGCGAGCTAGCTTTCCTAGCAGCACAAGCCACCAAGCCGCACTTGCCTCCCGCTTCCTCGCGCGCGCGCGTGCGTGCGCTGCACTGCCGCAGTGCCTTGGCCCAGACGCGATTTTGATTTTGGCTTCTCTTCCTCTGCACTGCCGCTCGTTGGGGAAATCCGTCTGTGCCACGAATGGAATCGCAAATCACAGCAGCTCGAGGTTGCGGCCATGGCGGACACCGCGAGTTGTCCTTCCTCGTCTCCTACCTCCGACCGGTCGCGTCATGGCAGAGGGATGTTGTGGCGAAGCCGCCGAACTTCTCTATCGCTCGAGCCGGCCGAATGGGTAGGAGCAGGTGACATGGACAGCGCGAGCTTGACCGCTCATGGCCGTGCCCTCGTCGCGTTGTGCGGCCGGCGGTCGACAATCAACGGAATCGACCCTCGCGCGGCTGAGATGTGTAGCAGAAGGCCAATCATGGGAATAAAAATCCCCACCGAGGGACGCGACCGCCGCCGCTAGATGGCGTTGATCTCCGCGATAGAGCGCCGATCGCTTGCTCCTTCCGCCGCTGTAGAGCGCGCGCTCCCGGCCACCGGACCTCCAGATCGGCGTCGGGTTTAGCTTGGGGAGGGCGGCGGTCGAGCTTGGAGGGCGGCATGGCGGCATCCATGGTAGGAGATAGAGGAGTTGACTCGCGGTGTCCATCGCTGGACCATCCCGAGCTCGCGCCGGTGATGGATGTGGTGTATTTGGGGAGGAGAGGAGGGGAGGGATAATCGTTCTTAACTATTAAGTACGGGTACAGTAATAGGTGGGAGGGGCTAATGAGGTTTGACCGGTGAAACACGTGTTGGCTCGGAAAAGGGTGTGTAGCTACCCATGTGGGTAGCAGCGTTCATCCGTATGAGGATTACTCATGAATGTTTACAGAATTTTTAGATTCTCCTACAGAGAGAACAGCTCAAATTCATGACAGCTAAAAATCTGTTTCTGCGCAGAAATCCTAATCTAGTATCAACTCTCTATCAAAGACTTTACTTGGCACAAAAATGCAATAAAGTAAAGATACAAAGGTATTGCTACAGTAGTAACAAGCACCTTGACTCAAATATAAAACAAAAATTGCAGAAATAAAATAATGGGTTGTCTCCCATAAGCGCTTTCTTTAACGCCTTTCGCCTAGGCGCGTAAAGTGTAAATCAAGTAACATCAAGAGAAGAAGCATAAACATCATAATTTTTTCTAATAATAGAATCAAAAGGCAACTTCATTCTCTTTCTAGGGAAGTGTTCCATACCTTTCTTAAGAGGGAATTGATATTTAATATTTCCTTCTTTCATATCAATAATAGCACCAACAGTTCAAGAAAGGGTCTTCCCAAAATAATAGGACAAGATGCATTGCATTCAATATCCAAAACAACAAAATCAACAGGGACAAGGTTATTGTTAACCGTAATGTGAACATTGTCAATCCTCCCCAAAGGTTTCTTTATAGAATTATCAGCAAGATTAACATCCAAGTAACAATATTTCAAAGGTGGCAAGTCAAGCATATCATAGAGTTTCTTAGGCATAACAGAAATACTTGCACCAAGATCACATAAAGCATTACAATCAAAATCATTGACCTTCATTTTAATGATGGGCTCCCAACCATCTTCCAACTTCCTAGGAATAGAAGCTTCAAGTTTTAATTCCTCTTCTCTAGCTTTAATGAGAGCATTTGTAATATGTTTTGTAAAGGCCAAGTTTATAGCACTAGCATTAGGACTTCTAGCAAGTTTTTGCAAGAACTTAATAACTTCGAGAGATATGACAATTATCAAAATCAAAACCATTATGATCTAAAGCAATGGGATCATTGTCCCCAATACTCTGAAAAATTTCAGCACTTTTATCACAAACAGTTTCAGCAGTTTCAGGCAATTTTGCATGCTTTGTATTAGAAGTAGAAACATTACCAACACCAATTATTTTACCATTGATAGTTTAGCAACATGTAAAGCATCAACATTATTAGTGGTGGTAATAGTCCAAACTTTAGCTACATTATTTTCTTTAGCAAGTTTTTCTTCTCTTTCCCACCTAGCATGCAATTCAGCCATCATTCTAATATTGTCATTAATTAGAACTTGGATAGCGTTTTCTGTAGCAAATGACTTAATATTTTTAGTTTCATTAGGCATAACTTTCAGTTTTAAAAGATCAACATCAGCAGCAAGACTATCAACCTTAGAAGCAAGAACATCAATTTTACCAAGCTTTTCCTCAACAGATTTGTTAAAAGCAGTTTGTGTACTAATAAATTCTTTAAGCATGACTTCAAGACCAGAGGGTACACTCCTACTATTGTTGTCAGAATTACCATCAGAATTACCATAACCATTACCATTATTAGAAGGATATGGCCTATAGTTGCTGTTACCAAAATTATTCCTATAAGCATTGTTGTTGAAATTATTATTTTTAATGAAGTTCACATCAACATGTTCTTCTTGAGCAACCAATGAAGCTAAAGGAACGTTATTAGGATCAACATTAGATCTACCATTAACAAGCATAGACATAATAACATCAATCTTATCACTCAAGGAGGAGGTTTCTTCAACAGAATTTACCTTCTTACCTTGAGGAGTCCTTTCAAGTGTGCCATTCGAGTGGTTGATCATCATATCATCAAGAAGCTTTGTTGCAGCACCCAAAGTGATGGACATAAAAGTACCTCCAGCAGCTGAATCCAATAGGTTCCTTGAAGAAAAATTTAATCCTACATAAAAGGTTTGGATGATCATCCAAGTAGTTAGTCCATGGGTAGGGCAATTCTGTACCAAAGATTTCATTCTTTCCAATGCTTGGGCAACATGTTAATTATCCAATTGCTTAAAATTCATAATGCTACTTCTCAAAGATATAATTTTAGCAGGAGGATAATATCTTCCAATGAAAGCATCTTTACATTTTGTCCATGAATCAATACTATTCTTAGGCAAAGATAGCAACCAATCTTTAGCTCTTCCTCTTAAGGAGAAAGGAAACAATTTCAGTTTTATAATGTCCCCATCTATATCCTTATACTTTTGCATTTCACAAAGTTCAACAAAATTATTAAGATGGGCAGCAGCATCATCAGTATTAACACCAGAAAATTGCTTCTCATAACAAGATTTAGTAAAGTAGGTTTAATTTCATAAAATTCTGCTGTAGAGGCAGGTGGAGTAATAGGAGTGCATATGAAATCATTATTATTGGTGCTAGTGAAGTCACACAACTTAGTGTTCTCAGGAGTACTCATTTTAAAAATAATAAAAATAAATAAAGCAAACCGAATTAAGTAAAGTAAAACAAGTAACTATTTTTTTTGTGTTTTTGATATAAAGAAAGCAAACAAGACAGAAAATAAAATAAAGCAAGACAATAAACAAAGTAAAGAGATTGGATGTGAGAGACTCCCTTGCAGCGTGTCTTGATCTCCCCGGCAACGGCGCCTGAAAAATAGCTTGATGACGCGTGAAGCACACGTCCGTTGGGAACCCCAAGAGGAAGGTGTGATGCGTACAGCAGCAAGTTTTCCCTCGCAAGAAACCAAGGTTATCGAACCAGTAGGAGATGAAGGCCACGTGAAGGTTGTTGGTGAAGGAGTGTAGTGCGGCGCAACACCAGGGATTCCGGCGCCAGCGTGGAACCTGCACAACACAATCAAAATACTTTGCCCCAACTTAACAGTGAGGTTGTCAATCTCACCGGCTTGCTGTAAACAAAGGATTAAACGTATGGTGTGGAGAATGATGTTTGCTTGCAAAGAACAATAGAGAACAATGATTGCAGTAGGTTGTATTTCAGATGTAAAAGAATGGACCGGGGTCCACAGCTTCACTAGTGGTGTCTCTCCAATAAGATAAATAACATGTTGGATGAACAAATTACAGTTGGGCAATTGACAAATAGAGAGGGCATAACAATGCACATACATATCATGATGACTACTATGAGATTTACTTAGGGCATTACGACAAAGAACATAGACCGCTATCCAAGCATGCATCTATGCCTAAAAAGTCCACCTTCGGGTTAGCATCCGCACCCCTTCCAAGCATTAAGTTGCAAACAACGGACAATTGCATTAAGTATTGTGCGTAATGTAAACAACACAAATATCCTTAGACAAAGCATTGATGTTTTATCCCTAGTGGCAACAAGACATCCACAACCTTAGGGGTTGCTGTCACTTCCCTGCATTCAATGGAGACATGAACCCACTATCGAGCATAAATACTCCCTCTTGGAGTTACAAGTATCAACTTGGCCGGAGCCTCTACTAGCAACGGAGAGCATGCAAGATCATAAACAACACATATATGATAGATCGATAATCAACTTGACATAGTATTCCATATTCATCGGATCCCAACAAACACAACATGTAGCATTACAAATAGATGATCTTGATCATGATAGGCAGCTCACAAGATCTAAACATGATATCACAAGAGGAGAAGACAACCATCTAGCTACTGCTATGGACCCATAGTCCAAGGATGAACTACTCACGCATCAGTCCGGAGGCGGGCATGGTGATGTAGAGCCCTCCGGTGATGATTCCCCTCTCCGGCAGGGTGCCGGAGGCGATCTTCAGAGCCCCCCGAGATGGGGTTGACGGCGGCGGCGTCTAAGTAACTTTTCTCGTATCATGGCTCTCGGTACTAGGGTTTTCGCGACGGAAGGATTATATAGGCGAAGGGGCAGAGTCGGGGGACGCCCGAGGGGCCCACCCCATATGGCGGTGCGGCCAGGGGTGGGGCCGCGCCCCCCTATGGTGTGGCCGCCTCGTGGCCCCTCTTCGTCTCCTATTCGGTGTTCTGAAAGACTCCGTGGAAAATAAGACCGTGGGCTTTTGTTTCGTCCAATTCCGAGAATATTTCCTGTGTAGGATTTCTGAAACCAAAAACAGCAGAAAACAGAACCGGCGCTTCGGCATCTTGTTAATAGGTTAGTGCCGGAAAATGCATAAAAATGATATAAAGTGTATATAAAACATGTGAGTATTGTCATAAAACTAGCATGGAACATAAGAAATTATAGATACGTTTGAGACGTATCAGTCTCCACAATGCCCTTTGAAGCGTCACGATGGCTCACGTGATCTCCTCATGCTCTTGCACAATGCTAGCTAGATGCAACGATCCACTAGAGGACCATTGAGGGTGGTCACTGAATCCGTACAAGCTTGAGGAAAAGTCAACAACAATTGGAGGCTCTGAAGTAATTACCACCAAGGCTACAAGCTTGATGAAGAAGCTCTGGGTAGAAGCACCCGAAGTAATCAACTCATGAACTTTCACTAACACATATCATTGTGGACAATCAAACCGACGTTTGAAATGCAATAGCAAAAAGCTATTAGAAAATAAGAGAGGAAGAACAAAAGAAGAGAACACCAAGCTTCTCCAAGATCTAGATCTAGTGGGTTCCTCTAATAAAGATAATGATTTGATTGGTAGAGATGCAGATCTAGCTGATATTCTCTCTCTTTTCCCTCAAGTGGGTGCAAGAATTATGGAGGGATTGTGACGAGGCGGTTCCTCGGCAATGTCCACCATGAGGATCTTAGGGTTGACGGAAGGCGACAATATAGATTCCAGGAGCGAGAGAAGGCACGACATACCCAGGTTCACATCCCCGCGGTGGAGGATCGATGCGTCTTGCTAGCAATCCACTATATGAATATATGTGTACAGGGGGCCGCCATTGGTGGAGTTGTTGTATCTAGTCTAGTTCTAATATGCGACTTGCGATGTCTAGGCGTATCACGTCTATGTTTTATGTTTCTGAATCTCTCCTCTAAGGGGTGCCCCTGCCTGGCTTTATATATCAACCAGGCTAGGGTTTACAAGAGTCCTAGTAGAATTCGTATTGGAGTCTTCTTTTTTGTAGTCTAAGTTGATATTCCTTGTGGGTCCAGCTTGTCGAGTCCTTGCGCTGGTCCATCTTCATAATCTGTACCGGGTATAGCAATGTCGGGTACCCGAAGGGTAATGCCCACATCAATAGCCCCCGAGTGTCTGACCGAAGTGAAGCTTCAGACAGGGACTAAAGTTGTCATCATCCGAATGTCTTGATCATCTGTTGAATTTTGTGCTTGATGTAGAGTCGAAGTTATTCTTTATCGGGTGCGCGGCCAGCGCTCCCGATGGGAGTAGTCCCCGAGTCTATGGACGGGTGCTTGCAACTGTGCGTAGACTCAAGTTGTACTACTCAAAGAGCTTGATGTTGATGTCGACGTCTTCAAATTATCCCATCATCCGATACTTTTAAATCTATCGGGTCTTCAAAACGGTGCAAGCTTCGAGAGAAGCCGAAGAGCTCGATTGTTAGAACCTTCGGGTTCGTTCTTTTTTGTCGATGAGGCTTTCATATTTTTACCGGGTGCGCGGCTAGCGCTCCCGATGGGAGTATCCCCGAGCCTGTAGATGACTATGAAATAGTCATGTATAGGGTGTAAAATGCTGAGTCGAATATTGTAGATTTCTTTGAGTTCCGAGAACATTTGGATGCTTTTGATGATATCGATGATTTTGATGATATCACGGAGGAGTCGACGATTTTGATGATGTCACGGAGGAGTCGACGATTTTGATGATGTCCCGGAGGAGTCGATGATTTTGATGATGTCCCGGAGGAGTCGGTGATTTTGATGATGTTATGGAGGAGTCGATGATTGGTCCGCGACAACACCCAAAACATAGGGTGCGCTGCAGGCCCGTTGGACTCAAGGAGCCGTGTATTTTTGTAAATCGTCGGCGGCAACACCGGAACATAGGGTGCACTACAGGCCCAACGGACTCATTGCATCTTAATGAGCCGCGTATTTTTTATATCATCGGCGGCAACACCCGAACATAGGGTGCACTACATGCCCGATGGACTCATTGCATCTTAATGAGCCGTGTATTTTTGTAAATCGTCGGCGGCAACACCCGAACATAGGGTGCACTACTGACCCGATAGACTCATTGCATCTTACTGAGCAGTGTATTTGTTTGTATAGTCGTCATCAGCAAGTTGTGAGTGATCAGTTCACGTTGTAGGCCCGATGGACCCGTAGTAATCACAACATATCTTGTTGAATCGTACGCATGTGTCTTGAATTATGTCGGCAACAGCCCTCGAGTCAACGAGGGAACCATGTGGACTATCGACTCCGTAGCTCTTAGTACTCTATGTTTGATACACCGGCATGGGCCTTTCTTGGTTTGTATCATTTTCATCATCTACAGCGCTCGCATGTTCTCTGAGGCTTTGATGAAAACGATATGTACTTTGTCTTTTTATGGTCCTTTGATTGTCATCAATTGCAGCACTCACATGTTCCCTGAGGCTTTGATGAAATCATTGATAGTATAAGGTTTCTTCACGTTTGTTTGAATTCCAGCGCTCACGATGGGAGTAAACACAATAGTCGAGGATCTTCCAGGAGCCCCAGAATAATTTCAACGCTCCCAGAAGTGTATCGGGTCAATATTATATAAGATGATATCCATTGAAGATCACAAACGATGAATCCACTGACCTAGAAGTGCATCGAGTTAATATTTATATAGCCATAGAAGATAAATCCATCGATAACCATAGATGATAAATCCATTGACCCGTGATTGCATCGGGTTAATATTTATATAGCCATGGTAGATAAATCCATTGATAACCATAGATGATGAATTCATTGACCCGTGATTGCATCGGGTCAATATTTATATAGTTATATACGATAAATCCATTGATAACCATAGATGATGAAGCCATTGACCCGTGATTGCATGGGTCTATATTTATATAGCCATGAAACATAAATCCATTGATAACCATAGATGATGAAGCCATTAGTTCGGTTGCAACAAGGCCAATGTGGAAGCAGGTCGCATGGTGGACGCAGTCGAAGTAATTACGCAATCAGAAATAGTCGATGTGGTGGGCGCAGTTGAAGCAATCGCCCAACCAGAAATAGTTGATGTGGCGGGCGAGTTGAAGTAATCGCCCAGCCAGAAATAGTTGATGTGGCGAGCGCAGTTGAAGTAATCGCCCGACCAGAAATAGTTGATGTAGCCGCGCGGCGCCTGGACGGCGTGATTGATGAAGAAGACATGGTTGATATGGCGGATCCGCGATGCGACAGACGAGCCCCCAAATATATCAAGTCCGCCATGCGACAGGCGAGCCCCCGAGTGCGACGAGTGCACGATGGCGGGCGCGGTCGACCGAGCAGAGTAGTCAAAGCTTTGTTTCAATCTGCAGTTATATTGTAGTACGCAAATTCGCGCGCAAATAATAGCATGGGCCGAAAATATCAGGTCAAATAAATTTTGCAAGTAGTAACTAATTGGAAATATAGCACCTAATGATTCTTGTGTCGGACGGCGAAGTTGAGCGGAGTTTGGCCAGAAAAAGTCGACGATGCGGATGGGGTTGGCGAAGTGTTCGGGCGCAGCGAAGAAGTCGAGTCAAAGTAGAGGTTGCGGAGTAGCGAATGTGAAGACCGTCAAGTCGTTGATGAAGACACCGCCGAACTCTCAGGTGCTTTTGAGCGATTTATGTTGATGGTTGTCTTGGACGTGCAGGGTCGCGACGTCGGGCAGAGTTCAAATAGTTGTATTGATGTATCCTTTTCAGTTATCTGCGCAACTGGTTCGCTGAATTGCCCTAATTCAACATGGCACGGTTGCGTGACGAGGCACACGTAAGGCCGATCGACGTAGTCTTGATCGACCTCACGAACAACCTCGCGAGCAGCTTGGTTAGTATGATTTCCTGATCCATGTACTAGCCTAAATTTCTTTTCCTTTATGTTTGCAAGCCAATCAAGACGTGGTGGTAGTGACCTTGGAACTTGAACCAATCTTCAACAGAAGCCTTATGGCAGGATGACAGCAGCAGCCGGACAACTTTTTAGGGTCTTGCTTCTTTTCTTTTCTTCTGATCTTCAGCTGATGATGGCCCGATGAAATAGATATATCTTTGTGTGTGACTGGGCATTGGCGTACCGCGATGGGTCGCAGAATTTAGCGACCGCGTTGCCGCTCTGGAGTAACCGACAAGTTGATCATGCCAGAGAAGACGAGTAAACCAGATGTAATCTGGCCGCCATCGTTGATGGTGAGAGATCTCGCTCGGATCATAAAATTCAGACGTCACGGTTCCTACAGATGGCACCAATTAACGAGGCGGTTCCTCAGCAATGCGCACCATGAGGGTCTTATGGTTGACGGAAGGCGGCAATGGAGATTCTAGGAGCGAGAGAAGGCACGACGTACCCAGGTTCACGTCCCCGCGGTGAAGAATCGCTACGTCCTGCTAGAAATCCACTATATGAATATATGTGTACAGGGGGCCATCATTGGCGGAGTTGTTGTATCTAGTCTAGTTCTAATATGCGGGTTGCGATGTCTAGGCATATCACGTCTATGTTTTCTGTTTCTGAATCTCTCCTCTAAGGGGTGCCCCTGCCTGGCTTTATATATCAACCAAGTTAGGATTTACAAGAGTCCTAGTAGAATTCGTATTAGAGTCTTTTTTTTGTAGTCCAAGTTGATATTCCTTGTGGGTCCAGCTTGTCGAGTCCTAGCACTGGTCCATCTTCATAATCTGTACCGGGTATAGCAATATCGGGTACATGAAGGGTAATGCTCACATCAGATTGGGAATAAGTGAAACTCAAGAGGGCCAACAATGGAGGAGAATAACGTGCTCAAGAACTCGCGGAATTTTGGGGAAGAAGACCCCTTAAATAGCTCCCCCATGGAATCTTACCGTTATCAACGCGCTGTAGGAAAAATTAATCCGTCCTGGCCGGACCACTTCGGCCAATTAGTCCGGCCAAGGAGGTATCGTACCCGAGCAAACGGGACCACTTCGGGCCATATTCCGGCACAAAAACAGTAAGAACCAAATCACTGGATGGACTGAGTCCGGACTATGGTCGGACCAATCCGACAAACCGAAAACACCGCCATTTTCTTATCCAAGCTCAGAATTTGATATCTTGATTGGAATCAAAACAACGAGATCTACAACATCATGCAAATAAACATCATATTACAACCATGAACCATAAAACCACAAGATTAAATAATTTGACTTTTCTATTCGGATGAAACCAGGAAACCTCCAGATCGCCAACCGCGATATCTAAACCTTGGAAACTTTGGTTAAGAGGAATCCATTTTTTTTTGGAAATATAAGGGAAATTAGTATCAAAAAATATACCATGTAGGTAGAGGTTTGGAACCTCCATCATTGAATAACCGATAAAAACTCCAACATCAAAAAACGCAACAAGTTTTTCATACGGAATTTGTTTTTGATGAAGTAGAGGTTGTCATAAAAGTAATCACAAGCTCTAACACCTCACATGGATAAAATCCAAAGAATAACCAAGAAATGTGATGCCAAGGATATAAATATTTGAGCTCTCTCCGAACGATATGATTGAGTTACTCACTCGAGAGCCCCTCTTGATAGTACGACTAACTATCCGATAAACTGGTCTCGCAACTAAAACCAGGAGAACGTAAGAAAGTAACCCTACGAGAAAAAACTTTTCCTTTTGCATATTCCACTTGAGCTAGATGATGAAAGGGATTTCTATTTTCGTGCCCCTGGTTCGTTAGTTGTACTCAGTTTTCCCCAGTCCCTTAGTTTTTCCTCAGTTTTCCCCTCCTCTAGTTTGAAACACGCACAAGTGCTGGAACGACCGGTAGCCGTCAGGTCAGAGGCCTTGACCGTTAGTCTGACCGGGTGTGGCCGCACAGGGGCAGCTCCTCCCTGACGGGTAGGGTCAGGAGACACGTCAGAGCAGCCATCCATCTATCGCTGACGTGTGGGCCGTTTTATTTCATGATTTTATACGCGGTGCTGCCAATGACAAATGGGGCCGCTCTATAGGGCTGCCGCAGCCAATGACCAGTGGGGTCGTATATTTTTCAGGAAAACTCATATATTGCCGCTCTGTGGTGCCTCCGCAGCCAATGACCAGTGGGGTCGTCTATTTTTCAGGAAAACTCACATATATTGCCGCTCTGTGGGGCTGCCGCAGCCAATGACCAGTGGGGTCATCTATTTATTTAGAGAAAATCATATATTGCCGCTCTGTGGGGCCTCCGAAGCCAATGACCAGTGGGGTCATCTATTTTTCAGGAAAAGACACATATTGCCGCTCTGTGGGGCTGCCGCAGCCAATGACCAGTGGGGTCGTCTATTTATTTAGAGAGAAAAAATCATATATTGCCGCTTTGTGGGGCCTGCGCAGCCAATGACCAGTGGGGTCGTCCATTTTTCAGGAAAACTCACATATTGCCGCTCTGATATATGTCTTTAGAGAATATCATAGAGAGAAGCAACAAGTTCGCTAATTAATTATTCTTAAGCTAGACCGGAGAACCGCTGGCAGCTCGTTCCCCACCGTCGGACGGAGCAGCCATCGCCGGCGCCTCGTCGCGCCGCCGGCTCTGTCCCCCGGCGGCGTCGGACGAACTGCGGCGCTGCACGTCAACCACGGCTCCAACACTTCTTTCGTCCGCACGCATTGTACCCACCGCAGGAAAGTCCGCCGCAAGCACATCCGCCGCCCACGACGACCGGGATTTGTTCCGCGCACCAATTGGTATAGCTTGGTAAGACCTCCGCTTCTGCCTCCCCCGCCCCCTAATCGATTCGGTTCCCATAATTTATTGGAGTTTGCAGGTACGAAATAGTCCTCAATGTCTGGTCGTAGCGGGTACACCGGCGAGGATGGCGATTCGATCATGTCGTGGCCACGTTCTACTTCTCCTACCTCGTCGGAAGTGCAGGTATCTAGCTTCAGCTCTCCGTACTACCGTTGAATTTGAAGTTCCGCCATGGCCTCGTTGGAGTGATTTCGGTTGTTTTTTTTCCATTATTGTTACAGCTAGCTGTGCAAGCCGATGATCCATGGTACATTGCATACCAAGATGAATCAACCCGGTGGTGTAGCCGGAGGATGGATTTGGAGGAGAAGGTGGCCAATTTAGGTGATGAATTGGCCCGTAAAAACCTGATGATATTCGAGCTGAAGCGTATTGTGGAGGAAGAAAAGAAGAATTTGGAGCTTATTCGCAAGGAGAAGTTGAGAGTTGAGACAGATCTTGCCGTATTTGATCAAGTGGTAGAAAATCTAGAACATGAACTTAAAGTGATGGGAGAGGAGAAAAGTAGATTCATCTGTACAGTTTTATTAGGTGTCATCCCTGTCCTAGCAGCTTATGTGGTTCCGGTAGACGATTTAGTATAGAATTGTTATTCAGTAGATGGCTCTAACCACTGTATTTTGTTGTGGCTCTAAGCACTGTATTTTGGTGTACAATTTCCTACTTGTGCTAAGTAATGCGCACGATAATTTTAGCATGCATGAACATTGAGAAACTTTTTTTGAGACGGAGGTAGTAGTTCGAACAATTTTATCCCAATTGGAAATTGAAAAATACAAATTTATCATAATTTATCCCAATTTGCGGCGTTGAACACGGCCGCGCAGCGATGGGAAAGAAAGACCGGGACGACGGGCGGCTGAGGGGTGGTCATCTGCGCCATCCGCCATTGAAGCGATGTTATCGGCGATGGCTTCAATGTTCGTGGCATCGATGACCATTGTCGGAACCGCAGCTGTCTTGGTGTACTTCATCAGCGACGGTGACAAGGTATCAACTTGTCAATGCCTATGGATTGTAGGCTAGGGTTTAGTTGGAAGTAGAGGGCAAGTAGATCTCGAAGGTTTCAGCCGAAAAGTACTCGACGATTATGAAAACTAGGGTTTGTAAACAATGATTCGATGATCTCCGCGTCCCTCGACTCCCCCTTATATAGGAGGCGGAGCCGAGGGATTCGTGTTGTACAAGTTACAAAGTCCGGGAAGGTTTCTAACTCATCCCGTAAGATTACAAATAAGACTTTCTATTACAACTCTAGCTTTCCTTAATAATATCTTGGGCTTCCGAATCTTCTTATTCTTCGGGTAATGGGCCTTCAGTAAACCCCGGGTACTATCTTCGGCAGGCCCATTTGGGATGCCTATGTCAGTAGCCCCCGAGATTTTGCTTGAATCGTAGAATCAGGGAAAATCTCCACTGTTTATTTTTACTCGACAACTTAAACTTTTCTATATTTCTTCATATAAATTTCTATATTGTACAGGGATAATGGTAGTTGGGGCTAGTTCATCCGACGGATCGTGTACTAGTTAACCGCTCTAGTGGCAATCCGCAAAACCTACTTCAAAATCACGTCCCCGGACATGATTTCGGGATACCGGTGTAAACTTCGACAGGTGCCGCTTAAGGTCTTACCATTCCGTCGAGTCCCGGCCATATTTATCGGGTACCTAACGCGTCCGTTAGGATTTTTCTTCGTATCCGTTGATACGGATAAAAGTAGCAAACCGACGTCGCAGACGGCGCCACGCCTCACGTAATAGATCCGGGGTCTTACCTTCGCAAAGTTTTGCGGCATTCGTAAATTGATCGCAACTTCGGCGTTCCGAGAATATATTGTCGAGTGCTTATTCGGCCGATGGAATGGCACATTTTATCGAGTCAAAGATGACTTATATTGCTCTCCCGATGGGAGTATATGCAGAGTTATTTATAACTCGAAATATACTCTTTTGCTTTTCTATGTTTCTTCTTTTCATTCTGACTTTCTTTCTTTTTTATAATTTCATCGGGCACGCGAACAGCGTTCCCGATGGGAGTAGCCCCCGAGGCTACAGCCAAGGACTTGTGCTTGGTTGTAGGCTCCACGCTATATGCCGCTATATTTTCTTTCTCTCCCGAAGTTTTATAATTTCTCGGTGCGCGAACAGCGCTCCCGATGGGAGTAGCTCCCGAGGCTATGAACAAATATTTGTATTTGATCATAGGCTCACACCATTTCTATTTTGTCTTTCTTGATCTCTTCATTTTTCCAAAGTAGCCCCCGAGCATTTGTTCAAAAACTTGTATTTGATCAAAGGCTCTCCAATACTTTTGCATGTCGCCTTTTGATGCAGTCGTTGAGTCGAATTTTTCTTCTCGCCAAGGTGACGTTATTGCCGACGATAGCCACGATTGCTAGTCAAAAATTTGCGACAAGTCTTTTCTCGCTGCCATGCGGGCCCAATTGATCCACTATCTTGACACGTCGTGCAAGTGGGGGACACACGTCCTCCGCTTTTTCTCGGCGCACGCACCGTAACTTCCCCAACGTTGAGTTACTTTTTACCCTTGTTGCTACGTGGCTATCATCTCGTCACACATTTTCCTTATCCAACGGTTCGTCGTTTCACCGCACCCCTATATAAGATCGTCTTCTTCCTCCTTGAGCACTTCCGCTCGCGCCGTCCTCCTTCTCTCATCCGCAAATTTCCTCCCGCGATCCACAACCTCTTAAGCTCCTTGCCTCCAAACCGCAAACCCTGCGCCATTGTTAATGCCACCGCGTCGATTGACAAGGCACAAGCACGCCGGAATCCTCCATGGCCGCCGTGGATCTTGGGGCGGCGGAGTGGGAAAGATCGAAAATTTCCACTCAAGACATCAACATGCCGAAGAAGCCGGGGATCAACAAGAAACCCAAGGCATTGTGCTTCCCAGTGAGGAGAGCTACCCAACCCCTCCAATGGGGTACCGGTAAGTTTTGTCGATCACCTCATCCGCGGTCCGTCCGCCCCCATTCATCCTTTTCTCCGTGGACCGCTTTTTATCTACGGTCCGCAACTCCACCACCTCACGCCAAACTCCATTCTTCACATCTCCATTTTCATCACTCTTTGCGAGGCCTTCCTTGGCGTCCAGCCTAACTGGGCGCTATGGAAGCGCATTTTCTTCCGCCGCCGTAATGGCTCGCCCAATGTCGCCTATAATATAGGCGGCGTTGTAATTTCTGTTCGGCCCACCGTTGACTACTTCGACGTCAAGCTTCCCGACTCAGTTCAAGGATGGCGCAAGAAGTGGTTGTACATTCAAGAGGAGAACCATGGATGTGCGGAGGACAACATCCCTCCTTTTGATGGCGCCGAGAAAATCTTTCGCCGCCGCTCCTGGGACGCGGAGGCCACCGAAGAAGAAAGGGCGTCGACAGAAACCTTGATGGCTCGTATCCACGAGTTGCAAAATACTCGCGGCAAAGAGTTATCGGGTGTCCAAATCACTGCATACTTTCTTAGGACTAGAGTGCAACCGCTTCAGGCTCGCAAACATCCTCTCTGGAAATATGCCGGCGACAAGGACGTAGATCGGCTGTCGGTGAATTTGGAGGTCAAGGATTTAGAAAGACTTGTCCGAAAAATTTCATCTCTCAGCAAAAAAGATGTTGTCCCTTCTTCTTGCCGTGTGACACCATTCAGCGCCGCCAATCCACTTCCCAAGGTAATCTTTGTCTATTGTCTTGTTGTTGCTTTGCTATCTTTTTTGTAACTTCTTTTCTGACATCTCTCCCTGTTTTATTTTGCACGAATCATCCATACCTTGTCTCGCTTCCTCCTCTTCCTGAAGGTGGAGAAGTCGAAGAAAGGGCCATTGTCACTGATGACAATCAAGAAGCTCCGTCTTTTGTGAATGAACCCGTGGATTCTCGAAAATCTGCGGGATCTTCCGAAGGCACTGCGTCGGCACTATCTCCTCCTCCCGCCGTTTCTCCAAAAGGCAAAAGGAAGAGGAATGACGTCGAAGATTCCGGCACTTCCAAAGCCGAAGAAGTTGATCCTTCACGTCGAAGGCAACTTATGATCCATATCTCGCATCCCTCGTCGCCTCGTAAGTCACCTTGATTTCCCCTTATTTCTGTAGTCGAAGTTTTTTGTCTCATCTTGCTTTTTATGCTGTCGATCTTTAATCGCAGTGATGATGAGGAAGAAGTACCAACTCGTGACGTGGCTCCTCGGACGAGCGCGTCACATACTTTACTTGTTTCGGGACGCTAGTTGAAGGAGAAGAATCCTCGCCTCCTCAACAAAACGTCGTCACCACCACTCCTCCTTCAAGCCCCCTTGCTCCTTCACCAAAAAGGACAAGGGTTGAAACGATCATCGAGCCTGCCCCTCAATTGGGTAGCTCTTCTCATTCGCTCTTAGATGATGTAAGTTTTTGACTTTCCCGCTAGTATCTATATTTCCTCTCGTTTACTTCTTTTGTGCCTTCATATTTTTCTCGTACCGATATTTTCTTTCTCTATTCTTCTTTGACAGCCCATGATCAAAGAGCTTGTTCGCATTGGGTCCCAATTCATTGGGTACCGTGAATACGCCAACAGGATCGAAGGTAACAACTTTTTGTCGTCATTGTTTCTAATCTTCTTGCTCCTATTTTTGTCGCAATTTTGACTCGTTCTTTTCTATTTTGGCAGAGAAACTTGCAGAGGCCAACAAGCTTGCCGACACTCTTGCTCGTAAATTGGAGCAAAGTGAAACGGCTCGCCGTAAAGCCGAACTTGATGCTAGCCAAGCAAAAGTAGAGGCCGATGAGGCCAAAGCAAAAGCTGCTAGTGTCGAAGAACCGCGAAGAAACTTGAAGATGCTGAAGCTGCTCTAAATGAGCACAAAGCCGCACAAGACGCCCGTGAAAAGGGAATCCTCAAGCGCTTGAACACACAAAATCGTCGCTTCCTCGGTAGCTTTGTTGATCCCTTCTATTTTTCGTAAGACTTGCTTTCTTTTGTTTTTACTTGCTGTCAACTAACATATAATTTCTATGGCAGGTCAAACAAGCCAAGATTTTGACCTTGAGAATCCCACCAATGATCCTCTGCTTGACGCACCGTCTTATCCGGAGTTTCACGGCCAAGAAATTCGCGAAGGCGTGGTGAATGCTGACGCAGGATTGTCGAAGTTGTTCCCCTACTTCTTCCCGAAGAAAGAGGAGCCTAAGACTTTCCTTGCCCTTGCCAAGGACTTCAATCCACCAGAGGATCTTGGACTGAAGATGCGCCAGGAGAACATGAAGGTTGCTGTTGAGAACACTATTGCCTTGGTCGCTGACAGTCAACAAACTGTTGACTGGATGAAGGTAGGCGACACCGAGCAGATAGAACAATCAAAATGGAGGTCGTTGATCAAGGCAGCCAAGCCCAACACGAAGAAAATCCTGGCCTATCTCGGGATCAAGCCATCTTCAACTCCTAGCTCATCAAGGCCGGAGGTCTAGTTGAATGCCTTTGCTTTTTCTTTCCTTTGCTTTCTCTATTTCTTTTGCCGTTGTCGCCATTTTAGCCTTGGCAACAATTACCCCGTTAGTCCCTTTGAAGAACTTCTTTTGTAATGTCCGTGTAAACTTTCTAGAAATCAATGAAATTCCTCTTGGTACTATCATTGATCCCGGGACTTTCTTTTCCAGCTAATATTTGATAATTATTCGACCAACCCTTGCTCGCCGATGCTTCACCTGCGTCTTCCTTCTCGAAGAAAATACTAGTCGATGATAATCCCCTCGAAGGTTCTTCAAGCAAACATTTGTCGGAAGATTTGCAAGAACTTCGACAACAACTTCAATCCATGAAGAAACAAACTCTGGCAATGATGGAACAATCTCGGAAAGCGTCCGAACAAGAAAAACTTGCTCTCCAACAAGCCAAAAAGGCTATGGCTGCCAAGGATACTGCTGTATTGGAAGCGAAGGGAGCCACTACCCGAGAAAATAGCATGCTCGAGCTAATGTTGGAAGCTAGCACAGATATGTTAGGTATGTTTCTCCAACCTCACAATGCCTCCTCTTTATTTTGTTGTGCCCTCCTTCAAATTTCTTGCCTTGTCGCTTAATAGGCTCTGGCTCTTGATGCCGCCGCCGAAGATCGAAGAGTGAACGAGAGAACGAATCTTCTTGTCAATCTTTCCCTTAACCATGGCTGTTTATTCTGGGCCACCCCCGAACGAACCCAACAAATTGTCGTGTTCCAAGATCGTGCTTGCCAAGTGCGCGAATTTCTCAATTTTTGCACGACAACATTAACCCTTGTTTACAAGACTTTGTTTCCTCGAAATGAGGTTCCCAAAACTCTTCCCGAATTGCCGGAGACATTCAGAGATGCTCCCCGCATTCATAATTTTGTGCGAGCTCAATTGACTGCTGGAGCAAGGTTCGCCATGATTATGATAAATATTTGTCATCCAAAATTAGACCTGACGAAGATTGTTGCTGATTGCCTGGCTAAGAAATCACGGCGAAAAAATGATATTGACACAATCAATGAGATGGTAGCTCCTGTGGCCGAGTCGATGATAGATGAGCTTCTTCGGATGGACTCAGAATTCTTCGTCAAGGGGTCCTATGCTGAACATAAAACAACCAGTAGGCTTGTCCATAGATAGTATTTTAGGCTTTGACTGATTTGTACCATATTGCAAAACCTTGTGTCTCTATCTTTTTTGATTTCTTTTTTATTTCAGAAGAAATTTGTTGTATATTGCAAAGTGCTCTATATTGTTGGAGCCCCCGAGCCTTCTGGCTAGAGTTTGTACTGTTTTTTCCATCTTGAAGATTTTTCCTTCTGTTGTAATAAGACATCCTTGTTTTTTCATTGATGGATTGCAAGCCCTCGAGTATCTTAATGTCGAAGTTCTATATTTTTGTTGCGAGGTTCTTGGACCAAAGCAATAAGATTTTTGACGTGTACACTATATTTATAATTGTTGGCTTCCGATTTTTATATTTGGCGAGGTATTAGTGTACCAAGGCGAAATATTTCGGTAAGTCTAGTTTGTCTATATTGTACGTATTTTGAGACTTAAAGGCGTTGAGCCCCCGAGCGTGTCGAAGAATAAGAAGTATATCTCCACTATCTTTATTATATTGCAACACCGCGAGCCCGCCTCATTAAAAACCTTTCCGGCCCCACTCGGTGCCCCGAAAAGGAAAAGAGTGCGTCTGAAAACTCGCGGGCGTTTCAGGACATTGTATTTTTACAGAGAAGGACTATATTTCAGCTCTAGGCGTAGAACCGCCCGAGCCGCGCCACGTTCCAGTGGGTTTTTCTCGGGAACCCCCGTCTTCTTGTCCTTGATCCCGTACGCTCCTCCGTCGATGACTTCCGTGACGATGTAAGGTCCCAACCATGGTGACTCGAGCTTCTCTGTACTTTGCTGGTTGAGCCGTAGGACCAAATCACCGACCTGGAAAGATCTCGGCCGCAATCGTCGACTGTGGTAGTTCTTCAAGTCTTGCTGGTACTTGGTAACCCGTGACAGCACTTCATCTCGAGCTTCATCGAGTGCATCCATATCATCCTCCCGAACTTTTCGTGATGTTTCTTCGTCATACTCGTTACTCTTGGAGAATCGTGCTCTATTTCAATTGGTAGTACGGCTTCAGCTCCGTGGACGAGGAAGAACGGGGTTTCTTGTGTCGCCGTGTTTGGTGTTGTTCGGATGCTCCACAAAACACTTGGCAATTCTTCTGGCCAGGTGTGTCGAGCCTTTTCAAGCGGTCCTAGCAGACGTTTTTTAATGCCATTGCAGATGATACCATTGGCTTTCTCGACTTGACCATTAGTTTGGGGATGTGCAACTGATGCGAAGTGCAATTTGATGCCCACTTCTGCACAGTACGCCTTGAACTCCTTCGACGTAAAGTTGCTGCCATTATCTGTGACGATGCTGTGAGGTACTCCAAATCGAAAAACGATGCCCTTCACGAACTTTATTGCTGATGCTGCATCTGGTGAATTTATTGGCTTCGCTTCTACCCACTTGGTGAATTTGTCGACAACAACCAACAGGTACTCGTATCCTCCCGGCGAAGCTTTGTGCAACTTGCCTACCATGTCGAGTCCCCACTGGGCAAAGGGCCATGACAATGGTATTGGCATTAGTTCTGCCGCCGGAGAGTGCGGTTTTGCGGCAAATCTCTGGCACGCGTCGCAAGTTCGTACTATCTCTTTTGCGTCCTCGATTGCTGTCAACCAGGCAGAATCCTGCCCGAAAGACTTTGGCTGCAATAGCTCGACCGCTTGCGTGGTGACCACATATTCCCTCATGCACATCCTTTAGGATTATTCTTCCTTCTTCGGGTGTGACACACCTTTGCAAGACGCCCGAAATACTTCGCTTATATAACTCCCCTTTGACCACCGTGAAAGCTTTGGATCGTCGAATAACTCGCCTTGCCGCAACTGGATCGTCGGGTATTTCCTTCCTGAGGATATACGATATGTACGCTTGCATCCAAGGGACTTCTATCATCATCACAAGTTCTTGGTCCTCTTCGTCCTCCACGGTTTCTTTGAGAGACGCCGAAGTTTTTTCTTCTTTTGCTTTTTTCTGCATCTTCTTCGGCTTCGTTGATCTCTCCGCTATTTCTTCCCAAAATACGCCTGGCGGGATTGGAAGGCACTGTGACCCGATGTTTGCGAGGACGTCGGCTTCATCATTGCTCGCCCATCGATATGATTTACCTCGCATCCATCAAACAGCCTTCTCAAGCTCATTGTACACCTCCTTGTATGCTATCATGCTATCATTGATCGCATCACATTGGTTCATAACTTGCTGAGCCACCAATTGTGAGTCGCCAAAGATTTTTAGTCGAGTTGCACCGCAAGCTTTCGCCATCTTCATCCCGTGTATAAGGGCTTCATATTCTGCTTCATTGTTGGATGCGTTTGGGAACGTCATCCGTAGGACATATTTTAACTTGTCGCCTTCAGGTGATATGAGTATCACTCCTGCGCCAGCTCCTTCTACTCTCTTGGATCCGTCGAAGTTCATTGTCCAAGTTCTCGACAAACTGGGGTCCCGTGTTTTGCAGCCTCCATCCATTCTCGCGATGAAATCCGGCAAAACTTGCGACTTGATTGCCTTTCTTTTTTCATACGTGATGTCCCGAGGGGAAAGTTCTATTCCCCAAAGGGAGACACGCCCGTAGCTTCCGGATTGTTCAAGATATTTGAGAGAGGTGCTTCATTGACTACTATTATCGGGTGTGCCGAAAAATAGTGGCGCAACTTTCTTGCTGTTGTAATCACTCCATATGCTAGTTTCTGGTACTGCGGGTACCGCTGTTTGGAAGGCGATAAAACTTCACTAGTAAAATATACCGGCCTTTGCACTCCATGGAGTTTTCCTTCTTCTTCTCTTTCGACAACTAGCACCGTGCTAACCACTTGGGGTGTGGCTGCGATGTACAACAGGAGAGGTTCCTTTTCCTTCGGCGCCACCAGGACCGGTGGTGTCGAGATTGTGCGTTTCAGCATCCTCGAAAGCTCTATCGGCTTCTTCGTTCCACCGAAATTTCTCCCCTTGCTTTATCAAGGCGTAGAACGGTAGTGCTTTTTCTCCCGCACTCGGCGACGAATCTACTCAAAGCTGCGACTCGCCCAGTTAATTGATGTATTTCTTTTAACTTGGTTGGCTTCCTCATCGTTATGATGGCTTGTATTTTGTCGGGATTTGCTTCAATCCCTCTTGCTGAAACTAAGAACCGAAGAAGTTCTCCTACTGGAACGCCAAAAGAGCATTTCGTCGGGTTTAGCTTGAGGCAGAATTTGTCGAGGTTATCAAAAGTTTCCTTGAGATCTTCGATCAACGTCGTCCCCTTTTTTGACGTTATGACTACATCATCAATGTATACTTGCACATTTTTTCCAATCCGTGTTGCCAAACACTTCGCATCATCCTCTCGATACGTTGCTCCCGCGTTTTTCAAACCAAAAGGCATTGTTTTGTAGCAAAACACTCCGTAAGGTGTGATGAACGCTGTTTTTACTTCATCTTCTTCTTTTAATCTAATCTGGTTATAACCAGAATATGCGTCCAGGAAGGAAAGACGTTCGCATCCTGCCGTGGAGTCGATAATTTGGTCGATCCTCGGGAGGGGAAAGTGATCCTTTGGACAATGTTTATTGAGACACGTAAAATCGACGCACATGCGAAGGACTTTAGTGTTTTTCTTCGGCACCAACACCGGATTTGCTACCCATGTGGCCTCTCGTATGCAGCTCTTTGATAAAACCAGCTTCTCTTAGTCGATCGATTTCTGACAGCATAGCTTTGCGGTTTGGTTCCGAAAAACGTCGCAAAGGTTGTTTGATTGGTCTCGCTAGTGGATCCAAGTTTAGGTGGTGCTCGGCAAGTTCCCTGGGTACTCCTGGCATGTCAGCTGGACACCATGCGAAGATTTTCCAGCTCTCACGGAGGAACTCGACGAGCGCGCTTTCCTATGCGAGGTCCATGTCATTTGCGATGGATGTCGTCTTTTTGGATCCGTCGGGTGAATCCGCACCTCCTTAGAATTTTTCTCGTTGTTGAAAGTTGATTCTTTATTTGGCCTTGCAACGTCCGGCAGCACGTCATAGTCGGCCATGAGCCTTGATGCCAAATACTCGAGCTTGCATCCCGAAAGTTTCTGATAGTCGATGAAAATCCTTGTCACATTTATCGGCTAGGGCGAAGCTTCCTTTGATTGTGATTGGTCCCTTGGGTCCGGGCATCCTCCACAATAGGTACGTGTAATGTGGTACCGCCATAAATCTAGCATATGCTCGGTCGTCCCAACAGAGCGTGGTATTGTGACGGGAAATCTACGACTTCAAACTCCAATTTCTCGATTCTCGTAATTTTCTCGGGTCCCAAACCGAACGTCGAGATTAATCTTCCCCAACGGATAGCTTGGCTTCTCCGGTGTGATGCCGTGGAATCTCGTGTCCGTTGGTTTCAGTGTTTGCTAGGGATATATTCATCTTCCTTAATGTATCTCGCGTACATAAGGTTCAAGCTGCCGCCACCATCTATAAACACGCGAGACACGTCGAATCCTCGCGATGACCGCCGGTAGTATGAGTGCCGACCGCCCCGGTCGAGGAACTTGCTACGGATGATCTCGCTATAGTGAAGCCAATGTCTTGCCCTGACCAATTAAGGTACTCAACTGTTGGTGGAGGCATTTTCTCGGCCATGAACACCTGTCGCGAGATTACTTTCTGAGTTCTATTGGATGGCCTTCCCTTCTGAATCATCGAGACCGCTCCATTAGAGTTGGGATCAACGTAAGGTGGTGGTGCAGACGCCGCCGCTATTCTTAGCTGATGTCGATTGTCATCTGTTATCGCGGGAGGAGGTGGCAGGTGAACCTCACTTCGGGTTCTCGAGGATTTCTTTGCGCCGCCCGAGCATTAGCATGCCCCGCATATCTCAAGCATTGCCCGGAAATTTCGACAATCCTTCCGCAGATGTCCCGACTGTCTTTTTCCGTTGCTGTCGAGGAAAAAGTGCATCTGACACGGCCCGTTCATCATTTTTTCGGGAGACACAAAAGGCCTCTGGAACCTTGGCCCGCTATTTTGCCTATTGTGTCGAAATTCATCTCTATTGTCACTTCGTTGCTCATTACTTCTCTGGTAATCATCTCTGTTGTTTCCTCCTGCACTGGCTCGGAAACCAGCCGAAATTTGACCTGGAGCATCATAATTCGAGTACTGCCGAGGAAATCGTCGCCTTGGTTGATAATTTCGACCGCGGTCCTCCTCTGGCGACCTATGCCGTTTGTTGTGGACAACATCTTCTCCATCTGCCCATCTGTTCGCTATTTCCATTAATGCAGATACTGTCTTTGGATTGGTTCTTCCCAAATCTTCGACAAAATCTCCACGCCTGATCCCTGCAACAAATGCATCTATTGCCCTCTCGTCAGATATATTTTCTGCCGAGTTTTTTATGATGTTCCACCTTTGGATATATTTTCTCATTGGCTCGTCTGGCTTCGTCGACACGCCCGTAACTCCTCTAGAGACGCGGGTTTCTTGCAGGTGGATCGGAAATTCTTGACGAATATGTCCTCAAAGCTATCCCAGCTGTCGATAGACCCTGGAGGAAGCTTTTTGATCCAAGATCGTGCGGCTCCACTTAAATGTACTTGAATGCTTTGCATGGCTGTTGCCCTGGTCCCTCCGAGCTAACTTCACCGTCTCGAGGTAATCAACTAGCCAATCCTCTGGATCTTGCAGGCCGTCGAATTTCTTGAAATTATCAGGCAACTTAAATCCCGAAGGGACTCAAGTTTTTCGTACTCTCCTTGTGAAACACGGCAAACCACACATATCCTCGTCGTTTAATTCTGGGGAATACCGATGTTCCCTTCTGTTTTACCGTGCTCTGTCTACCCTTGCTTGTGCTGCGGTGTCTCTTGCTCCACTTGTTCCTTCGACATTTGCTGCTGCTGCTGCCGTAGGTCGTGGACTATTTTGCCTTGCTGCTCCTTCTGGCGGTGTTGATGCAAACGCCGTTCCCATGGCTTCAGCTCCCGCCACCGCCATGTTGTACAATGCCTCCCTTGGATCTCCTGGGGGTGGCCTAGATGCAAGGATAAAGGCTTGTGTCGCCATATACCCAGCTTCTGGTGTCTTGGGGATAATGTTCCCTCTTGTGTCTATCGACATAAAATACATGTCGAGATTTTGAACCAGGTACTCTCTTTCTCCTTCGGGTATGTGTTGCAATCTTGACCTTGCTATGTTCCGAGCTTCTCTATGGCTATCTCCCGAGGTTCCAGATTGTCGACTTAACTCCGCCCTTCGCTCGCTTGACGCGGAGGCTGCCTCCTTTCTTCTATTTAAAGCTTCTGTCTGTTTTTGCAATTCCCTTGCAGCTCGTGCGAGCCTATATTGATATGCTTCCAACTCTGCTGGCGTGGCTGTTGTAGCCATTGGTTCTGAACCGTCCATAGCTCTTGCGGCTCTATCCCATGCTGCCTGCGGAAGCTGAACTCTATCGCGAGGTTCAGGGCCGACGTATTTACTGCCTAGACCTTGTCGTAGATTAGAGGGATCAACGTATGGATTTCCCAACTCATCGAAAGCCTCAGATGTTTCCTCCTGGTCACGGCTTGGCTCTCCGATAACATAAATCTGATGATGCTTTGTATTCAGATCTATGTTGGGTTTGGTGACACCATCATTTAGACTGGTGAAGACCTTGCCCATTGTAGTAGATTTGTCGATGAATCCGTAGTCGTCGACACTGCTTGAGCCATCGCTTATATAGGAGTCCGCAGATGACTCAAACGACATGTCGCTGAAGATCTTGGCGAGTTTTTCTCTTGCCCTAGTGCTGATGAAGCGTGACGACGAAGTTTCTTCCTCTCCTGATTCGGTTGACGATGTATAACTTGAAAAACCGGAATCGACCGCCGACGATCCCGACGAAATCGGAATTTCGACACGATACGATCCTTCTTTCTCGACGCGAAAGTGAAACCTTCCGAACGTCACCTCCATAGGCTCCTCCAGATGTGCATATGCATCCAAACAGGAGGGTGGGTGAGGAACAAAATCGACAAGACCAGTTGCGATCTGTTTACCTCGATCCATCGCGTTGTTTGTGGTTGATGAAGTCGACGATCTTGAACGTGCCATCGAGATCGGATCCTTGACGCCTCTAATTCCCACAGACGGCGCCAATTGACAAGGTATCAACTTGTCAATGCCTATGGATTGTAGGCTAGGGTTTAGTTGGAAGTAGAGGGCAAGTAGATCTCGAAGGTTTCAGCCGAAAAGTACTCGACGATTATGAAAACTAGGGTTTGTAAACAATGATTCGATGATCTCGCGTCCCTCGACTCCCCCTTATATAGGAGGCGGAGCCGAGGGATTCGTGCTGTACAAGTTACAAAGTCCGGGAAGGTTTCTAACTCATCCCGTAAGATTACAAATAAGACTTTCTATTACAACTCTAGCTTTCCTTAATAATATCTTGGGCTTCCGAATCTTCTTATTCTTCGAGTAATGGGCCTTCAGTAAACCCCGGGTACTATCTTCGGCAGGCCCATTTGGGATGCCTATGTCAGACGGATCTGCGGAGGGCTGGATCGGCGGCTTTGCAGCGCGGTTGTAGACGATGGCTTCAATCGTCTTGGCATCGATTCGCACTCTCGGCACCGGAAGTGAGACATCAACAGGCTCCGACATTGAAGGCTGGGTCCGCGCCGTCGAAGCGATGTTGTAGGCGATGGCTTCAATGTTCGTGGCATCGATGACCACTGTCGGCACGGCCGCCGTCTTGGTGTTCTTCATCATTCAACAGATCTGAGAATAGAATCGAAAGTGAGACAGAGAGAGACATTTCAACTATTTCTGACGGTTAGATCCTCACCGACACTCTTAGATCCACGGCGCACGCACGGTTAGATCCGCGCCGCCGCACGCCGCCGCACGCACGGTTAGATCCGCGCCGCACGCCACCGCACGCACGGTTAGATCAGCGCCGCCGCACGCCACCGCACGCACGGTTAGATCCGCGCCGCCGCACGCCGCCGCACGCACGGTTAGATCCGCGCCGCCGCACGCCGCCGCACGCACGGTTAGATCCGCGCCGCCGCACTCCGCCGCACGCACGGTTAGATCCGCGCCGCCGCGACCGCCGGAGTAAGAGAGGAAATACGAGAGAGGAAGATGCGACTGGAATATGCGACTGCCAGGGTTGGTAGGTATGTGCTCTACTCTTGTCTCCGTATGCGTCCATCGTGGTAGAGAGAGAGATACAGGCCGTCCGATCATAAATGATCGAACGGTGCAAGCGTTCGTTGAGCTTTCAACCAACCAAGATCCGTGTGACATACATCTCGACCAATCAGAGATCAGCCAGTGAGTACAAGTTAGGAAAACTGAGTAGAACTAAGAGGGGGAAAAGTGAGGAAATGTTTATCGGAAGGGCAAAACTGAGTAGGACTGAGTAAAACAAGTGGGCCCGGAGGGGGAAAACTGAGTAACACTAAGTAAAACAGGGGCACCCAAATAATAAAGGGACTAAGGGAAATTGAAGCTTTTGACATAAAAATTGTAAAATTGTGTTATTTGAACAATATATTACATTTTGGCCGACTAGATATTGTTTGCAACTCAAAGATACACAAGTGTGACGAATTTGGACTCATTTGGACAAAGTTTGTAAGCATAGTGGGTATTTGGGAGGTGTATTGAGTAGAAAGCCCTGCATCTTCATATCTAGTAGGTCATGGACTAGGAAGTGGTTTTGAAGCTTTTGGCATAAAAACTTCATATCTCTATATTTCCTTTTCCATTATTATTTCTCTAGGTTGTAGGTAACATAACAAGGCTCCATGGGAAGGTTCCACCATGTTTTGAATTATTTTGAATTGAACCCTAAAACCCTAAACCCTAAAACCCTAAAACCCTAAACCCTAGAGAAAATGATAAATGTGGCTTAAATGTGGCATACAAATTGTTCATACAATATCAAATTGTTGAACACAAAGGCATCCCCAATACAAATTGTTCATACAAATTCAAATTGTTCATACAAATTCAAATTGTTCAACACAAAGGCATCCTCAATACAAAGGGAACCCCAATACAAATTGTTCAACACAAAGGGATCGCCAATACAAAGGGAACCCCAATACAAATTGTTCATACAAATTCAAATTAGTTGTTCAGAATAAAATCTTTCTCTTGCTTCTGGTGTGACTCGCCGGGGCCACCACCTTTCTCCGGGTAACCCTACCAGGGATATTACCGGTGTCTACCTTCCTTTTGCCCTCTTTCTTGTTCTTCTTCTTCTCCAAAGCTTGTGCTTTTTCTTCTGCCATGTACTCTTCGAAGTTAGCGTCTATCATGGCCTTAGTACTTTCGAGGCATTCTCGACTATACTGTTCCCTCTCCTCTAGACTCATCGGTTGAAGCAATTCTACATCCATCCGTTCCCTCCGCTCTCGATGCATCGGTTCAATCTCCTCATGTTCAATTGCTGCTTCAATCACCTCATGTTGAACTGCTGCTTCAATCTCAAGTTGAATTGCTGCTTCATTCTCCTCTGCATTTTCTGCTCCCGCCCGATCTTCCATTCCAAAAGCTGGGTCAACTGCATTTTTACAAAGCCTAGCAATGTGTCCAGGGATTCCACAACGTTTGCACTTACGTTTTCGAATCGGTGCACCACCCTCTGCACTAGCTCTGATTCTATTCTTCCTCGGCCTACCTGCCGGTCTATTCAATATCGGAGAGTACGAGTTTGAAGCCCGGATCGACTTTCATCCATTGGTCTTTTCCCAACAAGGTAGGAACATTCATAGCATATGCAGCCCTAAATTTGGCAACGTGACAAATACTCGACACATACCGATCAACTTCACCATCTTCACCCCCTATAACACTCATGAAAAACAATGCGTGTATGCGGGGTATCCCACGGATCTGCCATCCCCGCAATGGCATGTCCTATCAACCAAACTCACTTGGATACCTCCACCGCACTTTTTACTGTCAGTGTAGGTTACCTCAGCCTCCATTCCTTTTCTGACGCATTGCATCCTCAATTGTTTTGCCCTCTCATGCAAAGACTTAATCAAAGATGGGAGCATGAGATGGCCAACATAATTTGTGGATGCAATTCTTTGACGCGGATCGATCTTTATCATGATCATCCGCCTAATCTTATCAAATATTTGCCACAACATAAGCCCTTTCAATGACTTGACCTTTGAATTGAAACTCTCCGCAAGGTTACTTGTTACATAGTCTACCTTGCAAATTTCATTGAATTGGCTTCTTGACCACACCCTACCATGATGTTCATCCAAGTACTCCTTCACCCCGGGTTTTTGTTTATACAACACATCCAAATGAAACAGATGCTTCCTAGAGCTGCATGTGTATGAAGTTGGCTATAGGTTGTCGAGTAAAACTTTACCCTTGAATTTCTTTGTAAAATTCTGTACCAAGTGTCGCATACATTCCCTATGCTCCACTCCGGGGAATACTGCTTCTACCGCGGTCTCCAAACCTTTGCAAGCGTCTCGTGTGGATAACAAGTCCTGGTGGATGACCTATAAGGTCGCGCAAATTCTGCAGAAACCAAGTCCAACTTTCCCGTGACTCAACCTCCAAAACCCCATAAGCAACAGGGAACATCCAATTATGTCCATCAAGCTGCGATGAGCAACAACTAGCTGTCCTTTAAACCTGCCATGAAGAGCTGATGCATCCACGGCCAAATAAGGCCTGCAACCGTCCAAAAAGCCTTTCCGAGCAAGCTTTGAAACAAACAAAAGCCCTTCTGAAACATTCCTTGTGCATTACCTTCCCGCTTTTAAATTTGTAGGGAACTCGTATGCTTGTCTATCGCTACAACACCGCCTGGACTAGCCATCTCCACTTCAGCTTTGAAAGTGTAAAGCAACCGAAAGCTTTCATTCCATGGACCATTGATCTTGTCAAGAGCCATTTCCTTTGCAAAGAACATCCTCATGTAAGGTACTTTCATTTTATACTTCTCAACCACCTTTTTACGAGTGCTTCGTTGGACCAAGTGAAGGATCTTCTCTCAGCCAATCTAGGATTATATCTCGCCAACCACCTAGTCTTCGCTAGCTTTGTTTTCAGCTCGGCTCTCCCCTAGAGGTGGACACCTATGGATCTCGTTATTCTTCTTTATCCGAAACATAATGATAAGGGATGTCGATAATAGATAACAAATTTTACACCGTGATCTAAATACACAACCGGTTGGCGTAGTACCTGAACCAAGCCGCTTCGCGCATTGTGGATGCATGCAGCCTAAACCTACACCTTAGGTATGGGCATTTAATTGTGAACCTACCTGGCTCACTTTTAACAACCTCAAAGTTATTCTTAGTGAGAATGTGATATGTAGTAATTGCATTACGGCAATCCATCATCGTTTGAAACACGGTGCCTTCTGCAAGCTGGGGATCCTCCCTGTTCCACTCAATTGTTGGCAAGTCTTCACCTTCGTAATCGGCTAAAACGAGGCTGTCATCATTCTCATTCTTCTCTTCATCATCAGTGTCATCAAATCTGGCACCAAAAGCAATATCTTCCATGTATTGATCCTCCATTGCCTGCTTACTGCATCGATCTACCAATTCAGGAAACATCAACTCATCCTCATCATCTTGAGGAGACTGATCCTCAATGTCTGCATCGTCCTCCACATCGACCGTACGAACGATCTGGCTACCACTAGCACTGGGGATAGATGGTGCTGCTGTGGACCTACAAGGAGCGCCGCGGCGCACACTGTTAGAAGAGGCAGCAGCAGTAGAGAGACATGATGCCCGACCACCGATGATGCCCCGGCACCAGAGAGAGATGATGCCCGGCCCGTGTCCACATGGATACCAATTTTACCGAACCGGCAAGAAGCATTCAAAGCAAAAAAGAATTCCCAGATCGTCGTCGGAAATTAGTGGAACAAATCTTCCCTCCTTGTTGTGCAAATATTCGAAATGAAGCTGCGTCGTGAGGGCTCCAGTCTATGCGAGCGTAGATGTTAGCTTTCAAATTCCTCAACGAGATGGTGGTTGCAACCACCGCAACGAAGTAAAACCCATTCTTATAGCGTTTAGAATCACGCGTAAAGCTAGAATCCAGCCTAACCACCAGCCGAAAAGCCAGCGCTGGATCAGTCCTATTCGAAAAGCAACACAGTTAGTTGAGCAACAACGATTGGCGCTCAAAAACTGCCTACTGTTAATTCACATAGGCAGACAATGCTTACCCAGATGGAATCCATGCGTTAGATCCCTGCGATTCCCAATCTTCTCCGCGGCTGATGCGAACAGTTGGCACACCAGATGGACATACAAACTCCACGAAAGGGGTAGATCTAGATCTGGTGGAGGCGGAGCCCTCTCCGCCTCCCGGGGGTGGTGGTGGGGGCGGGGGCGGCTCGGCGGCGGACGACGCCAAAAGGTAGGAGGGCAGGACGGCGTGGCGGCGGAGGGGCGGTGTGTGAGCTCCTCCAGTCTCGGGCGGAGTGGAAAGCTTTGGGTGAGCTCCGGTCAACGATCCAACACGGTTCGAAAGAAACGGTCAATTCAACACCAACGCGGCTCCCTAGCCGTCACCGGTAATGGTGAAGGCCTCTGACCAGACGGCAACCCTCCCGTCTGAGCGTCTGCAACGGGTTTCAAACTAGAGGGAGGGGAAAACTAAGGAAAAACTAAGGGGCTGGGGAAAACTGAGTACAACTAACGAACCAGGGGCACGAAACTAGAAATCCCATGATGAAAATCCTAGCCACTTCAAGACAGAACGAGTTTCTTGATTGTGCTTGCTTAATAAAATCTTGTGAATTGCTCCCCATACTCCACTATGGGAGAGTCTCTTATCTTCTCATATTCATGATTACCATATGGACGACATTCTTAAAGAATATGATCTCTTCGAGATGGCTTATCTTTAACTTGCAGTTCATTTCTTTTTTTGTTCAGTCGATGTCTTGAAGATACACATGAGAGCTCGCTCCATCTTATTTTACAAGACATACTTGTTATTGGCTCAACTCTCGTGAAAAATCTTTGGATCACTCCTTGATTAACACATTGGTCATCATTTTACCTTCTGCATGATCTTCTTCTTGCAACCTTGAGGCCAACATATGGTTCAAGCATTGCCTATGGACAAGTCCTACAAGTAAATCTCAATGCAAACATTAGTACATAGGGATTGTCATTAATTACCAAACCAGACACGGGAGCTCCATGCACTTTCAGAGGCATTCTTGGATGAAGCGCCAAAGGGGAGAAATGTCAACTACCCCGCCACTGAAGACAGGTTCATTTGCGTGGCATGCAAGAAAATTTGGATCGATTCGTCCTTCGGGCAACCAAAACATGCATATTTGTGACGGATGAAGGAGTAATTCAATGCACGCGTTACTTGTGGCAACACCCAAACGGCGGCATCTATTCGTAACCGGTGATCTACTGTCAACACCCGGATTTTTAAGTCCAGATGCCTATTATGCCATTCATCGCAATCCCAGGAATATTGTTTTTGCGAGACATAATAGATTGATATCACAACACATCATTCATTACAACACATAGTCGTCTTACAACAAAGGATCACATGATCCGGTCTTAATACAACATAGTGGATCTAGAGATCCTATTACAAAACACATAGCGGAAGCGAAGTAGTAGCGGTCGTGGTCCATCTATTCCACGAGGCAGCTGTTGACGTCGGGAGTGGTCCTAGTTGTCGTAGACGTCCTGCTTGTCCTTCTTCCGGGTTACGGTACTCGTCTTCATAGTCCGGCCATTTGAATAGCCGGGGACAAAGCCGTGAGTACTTTAAAGTACTCGCAAACTAATACTAATGTAAGCACTATCAACTATAGTAAGGGGTTCTAAGCTCTAGTTTCATTTGCATAAAGCCGAGTTTTATTTCATAAGCACTTTAGTAAACAAAACCTCTTCATTTGCCTAACTTAACTCAAGTGGGAACATTAGTGTCATTCCCACAACTCTGTTGTGATTCAATTCAAATTCACCCTCTCAAGTTCAAATCACAAGTCACCCTTCACATGTCACATTTTTGAAAATGGTCGATGACGGAACAGTATGGCCTTTCCAACCGTCCATAACCGTGGACGCGGCTATTCGAATAGATCTACACTCTGCGGAGGTCGTACACTTGTGCCACAACATTTGCAATAATCCGTCGGGGTTAAGCGGCCCTGATTTACCACACTCCGTGTGCGGACTACCAACCATAACCTTTCACTTACATACCCTAGTATAGGCACCTCTCCCCATGAGCTTGGCCTCCCGGTGAAGACAAAGCTGTCGGCTCGGGAGCTGCACGAGGGCTTGGGCCGGACATTCACCTCGTTTCACGTCATTTCTCATCATTTCTTTTGTTGTAGAGGCAGCCTCCAGCCTAACCCCGATGACGCTTGTTTAGAGGGAACCCATACTAAGATACATAAACTTCTAGTTAAGCCCTACCCATATCGGGTATTGTGGGGGTACTTGTAAAATTGGAATGGTATCGCATCCGAACCCAACCATCGGTTTTTGTAAAGTTCACCAAGTCATTCACGAGATCATATTCACCTTCAAAATCTTTCAATAGAATGACTCATCATTCCAAGGTTTTCAAAGTCATTTCATTTCACAAGTTCCCATCTAGAGTAGTCAATTTTATTTGTTAGCACTAGCAACTAGTCATGAGGGGTGCTATCTAGCTTTCATTGTTCTAGGCTAACTTTGATACTCTTGTAGTACTCTATCTCTAGACCAAAGTTAACTATAAAAGCAAGTTATAAAAATCAAAGTAAAAGTTTGGAAGAATAAAACTTGGGATGGAATCATGAAGCATAAAGTAATTGGTGAGTGTGCCTTGCTCTAGTAGAGCTTTGCACTTTGCAAGAATATTAGCTTGCAAGAGTATAGCTTGCCTTGAGTGGTGTATTGATCAAAGTGGTCTTCCTCTTCCTGGAAGTAGACCTCCTCCTCCTCGGTGTACTCCTCGGTACTAGCGTCTAAATACGAGTATAATACACACAATTACCACACAAGCCTAAGTACTAGACTAAGCATACACATAAATCACTCCTACTAAGTTATCAATCAACATGCTTATTAGGTGAGTTGATCTAATTTTATTCTTAAGAAAAATAATTTCCTCTCATTATAAATATTAATTAGAGTTTCTATTTAATTCTTGAGAGAAAATAATTTCCTCTCATTGAATATTATTAAGATTTAATTTCCTCAATTAATGTCATATGACCTAGGTTGACCAAAGTCAACCTCTTCATAAGTATTACTTGGGAAAATAATTTAAATGAGGTGGTGCACCTCATGCATTTTAATAACACATAGCAATGATTTAATATCATCAACTAATTCACTATGAGATTTAACTAACCATGCTATCTACCTCATGTTGAATTAGTTGAGACAAGATTTAAATGAGAGGGAAGCTCCCATATATTTTAGCAAATTATCTTGCTCAATTTAAATGATCTAAAAACTAGCCATAGGGCCAATCTTTAAACTAGGCCAGGATCATGCAAAGCAACCATGTCATATTTTTATATATTCTGGTAGATAATGTGACATGTGATTTTTGAGAGTTGGAATTACCTTAAAAGCATTTTTATTTAATTTTTAATAATTAATTGAAGTGGCAAAAGGCCCTGCCTTGTTTATTTTGTCAGATTTATTCTACAAATAATCTAGGGTTGGGACCAGTGTAGTTTTGTAGATATTTTCACAAGGTTTCCAAATATATAAAATTTGTCAAATTTGGTTTGGTAGATTTTATTCTATTTAATTTTGAAAACAGCATCTGAGAGTAATTCACTAAATTCGAAAATTCAAATTCAAATGATGGGCTTAGGCGGGAAACTAAATGGGCTGCACAGGGGAAAAGGAAGGTGGGCCGGCCCAGCAGAGCTGCCACGCGGGCGTGAGGGGCCTGACGGCGGGGTCCGCTGTCAGTGGCTCGTAGCCGTTGCCGAAGCGGTACGCGACCACAGCCGTCCGATTAAAAGGAAGATCCACGGTCCAGGGTTCATCCTCGTCGGGGACGAGCTCCGGCGAGCTTTAACCCTAGCCGGCGGCGAGAGGGTCGCGGCGAGGGGCTTACCAGCGTCCGGCGGGGTCGGCGAGGCGGGCAATCGACGTTGTCGATGACGACGATTCAAAGGAGGGTCGGGAGAGGTGCTGAGAGGGTCGGAGTCGTCGCCTCCGTCGGGCTGCTGTCGCGGCGGACTCCGGTGAAATTCCGGCGGGAGAGGCCAAATTGGGAGGAGGGGCTTAGCTAGCTTGATCAGGGGAGAGAGGGGACGAGAATGGTGTGAGAATTGAGGGCTGCGGTGGCCGCTATTTATAGCGCGAGGTGGTGGCCGAGGGTGCGGAGCAGGTGAGTGATGACGCCAGCGATAGAGGTCGCGCGGGGCCAGGGAGTGAGCGCGGACTGTTGGCGACGTCGAGGCGGTCACGACGCGCGTCAGGGCGCTGAAAACGGAGGACAGAGCAGGTCAGGGGACGTGGTTTGCGGCGCTGTGTGGCGGACGGTCGCCGTCCATGGCATCGTCTACAGGGAGCCGGCGAGCCAATGACGATGTCCAGGAGGTAGGTGGTGCCCTGGTGCGTGCGTAGGAGAGAGGATAGGGCAGGAGATGGCCGGGGTCAACGGGGCGGTGCGTGCTCTGGCGTGTCCAGTAACACGTCCTGGCGTGCTCTGGGCGTGGTGATCACGTCGGGGCATGTCACGTTCTGGTACGGGTGGTGCACTAGGTCGTCGATGGTCGTGTCCAGCAGGTGCAGGGGGTCATGGCCAAGCTTACTGACATGGTGAGAGAGAGAGAGGAGGAGAGGGAGCAAGTGGTGGCATGGTGGTGACTAGGGTGGGCCGGCATGATGTGTTCTTGATCATTTGTGCATCTCCTTGGGTCTGCGAGGTCATGGCTTGCTAAAATGGGTTGATACCAGACTATTTGACAAGGTTGTCTAGGTTGAAGAGGTCTAGAGCTTGTAAGAATATTTATGGCCAAAGTTTATGTGACATGCACTATGTCATGGTGTGTCCTTGTGCTAGGTGAGCATGGCCAGGTTAGGTGAGGTCCTTGGTGAGTACAAAGCACTATTGGTGAGCCAAGGAGAGAGGGGTGAGAGGTAGTACATAGTTGGTGAGTGGTTGTACCCTAGGGTTTACTCTATGTGCTCCACATATAATACAAGCAAAGTCTCCTATGTGTGGGATTTTGACCAAATTTCTGCATAGATGGGTTCTAAATAATGTTTGGCACTCATTGGTGGTCTTGGTTTGAGGTTTGGAGTTGGTTTGCAAAATTTCCAAATTTTGAGAGAAACTAGAATTGAGTTCAAAGTTGCAACTTGGCTTGACTATTGTGAGCAATGGTAAACTCTCTGGTCAAAGTGGTCAACATGAAAGTTACTCACCTTGACCTGGTATTGGATGACATGGCTTTGGTTGACCAAGTTTAGTTTGAATAAAAGTCAAAACCAGGGGGTAAAGTAGTGAACATTTTATAAAATGGCAATATGACCATTATCACATGTATGTTGATTTTGGGATTTGCTTTGATTTGATTTTGGTTTCTTTGATGCAATTGTGTTTGTTTATCATAAATAAGAGTTTTACAAACAATAGATCAAGCAATGGTGGCCTTTGGTGAAGATTTGCAAAATTGGCCTTATGTGTATGTGAGTGAAATTGGGATTTTCTCCCTATTTGATTTCTCTCCAATTGAGTTGACTTTTGTTGACTCTAATGTGGTTCTTATGAGTTTAGAAACATTTTAAGACCATTGAAACTAATTTAAAAGGTCTTGTTCAAAGATTTGCAAAAATGGCCATAACACATAAGAGGTGATGTGTTAAATCTTATTAAACTTGTAAATTGTTCATCTTGCTTCACTTGGACATGGGTTAGGGTCAATTTAGTGTTATATTAGGTTGAGAGATGGTTTCACACCATTTGGTCAAGGTAGAAGTGCATAGGTCAAGATTTGGGGAAATGGCTATGTGTCACATATGCCTCTATGCATATGTTGCATTTGAGTTTTAATTTGACTTGGCTTGACCCAATTGGTGTTGTTGAGTGTTGAAATGGTATATAGGAGTGATCCAATCATTTACCACAAGTACTAGGGTCAATATTCTTAATTTCCCAAATTGTTATTTTATTCTCATATGCCTCTAGGGCATTTTTAGTTTCTTTTTATTTTCTTTGGTTTCAACTTGGGAATGGTTTGAGAAGTACTAGATAGGGTGTATGAAGGTTTTCCAAACCTCTAAACAAAGTAGAAAGGTCTAGGGTAAAGATTTGTAAAAATAGCCATAGGCACATATACCTTTTTCTTATTTAATTTCCTTTTATTTTATTTTAGCTAGGATGGTGAAAGAGGGGTGAGGTTTAGGGTTTAAGATCATTTCAAAGTAGTAAACAAACTATCATGGCAATAACACAACATTGGAGCATGATCACTATGTATCACACTTAATTTAATAAAAGTTTTTGTTGGTTCTCATTTTTGGAAAAAGGAAATCTATTCTCTTTGTTTTAAAATTTGGGGATGTTACAAACCCTTCCCCCTTAAACAAATCTCGTCCCGAGATTTTAAGAAAATTTAGGTTCCTAAGAGAGATTGAGCAGTTGGATTAACAGGAAAACATACTTGGCAGGGCCTGAGGTGCTTCCTGTGCTCCTGCTGCATTCATGTGGTAGAGGCGGCCGTTGCGGTTGTTCTGGTTCCTTCGAGATGCGAAGCGGCGCTGGTTCTGAGCAGGTGCAGCGGTGTTGGCGGCAATCTTTGCAAGCTTCTTGGGGCACTCATTGGAGTAGTGACCCACAACTCCACATTCATAGCAGTTCACAGTTGACTTGTCTTTGGGAGTGACAGGAACAGCGTTGCTTCCAGTCCTCGGGGCAGTATTGGGATTGTTGTTGTTACCGTTGTTGTTGTTGCTGTTGTTGTTGTTGCTGTTGGGGTGGGTGTTATTGTTGTGATTGTTGTTGTTGTTGCCTCCGGGCTTCGGGGGTCCTCCGTGGTTGTTGGTGTAGTTGGGTCGATAATTCTGAGTGGTTGGCTTGTTGTATCTTGGGGTGAATCCTCCAGAGGAGTTGTTGCGGTACTTCCGGGCATTGTTGGGCCCATTCCGGTTCATCATCCTTCTCTTGCGGTTCTCGTTGGCTTGATGCAGCTTCCCTTCCATTTGGATGGCTGAGTCTACTAGGGCTTCGAGGTCAGCGAACGGAATGTTCACTAACACAGTTTGCATCTCGTCATGCAATCCGTTCAGAAATCTTTCCTTTCTTTTCTCGTTGGTGTCGGTCTCATCCGGGGCGTACCTCGACAGAGTAAGAAACCTGTCGCGGTATTCCACCACGGACATCCTTCCTTGTTTGAGTTCCCGGAACTCGTCTCTCATTTTCTTGATCAGTCCTTGGGGCACATGGTACTTGCTAAACTTCAGCTTGAAGTCTTCCCAGGTCATCATTTGTCCGGCATTCATTGCGCGGGCGCTTGTCCACCAGGCTCGTGCAGGTCCTGACAGGTAGTGGGTGGCGAATAGTACTTTTTCTGCGGCTTCTACTCCCGCAACTTCGAGGTTGTTCTCCATTGTCTGGAGCCAGTCATCAGCATCTAGGGGCTCTTCAGTCTTGTTGAACATCGGAGGGTTGGTGTTCTGAAAGTTTTTCAGTTTTGATCCAGGGTGATCGTGATTTCCATGGCCTTGATTGTTCTGAGCTATCTGTTGCAGTGCCGCAATGTTGGCTTGGCGTTCAGCTCTCTCGACTTCTCGGTCTGCCATCATCGTCTGCAGTAGTTGCATCATGGCATCCTGGGTGGCGTTGCGGGTTGGTGGGGCCATCTGAACATTGATGTATATGATAAGATAAGAGGGAAATTTCTATGGTTTGTTTTGTTAAGTTTGAAAAGTTCATAATATTGAAAATTTGTGTAGTGTTGCGGAGGTAGAAACCAACAACACTTTTTCATTCATACCAAGCATCACACATTACAATTCTAACACACCGTTGGTTTGAAGAACCATTCATCGCTCTACGATACAAGGGGATCCTGATACAAACTCTTGCGTAGGTGTGAGTTCTACTAAAGTGATCAAGTGTGCAAAATTTTAGGTAGAATTTCAAGGAAAAGTAGAGCATGGACTTCTCTTTTGAAAAGATTTCAAGGATAAGAGAGAGAATAAGTTTTCATAAATATTCACTTCATTGGTTTTGAAACTAAGTTTTTCAGACGTCCATTCTAACTAGGGTCTCCTAAGGTCAAACAATGGCTCTGATACCAACTTGTCAACACCCGGATTTTTAAGTCCAGATGCCTATTATGCCATTCATCGCAATCCCAGGAATATTGTTTTTGCGAGACATAATAGATTGATATCACAACACATCATTCATTACAACACATAGTCGTCTTACAACAAAGGATCACATGATCCAGTCTTAATACAACATAGTGGATCTAGAGATCCTATTACAAAACACATAGCGGAAGCGAAGTAGTAGCGGTCGTGGTCCATCTATTCCACAGGTAACCGTTGACGTCGGGAGTGGTCCTAGTTGTCGTAGACGTCCTGCTGTCCTTCTTCCGGGTTCTGGTACTCGTCTTCATAGTCTGGCCATTTGAATAGCCAGGGACAAAGCCGTGAGTACTTTAAAGTACTCGCAAACTAATACTAATGTAAGCACTATCAACTATAGTAAGGGGTTCTAAGCTCTAGTTTCATTTGCATAAAGCCAGTTTTATTTCATAAGCACTTTAGTAAACAAAACCTCTTCATTTGCCTAACTTAACTCAAGTGGGAACATTAGTGTCATTCCCACAACTCTGTTGTGATTCAATTCAAATTCACCCTCTCAAGTTCAAATCACAAGTCACCCTTCACATGTCACATTTTTGAAAATGGTCTGATGACGGAACAGTATGGCCTTTCCAACCGTCCATAACCGTGGACGCGGCTATTCGAATAGATCTACACTCTGCAGAGGTCGTACACTTGTGCCACAACATTTGCAATAATCCGTCGGGGTTAATCGGCCCTGATTTACCACACTCCGTGTGCGGACTACCAACCATAACCTTTCACTTACATACCCTAGTATAGGCACCTCTCCCCATGAGCTTGGCCTCCCAGGTGAAGACAAACCGTCGGCCCGGGAACCGCACGGGGCTTGGGCCGGACATTCACCTCGTTTCACGTCATTTCTCATCATTTCTTTTGTTGTAGAGGCAGCCTCCAGCCTAACCCCGATGACGCTTGTTTAGAGGGAACCCATACTAAGATACATAAACTTCTAGTTAAGCCCTACCCATATCGGGTATTGTGGGGGTACTTGTAAAATTGGAATGGTATCGCATCCGAACCCAACCATCGCGTTTTTGTAAAGTTCACCAAGTCATTCACAGATCATATTCACCTTCAAAATCTTTCAATAGAATGACTCATCATTCCAAGGTTTTCAAAGTCATTTCATTTCACAAGTTCCCATCTAGAGTAGTCAATTTTATTTGTTAGCACTAGCAACTAGTCATGAGGGGTGCTATCTAGCTTTCATTGTTCTAGGCTAACTTTGATACTCTTGTAGTACTCTATCTCTAGACCAAAGTTAACTATAAAAGCAAGTTATAAAAATCAAAGTAAAAGTTTGGAAGAATAAAACTTGGGATGGAATCATGAAGCATAAAGTAATTGGTGAGTGTGCCTTGCTCTAGTAGAGCTTTGCACTTTGCAAGAATATTAGCTTGCAAGAGTATAGCTTGCCTTGAGTGGTGTATTGATCAAAGTGGTCTTCCTCTTCCCGGAAGTAGACCTCCTCCTCCTCGGTGTACTCCTCGGTACTAGCGTCTAAATACGAGTATAATACACACAATTACCACACAAGCCTAAGTACTAGACTAAGCATACACATAAATCACTCCTACTAAGTTATCAATCAACATGCTTATTAGGTGAGTTGATCTAATTTTATTCTTAAGAAAAATAATTTCCTCTCATTATAAATATTAATTAGAGTTTCTATTTAATTCTTGAGAGAAAATAATTTCCTCTCATTGAATATTATTAAGATTTAATTTCCTCAATTAATGTCATATGACCTAGGTTGACCAAAGTCAACCTCTTCATAAGTATTACTTGGGAAAATAATTTAAATGAGGTGGTGCACCTCATGCATTTTAATAACACATAGCAATGATTTAATATCATCAACTAATTCACTATGAGATTTAACTAACCATGCTATCTACCTCATGTTGAATTAGTTGAGACAAGATTTAAATGAGAGGGAAGCTCCCATATATTTTAGCAAATTATCTTGCTCAATTTAAATGATCTAAAAACTAGCCATAGGGCCAATCTTTAAACTAGGCCAGGATCATGCAAAGCAACCATGTCATATTTTTATATATTCTGGTAGATAATGTGACATGTGATTTTTGAGAGTTGGAATTACCTTAAAAGCATTTTTATTTAATTTTTAATAATTAATTGAAGTGGCAAAAGGCCCTGCCTTGTTTATTTTGTCAGATTTATTCTACAAATAATCTAGGGTTGGGACCAGTGTAGTTTTGTAGATATTTTCACAAGGTTTCCAAATATATAAAATTTGTCAAATTTGGTTTGGTAGATTTTCCCCTATTTAATTTTGAAAACAGCATCTGAGAATAATTAACCAAATTCGAAAATTCAATTTCAAACGATGGGCTTAGGCGGGAAACTAAACGGGCTGCACAGGGGAAAAGGAAAGTGGGCCGGCCCAGCGAGAGCTGCCACGCGGGCGTGAGGGGCCCGACGGCGGGGTCCGCTGTCAGTGGCTCGTAGCCGTTGCCGAAGCGGTACGCGACCACAGCCGTCCGATTAAAAGGAAGATCCACGGTCCAGGGTTCATCCTCGTCGGGGACGAGCTCCGGCGAGCTTTAACCCTAGCCGGCGGCAGAGGGGTCGCGGCGAGGGGCTTACCAGCGTCCGGCGGGGTCGGCGAGGCGGGCAATCGACGTTGTCGATGACGACGATTCAAAGGAGGGTCGGGAGAGGTGCTGAGAGGGTCGGAGTCGTCGCCTCCGTCGGGCTGCTGTCGCGGCGGACTCGGTGAAATTCCGGCGGGAGAGGCCAAATTGGGAGGAGGGGCTTAGCTAGCTTGATCAGGGGAGAGAGGGGACGAGAATGGTGTGAGAATTGAGGGCTGCGGTGGCCGCTATTTATAGCGCGAGGTGGTGGCCGAGGGTGCGGAGCAGGTGAGTGATGACGCCAGCGATAGAGGTCGCGCGGGGCCAGGGGAGTGAGCGCGGACTGTTGGCGACGTCGAGGCGGTCACGACGCGCGTCAGGGCGCTGAAAACGGAGGACAGAGCAGGTCAGGGGACGTGGTTTACTGGCGCTGTACTGGCGGACGGTCGCCGTCCATGGCATCGTCTACAGGGAGCCGGCGAGCCAATGACGATGTCCAGGAGGTAGGTGGTGCCCTGGTGCGTGCGTAGGAGAGAGGATAGGGCAGGAGATGGCCGGGGTCAACGGGGCGGTGCGTGCTCGGCGTGTCCGGTAACACGTCCCGGCGTGCTGCGGGCGTGGTGATCACGTCGGGGCATGTCACGTTCGGTACGGGTGGTGCACTAGGTCGTCGATGGTCGTGTCCGAGCGAGTGCGGGGGTCATGGCCAAGCTTACTGACATGGTGAGAGAGAGAGAGGAGGAGAGGGAGCAAGTGGTGGCATGGTGGTGACTAGGGTGGGCCGGCATGATGTGTTCTTGATCATTTGTGCATCTCCTTGGGTCTCTGAGGTCATGGCTTGCTAAAATGGGTTGATACCAGACTATTTGACAAGGTTGTCTAGGTTGAAGAGGTCTAGAGCTTGTAAGAATATTTATGGCCAAAGTTTATGTGACATGCACTATGTCATGGTGTGTCCTTGTGCTAGGTGAGCATGGCCAGGTTAGGTGAGGTCCTTGGTGAGTACAAAGCACTATTGGTGAGCCAAGGAGAGAGGGGGTGAGAGGTAGTACATAGTTGGTGAGGGGTTGTACCCTAATGTTTACTCTATGTGCTCCACATATAATACAAGCAAAGGTTTTCTATGTGTGGGATTTTGACCAAATTTCTGCATAGATGGGTTCTAAATAATGTTTGGCACTCATTGGTGGTCTTGGTTTGAGGTTTGGAGTTGGTTTGCAAAATTTCCAAATTTTGAGAGAAACTAGAATTGAGTTCAAAGTTGCAACTTGGCTTGACTATTGTGAGCAATGGTAAACTCTCTGGTCAAAGTGGTCAACATGAAAGTTACTCACCTTGACCTGGTATTGGATGACATGGCTTTGGTTGACCAAGTTTAGTTTGAATAAAAGTCAAAACCAGGGGGTAAAGTAGTGAACATTTTATAAAATGGCAATATGACCATTATCACATGTATGTTGATTTTGGGATTTGCTTTGATTTGATTTTGGTTTCTTTGATGCAATTGTGTTTGTTTATCATAAATAAGAGTTTTACAAACAATAGATCAAGCAATGGTGGCCTTTGGTGAAGATTTGCAAAATTGGCCTTATGTGTATGTGAGTGAAATTGGGATTTTCTCCCTATTTGATTTCTCTCCAATTGAGTTGACTTTTGTTGACTCTAATGTGGTTCTTATGAGTTTAGAAACATTTTAAGACCATTGAAACTAATTTAAAAGGTCTTGTTCAAAGATTTGCAAAAATGGCCATAACACATAAGAGGTGATGTGTTAAATCTTATTAAACTTGTAAATTGTTCATCTTGCTTCACTTGGACATGGGTTAGGGTCAATTTAGTGTTATATTAGGTTGAGAGATGGTTTCACACCATTTGGTCAAGGTAGAAGTGCATAGGTCAAGATTTGGGGAAATGGCTATGTGTCACATATGCCTCTATGCATATGTTGCATTTGAGTTTTAATTTGACTTGGCTTGACCCAATTGGTGTTGTTGAGTGTTGAAATGGTATATAGGAGTGATCCAATCATTTACCACAAGTACTAGGGTCAATATTCTTAATTTCCCAAATTGTTATTTTATTCTCATATGCCTCTAGGGCATTTTTAGTTTCTTTTTATTTTCTTTGGTTTCAACTTGGGAATGGTTTGAGAAGTACTAGATAGGGTGTATGAAGGTTTTCCAAACCTCTAAACAAAGTAGAAAGGTCTAGGGTAAAGATTTGTAAAAATAGCCATAGGCACATATACCTTTTTCTTATTTAATTTCCTTTTATTTTATTTTAGCTAGGATGGTGAAAGAGGGGTGAGGTTTAGGGTTTAAGATCATTTCAAAGTAGTAAACAAACTATCATGGCAATAACACAACATTGGAGCATGATCACTATGTATCACACTTAATTTAATAAAAGTTTTTGTTGGTTCTCATTTTTGGAAAAAGGAAATCTATTCTCTTTGTTTTAAAATTTGGGGATGTTACATCTACCATTTCAATAGATTTTCAAAGGTGGTCGGCGTGCTTGACACATGTGAACTGTTGGAACCCAAGTGGTAAAAATGATGATGATCAGGTAATCTACCCTTTTTGTTGCTCTATGTGATCAACGTGTTTGCTCTATGGAACAAATTTTCTTTCTCTATGTTTTTATGTAGACATCCATTCCCCAAAGATTGTTCAAGGTAAAACCACAGAAAGAGGCAATAATCGCAAGAAAGGCAAGGTTGGGAAAGCTTTTTACGTTGTATCATTGTTGGTCACACTTGAAGATGGTGAGAATCGGAATAGTCGTGACTTGTAGGAAGTGCCAAAGAAAAGCGGTAAGAGATCGGTTGGTGATGCGACTATTATTGGAGATGATACATCAAGTGATGAAGGAACATGAACCCCCACTCCCAACTTTGTTGCCAAAACCAAAAGGCCCGATGGAAATAAGTATGCCAAAGAGAAGGGCAATAAGACTAGAGATGATGATGTCAAGAAAACATTGGATGCTATCATGATGTGAGAAAAGAGATGGCCGAGGATAGAAATGTGATGAGGAAGTAAATAGAACAGTTGTGTGTCTCCGAGGATAGAAATTAAGGATGTGGCTGAGGAGAGACGGGTAGCAACCGAGTAAAGGTTGGCGGCAACCGAAGAGCTAACAAGCCGAGGATAGGAGGCTAGCGATGGAGGAGAAGAAGGTGGCTATGGAAGAAGCTCGTCGAGTTGAGGAGAGGGAGGGACTCATGTTCATGGACACAAGTCGCATGAGTGACAAGCGAAAGCAACACATTGAGCGTTGTCGCGACCAATTGTTATCGAAGAAACAAATGTTGGGATACATGAATGCCATGGCGGAAGCTTGCTCACTTGGTTAGGGAAGTGGATGTACAACCTAGACACCAAGGTTCAAGCCCCTAGGACGCATACTTGAGGTCTTAAAAAAACACTATGGGGCTTCCCCTATCGTATTCATTTGAAAAAATAACATGGTCAGCGAGGGTGGAGGCATGGCCGAAGACATGAATGTATACATGGGTGACTACATGGGTGGAGGCATTGCCAACATGTGTGGAGAATACATGAATTCCATGGGATTATGGACAGTGTTATTGGTAGAGGCATGTTCAGCATGGGAGCATACATGTCAGACATGGGTGGAGACATCCCTGCCTGATAAACCCCACGTGCAGGGGATCATTGCAGTACAATTCGATAAGTATTTGACTGTCGAACCCACGAGGAGCTGAAGGTAAACTACCTATTCTCTAAAGCCCTATAACCCACTTATATGGCCTTCTATGCAAAGCTAGGAACTACAAGTGCTGAAATTAAAATGCAATGAGTAAAATGCAAGACAAGTAAAGTGTAGTGAAGTAAAGTAAGATGAAGGGAACTGAAGTAGAGTGAAGTAACTCAAGGGAGTAAGTGTTCTAGCAAATTGCTACTTCATTTGTGTGGTTGTCATAATTAGTGAAGCAGAAAGATAGTCTTTTTTATTGTTTCTTCTAGAGAGGAGTTATAGATAGGTGTAGCCATGGATATGGGCAAATACACCCCTAGTGATTGATCCTAAAGCCATAGGCATGATCAAACATAGGAATTATTAAGACATAAAGTCCAACCACCGCTGTAAGTTTAAAGGTCCCCATAGTAAAAACCCCTGTTTGATTAACCATGGTAATACTACATGCATCTAAGAATTGTGGCATTGGTTTCTGTCAGCTCCATTTGTCCCTCGTCCTATCAACATGCAACAGTGACAACCTTATGCATCCCCAACATATGTGTGCACTTATATATCAGTACAAAAGATCATCATAGAAGATAACAAATACTTATATGCAACCATCACAAATATCTCACAATTGCCATGAACAAGTCACTACTCAAACATCAATATAGAGATACAATAGATCATGAGAAAAACAATATATTGCTTAACACATTATGTTTGCCGAGAGATTACAAGGGGTAGATGAAGATGGTGTTGCTGTAGATGGTGATGAAGATGCTGATGATGCCCACACCGGAGGGGGTGGAGTCCACCTAAGGCGATTCCGGCAGCGTTTGCCCCCTCCGATCCCCGCCGGCGGTGGCCTGCTGACTCTCTGTTTACGTGTTTTTGATTTCCGCTGCTGTAGCCTCGACGAAACCCCCGGGGGTCGTATATATAGTGGGTTTTAAGACAAAACAAGTCGGTTGATGTTGGATTGAAGCGAAACGGACGCTCCAGGCGAGAAAGAGGGCTGGTGGCGCGCCCAAAGGGGGTGGGCGCGCCACTGTCCCTCTCTCCCAGCCTATTGATCTCATTGTGGTCCACTTTAGCTCATTTTGTTCGTCTCAAAATTTACAAAGCGTGGCCCCTGATCTTGCCCTTTTTGGAGTCCTGTAGCTCTTGTAATGTCAAAAACACTAAAAAGAGGCGTTTTCTGCCAAACAAAATTAGAACCGGAAGAGAGAGAATTGTTTAGAAAATCCCCTAAAACATCATAAAACATGTGAATAACATTATATAAGATGCAAAATATGTTGTAATATGCTGTAGTAAAGTATAAAGTTCATGTATGTATTTTACATGCATCACTGCCATGGGAGTTTACATGGTTTGAGGCATTGGATATTCCATGGGTGGTGGCATAAGAGCTTCCATATGTGGTGCCATGGGAGCTTCCATGGATGCATATAATGCTTCCAACACCACCAATGTCGATGATAACGACAATGAAGGCAATGGAGAGACACCCAAAAAAAGAAGATGCCGACAATACCAATGTAGACAATGAAGACACGGTAGTCACTGAACCATGAGTGGCTTTGATATTGTCTATGTGTTTGCCGAACTTTCCGTTTGTCTATGTGTGTTTGTCGAACTTTTTGTTTGTTTGTGTCTATGCTACACTATGGTATGTTTGAACCTGATATGTGTGATGAAGAAATCAATACCTAAATTCGTATGTTTTAATATGTGTGCCATCTGTTGCAAAGATATGTGTTGTGAAATATTGGGCACTAAATGTGGTGCCCTATTTGACGTCAACTAAAATTGCAGAAAATTGGTACACAAAACTAGCAACCCATAAAAACAGGTGTTCTAAAACTACTCCCTCCGTTCTGATTTAGTCTACATTTTAGAAAAAATAAGACAAATTAGTATTGCATTTATTAGTACTACTTATATATGTGAACAGCCAATGCAAACTACATTGAAAATATCAGCGTCCAATGAAGAGAGCAAAATTGGTAGAATGTAGAGTATTTAAGAACAAATTTTAGAGCTAAAATGTAGACTATTTCAGAACGGAGAGAGTATTTTTTTTTGTGATGCTCTAAAACCCTCACCCTCACCAACCACAGAGAAGGTGCTATGAGGTTTAGCTAGACCTCCACGTTTATTGTGAAGTTTAGTGGGAGCCGAGAAATCAGCTTTTGGCTTGAAACAAAACCCACGTGGGACAGTGCTCGAGCTCGCCCGCAGCTGACCGCGTGAGGCGGCCGCCGGGTCCTGTCCCCTTTCTCCACCCACACCAACCCCAACCCCAGAACCAGAACCGACGGCCAGGATTGTCCCAGGCACAAAAACCCACGGCCGATCCGGATGCGCCATCTTTTTTATACTACTCCCGAGCTCGACACCCACTTCCCTCCTCCCCACCTTCCCCCTTCTCCCCCAATCCCCTCCTTGGAGTGGGCGAGGCAGCGCCGGAGGCGAGCCGACCACCACCATCGCGCCGCCACTCATGGAGTCGCTCGCTCTCCTCAGCGCCAAGCCCGGCCTCACCCTCCGCGCCGGGCCACGCCTCCCCCTCCCGCGCCTGCGAGCCACCCGCGCCTCCCTCTCCCCCACCTCCACCTCCACCTCCAGCCCCGCCGCTCTCCACTCCCCGCTCCTCGCGTCCAGAGCCCGCACCTCCCACGACGCCGTCCTCGGATACGGCCTCCTCAAGCGGAGGCCCACCCCCACCCCCAGCGTCTCCTGCAGCGCGGCGGCGGCCGCCGCCGCGCTGCCGCAGCCGCCAGAGCCCAAGAAGTTCCTCGGCGTGGGCCTGCCGACGCTGAAGAAGATCGTGCCGCTGGGGCTCATGTTCTTCTGCATCCTCTTCAACTACACCATCCTGCGGGACACCAAGGACGTGCTGGTCGTCACCGCCAAGGGCAGCAGCGCCGAGATCATCCCCTTCCTCAAGACCTGGGTCAACCTGCCCATGGCCATCGGGTTCATGCTCGCCTACTCCAAGCTCTCCGACGTGCTCTCCCGGGAGGCGCTCTTCTACACCGTCATCTTCCCCTTCATCGCCTTCTTCGGCCTCTTCGGGTTCGTGCTCTACCCGCTCAGGGACCTCATCCACCCCACCGCGCTCGCCGACAGGCTGCTCGCCGCGCTCGGGCCCAGCTTCCTTGGGCCCGTCGCCATACTCAGGATTTGGAGCTTCTGCTTGTTCTATGTCATGGCAGAGCTATGGGGCAGCGTCGTCGTCTCGGTCCTCTTCTGGGGGTTCGCCAACCAGGTCAGTCACTCACGGCTTTCGACTTTTCCTTCAACCTTTGTATTGTGCAAGTGCGAACCACGTCCTTCATTTCCAGGCATATAGAGTCTAGTTTTGACCACCCTTGATGGTCAATATTTTGACCCCATGGTTGGTTGTTGGAAACGAAAACTCTTCTCTCTGTCAGAATACTTATAGACAGCTGATGATGAAATGGTGTGCTACAGTATTTTCTCTCTCTAGTATTTTGTAGGCCATGCATTGTAGCATTTCATATCGCATTTGAATATGCTCGGCTGCTTGGTTCCTAATCAATGTTTCGACCGGATGGATGCTTATTGGAGAACTGAACTTGGATAGGAAAACTCTTCTCGCTGTCAGAATGCTTAGACAGCAGGTGATGAAATGATGTGCTCTTTTTTGCTCTAGTGTTTTTTAGGTCATGCATTGTAGCATTTCACATCGCATTTGGATGTTTTCTCTACAGTTTTGTAGTTTTGACCGTTGATGGTCAATACTTTGACCCCATGGTTGGTTGTTGGAGAGGAAAACACTTACCTCTGTCAGAGTAGTAAACAGCTGATGATGAAATGGTTTGCTCTTTTTTTTCTCTAGTAGTTTGTAGGTCATGCATTTGAATATGCTCAGCTGCATGGTTGATCGTCAATGTTTTGATCCGATGGTTGGTTGTTTCAGAACTAAACTTGGATAGGGAAACTCTTCTCCCTTTCAGAATACTTTGACAGCTAATGATAAAATGATGTGTAGGTCCTGCACTGTAGCATTTCACATCGCATTTGAGTATGCTTAGCTGCATGGTTGATCGTCAATGTTTTGACCCGATGGTTGGTTATTTCAGAACTAAACTTGGATAGGGAAACTCTTCTCCCTTTCAGAATACTTAGACAGCTGATGATAAAATGATGTGTAGGTCCTGCACTGTAGCATTTCGCATCGCATTTGAGTATGCTTAGCTGCATGGTTGATCGTCAATGTTTTGACCGATGCTTGGTTATTGTAGAACTAAACTTGGATAGGAAAACTCTTCTCTCTGTCAGAATGGTTAGACAGCTGATGATGAAATGTTGCGCTCTTTTTTGTTGGTCCTGCATTGTAGAACTTAACATTGCATTGCGTTTTCTTTTCGAACAGGGGAATAAGACCCCTGCATCAATTGATGCACGTATCCATTTATTGCATTGCGTGGCTGTAGCTGTTGGATGAGGTCTAGGTGCTTGTTGCTTTCTGCTATGAATATGCACAGCTGCATGATTTCTAGCTTTCCATAACCTGAATGTTGTTTTCAGTCATCTACTGGTTGTGAATATCTGTTCTTTTGGAACACTTGGCTGGATACTGTCCACACTTTCTAACTCATTTTGAGATAAATGATGAAGATTGATGTAGGCTTGAGTACACCTAATATGTTTTTGTATTATGGCTCCTTTTCTTCTGGAAAACGTGGTTAGCATGCTTGTATTTGATGCACGCATACACATTTTACTAATTGCGGTTTCTTTCGAGAGACAATCAAGACATCATTACTGAAACTTGGTAAAAATAAGTAAACGAGTCTAACTAAAATCTACAGAAGGGAGATGACAGAGATAATGTGTGAAGATCAACAAATTTGTATTACATATATACCGATGTATGTTGCATTTTCACATTTAGATCTCATACTTTTCAACACCGTTTGATGGCTATTCTTGTTAACCTGTTATTGGTTCAATATCTCAAGCATTCTGCTCTGCAGTCTATGTTATTGAAAGATCCCTAAATGGCACTACTTCAGAGTGCGTTAACAATTTTACCAGCTAGAAATTACAGGCTGATGTCTGAATCCGAGTCTATGAGCCCACATGGTGATATCTTAACTCCGAAATGCATCTAGCTGTCACTTAGGTAGTGAGCGAAGTTGTGTCTCTAATAGACATCAACGTAGTTTTGTAGCCAGACACTCCACAGAATGAGCATTAGGATTGGCTGCTGTTGTCGCAGAAAGGATCTGATGGTTAGTTCCATTTCCTAGAGTTGCTTTTTTATTAGATAATATTGTTAGTCAGTCCTAACGGCCTGCCAGCGGGCAGCAACATGGGGGGTGAGGTGGAAGGGGGTATGAAGCATAGGAGTTCACAGTGACAGTGGTACTTGTCAGTACAATTCTGCTCTGACCTTGGTGGATGTATTGACGTTTTAGAGAGCGGACTGCTGAAGAATCCTTATTTCACATTTTCTTAGCTTTCTCATCAAATGATAGTCCTCATTACTCAAACTGAGTTGATTCCGTCTTTTTCAGATCACCACAGTTGATGAAGCAAAAGAGTTCTACCCTCTATTTGGCCTTGGGGCAAATATTGCCCTTATCTTTTCTGGGCGCACAGTTAAATATTTCTCAAATTTGCGGAAGACAATGGCTCCAGGAGTTGATGGCTGGGAGGTATCTTTGAAAGGAATGATGGGCATAGTGGTACTTCTTGGGCTTGTCATTTCTTCCATCTATTGGGCGGTGAACAAGCTTGTTCTGAATGACCCTTCTCTTCCGAAGTCTGATCACAAGAAGAAAAAGGTCAGTAGAATATGGGAATGGTGTTTTGGCACATGGGAGCATATGCTCCCTTTATTTTGAAATGTATCTTACATATATTTTGAAATTTTAAAAAATTGAAACGAGAAATTCGAACATACATCTTCACGTGCTGCGCGCTCACAAAGTTGTTTCATCAAAATCCGACTTGTCGTGTGACGTGTGTAAAAAAGACAAAATTCAATGCTGAAAATAAGGCTTTTCAGGAGATAAATTTTCTCTTTTTTACACAGACCACAAAACATATTGGTTCCTCGCGAAACTTGGCGAACGTACGTATATTGTGGAGATGTACATGTAGAATTTTTTTTCAAAATTTTCCGACATTTCAAAATATAATTTTTTGATAGAGGGAGCATATGCACCCGGGAGCCGAATTGAATTTCCGAGTAGAATATCTGAATCTGCTTCCCATTTTTATCACTACTACTTTACATAATCTGATAATGATTGTTTCAACAGAAGAAACCTAAGCTCAGCATGAAAGAGAGTATGAAAGTTCTGGTCTCTTCGAAATATGTGAGGGACCTTGCTACCTTAGTGGTTGCATACGGCATTAGTATCAATCTTGTGGAAGTCACATGGAAATCAAAGCTCAAGGCACAGGTAGTCCTTTTCACCTTCTGTTTTTCTTCTTTCCAGACTGTTATATCCCTTTAACCTTTTTAATTAATGTTTTCCCTTTTCATTTTGGCAGTTCCCTAGTCCAAACGAATACTCATCTTTCATGGGTGACTTCTCTACTGCAACTGGAATTGCAACTTTCACGATGATGCTGTTAGGCCGTATTATATTCCAAAAATTTGGCTGGGGAGTGGCTGCCATGATCACCCCCACGGTTTTGTTGGTCACTGGTGTTGGTTTCTTCTCTCTGCTTCTGTTTGGGCAACCACTGACTCCCATGCTTGCCACGATGGGTATGACACCTCTTCTTGCAGCTGTTTATGTGGGTGCACTGCAGAACATATTTAGCAAGAGTGCAAAGTACAGTTTGTTTGATCCCTGCAAGGAAATGGCCTATATTCCTTTGGATGGAGATATGAAGGTTGGTTCATCCTTCCACTGCATTTTTATTAGTGTGATTCCGTTGCGACTTATTGTAAAATTATTTACTTGCTGGTGTTCTTTTCTGCTGAATGGTACTTAATTTAAGTTAATTTGTTGCTTTATAGACATGTATTGCATTCCTATTGCATATTGTGTGCTATTTGTAAATTCCCTCTGATAGATTCTTATTGATATGTATAATATAGTATTTGAAAATAATCTATTCATATTTACAGGTCAGTAGCATATACTGAAATTAGTACGGTGAATTGATCTTTTTTAGTTTTCTGAAGATGTGTATGGTGATACTATTAAGCATGTTGGATCTCATACATAACTTCCCATGGCCCTGTAGTTGTATAGCAGCATCACCTGTCTTTTCCTGCTGCAAAAAAAAAGGGTTTTATTCATCAGTTGTGAACTTATAAGTGCTTCAGCAAGTGCAATTCCTTACCATGAGTAGCCCTAGGATATCAATAGTATAGTCTAGTCTAGTTAACATCATACCATTTTCTAGTTAACAATATACTCTAGTCTAGTTAACATCATACCATTTTCTGCTTGATGTTTCCTGGCTTGCTCTAGCGCCATGTTTGTGCAACTCAATATTCAGAACCCACTGTCTGCACCACTGTTATGTTGCTAATTTCTGTTCCATCTGTTTGCAGTTGAAGGGAAAGGCAGCCATTGATGTTGTCTGCAACCCATTAGGCAAGTCTGGCGGTGCGCTGATCCAACAGTTCCTGATCCTGATATTCGGCTCTTTGGCAAATTCGACACCCTACCTTGGTGGCATACTGCTGGTCATTGTGCTCGCATGGCTAGGAGCTGCAAGATCGCTGGACAAGCAATTCTCAAGCTTGGCCAAAGAGGATCTCAGAAAGGAGATGTCTGAGAAGGAGAAAGCGGAAACCGTGCCGCTCAAGGAACCTGAGGCAGCTACTGATATATTGGTGGAGCAACCAAACGGAACAACTGGAACTGAGAGCTGACCATCTAACTCATCTCCAGTTCAGTAGATCCATCAACCTTCTTTGGAGAAACCATAGGACAGAGCATGGTCACATCGATCTGATCAGAAATAATTGAGAAGGAACTATCCACCGTTTCTTCGTGTCTGTAACAGTGAGTAGAATCAAGGTGCTTGTTAGTTTGTAATGTGAGCAAATTTTGACAGCCGGCCTGGAAGGCTGGAATACCATTGTGAGGAAATTCAACCATTGTTGCGATTAGGATGTCGTAGATTTTTCATGTGATGTCGTCTAAAATCAATGCGCTTGTGTTCTGAAGTTAACCAGCCAACTATGATTCGATAGCACTGTCTTGTTGCCACCACGATACAGTGAAGTGATCTGGCCATCGATTTACTTGTTTGCCATTGCAGAGCACGAACCGCATCAAACTTGCAATCTGACGATCACTTTGACGCTTTCTGTCCGATTCGACTATGACAGGAGGAGCATTCTGAAGGGCAGCAACGGCTGACCGAGAGCCGAGAGGGCAAAAGTAGCAGCGACATGTGAGGCCATATCTTGGTTGCTAGTTCTAGCATAGGTCAGCTCATATGGCCCAAGTGGTGGGACCTGGGTTGATACGATCACAGGAACAGCAGATCGCATGTACATACAGGGACATGAGGCCAAATTGCATGTACGTCACGTGCGTGCAATACTTCCCACATGATTTGAGAGATCTGCCACCGATCAGCTGGCTCTCAAATCCTGAAGATATTAGTCATGCGATCGAGTGGGGTTTCAGTCCTGTGGCCCCTGTCCCTCTTATCGTATGATCCATATGCTTTTTGAGCAATTGCTGCGTGCTCGTTCTGGTAATGTTTGCCTAGTTCGCTTCCAAGTTGTTCCTTTGATGTTCCGTTTGGTGGTTGATTTTTTTTTTTTAAATTTGGTGTTTGATTTTATCGACTAGTAGGAGATAAATCCGCGTGCATAATAAAGAATAAGGGTTCACCGGGACACCCTAATCGGACACACATAAAAAAAGTCCGTTTTGGTATGTTTGGGTGCCCCACGGACAGAATAGAGGCTCACATCCCCTCGTCCGTTTGAGGTGGGGTGTGCACCTAACGGGTCACCCCATTTTTCGTCCTCCCCGTGCAAGGCCGTCATGAATGACATGGCGAATTTAATGTCGGGGCATCGCCTCCACATCCACCATGTCGCCTTCCAGCATGGCCGCTCATTCCCGTCCTCATGGCCACTTGCTTCCCGTCCGTGGCCCCTCGTTTTCCGCCTAGACCGTAGGCATGTAGGTCAACGAAGTGAAGGTCAAGCCAATCCTTCATGAGCCCCCAAAGCCTTATGGGAAACGACAAGTAACTCAAAAGTGATCCGCCAACTCCGTCACACCCTTGCAAAGTGGGTAACACCAAAATTCGGCCACCCCTCTTCTCCAAGCGATCATGAGTCCAAAGTCTTTTTGAATGGCAAGCCAAACGAAGAATTCCAATCCTCAAAACTGTGGAGCTAATGGGTGAGGATATTGCACCTAAGGAATTGGACCTTGTAAGGGGATTTAGATTAATATTAGCCATTCTCGTTAAGGTTACAATTGACCTCGTCCGACACTCCAACTTGGAGGTTAATGTACGTCCCTAAGGGCGCGTTTGGTAGGCTGCATGCCCCTTTGGCTCGCATCGGCCTAGCTTTTTTTCGGTCCGTTTGGTTACCTGGTCGACGCCGCGTTCTTGCAGGAACCGGTTCTCAAAGCACCCTCGCGCCAGGCCCTGGAGGAACGCCCGGTTCGGCCGTTTCTAGCGAGCCACCACCGTTTCCGCAGAAGTGGAGAACGCGGCGTCCTCGCAGAGCCACCGCCGGAGATGGCGGGAGCTCGCGCGGGACGGCGAAATCTCTGCGCCATGAATTCGAACACCGCGCTTGAATTTTCGCCACCGTATATAGGGGCGGCTCTCTCACCGGCAAATCCAAATCCCCCATTTCCTCCCATTTCGAGCTCATCCAGCATTCCCGATCTAGCGACATAGGTAGCTCTACCTCACCCGCACGGTCGGCGAGGCTTGCGGCGGCTGTGGCGGCGGCTACTGGCCGCGGAGGATGGTCGTCTTCTTCGTCTGCGTCGATGACTTCGGTTGTGGTAAGCTTATGCAAACCCTAGCCTTAGATCTAGATCTTATGGGTACACAACCGGGGTCTGAACGAATCCATTGTAGGACATTCCTTCGTCGCCGGTGGAGGTTGTCGAGGTTTTCCCGGTTCCATCTGACTCTACGACGGGGACGGTGGTGTTGTCTGCATCTTCCACTGGGACGGTGGTGCTGCCTGCATCTTCGCCAGGGTCCCTGCTTCCCCTACCTCGGTGCTGCGTGTGGCTCCTTTGACTGTAAGGCCGATCTTACCTACATCGTTGTTCTTTGATGTGGTACTGGTAGTTCATAGATCTGCTAGTGCTTAAGGATGCCCATGTGGTAGTTGATTGATCTTCTAGTGTTTGTCATGTAGGCGATCATACCTTTGGGCTCCCCTGATCTGTCTGCACCAACTGTGAATGCTCAGCCATCTCTGATAGCAAGCAAACCAGCCATGGTTTGGAAACCTGAGCTATCAGAGTTTGTGCTGAACCGGTTGGTTCAGCTCGTCCGTAGCGACGTCTGCTTCAACATGGCATTCGCCGGCGTACATGTCACCACTCTTCAGCTATACAACCACATCAGAAACGGGAGGACGAAGTGGAGCGTCATCATGAAGATGAAATCCGATCGCATTCTCGACTGGAGCGAAGCTGGTTGCTGCTTCTACGGCAGTGATGAAGGTGAGTGATACGTCCCAAACGTATCTATAATTTCTTATGTTCCATGCTACTTTTATGATGATACTCACATGTTTTATACACATTATATGTCATATTTATGCATTTTCCGACACTAACCTATTGACGAGATGTCGAAGAGCCGATTCTGTTGTTTTCTGCTGTTTTTGGTTTCGGAAATCCTAGTAAGGAAATATTCTCGGAATTGGACGAAATCAACGCCCGGGGTCCTATTTTTGCACGAAGCTTCCAGAAGTCCGAGGGAGAGACGAAGTGGGGCCACGAGGTGGTGACACACCAGGGCGGTGCGGCCTGGCCCTTGGCCGCGCGGCCCTGTTGTGTGGGCCCCTCGTGACGCCTCCTGACCTGCCCTTCCGCCTACTTAAAGCCTTCGTCGTGAAACCCCCAGTACCGAGAGCCACGATACGGAAAACCTTCCAGAGACGCCGCCGCCGCCAATCCCATCTCGGGGGATTCAGGGATCGCCTCCGGCACCCTGCCGGAGAGGGGAATCATCTCCCGGAGGTCTCTTCATCGCCATGATCGCCTCCGGATCGATGTGTGAGTAGTTCACCCCTGGACTATGGGTCCATAGCAGTAGCTAGATGGTCGTCTTCTCCTCATTGTGCTATCATGTTAGATCTTGTGAGCTGCCTATCATGATCAAGATCATCTATTTGTAATCCTACATGTTGTGTTTGTTGGGATCCGATGAATATTGAATACTATGTCAAGTTGATTATCAATCTATCATATATGTTATTTATGTTCTTGCATGCTCTCCGTTGCTAGTAGAGGCTCTGGCCAAGTTGATACTTGTGACTCCAAGAGGGGGTATTTATGCTCGATAGTGGGTTCATGCCTCCATTAAATGCGGGACGAGTGACAGAAAGTTCTAAGGTTGTGGATGTGCTGTTGCCACTAGGGATAAAACATCGATGCTTTGTCTAAGGATATTTGTGTTGATTACATTACTGTAATAACCCAGAACATAGGAACAACGAAGGGTAGATTTAGAAATGGGATGTGCATTTCATCGCAAAACGGGGGAAATTTTCGCGCCTTATTGCAACTAAACCTAAGAGGGATCGAGGTTCTCTCTCATTTTGCACTTAGGGTTAGGCAATGTGAGTTATGGAAATTTCGACATGATCTCTTTTGTATCTTATTACTTTGGGGAATGATTGCATTTGATAAGTGTCAAAACCTTTAAAAATAAACATCACACAAAATAAGTAATGAATTTAGAGTTCAAACACAAGTTATAAATTCAAATGACTTTGAATTTCAAATTGAATATTAAATACAATAATTAATCAAGAATATAAACATTACATAAGATAAAATCTCATAAACAAAACTTGAGCTTTATTGATACACAACACAAATTACAAAGTCTTTACAATATTCTTGATACAAGAATTGAGGAATAATAAACAGAAATGAAAAAGGAAAATTACAAGATTTTCCTAAACTAAAAACTAGACTAATGCTTGAAGAACATCTTCGGGTCATATTCACTTCAAACCTGCAACATAAATAACAAGTGCTAGACCAGAATGTAAGTGTTAGCAATTTCGAGTTTGGACGAGTTAACACAAATCACGAAATCCAGTTTGGACGGTGAAACTCGTCATCGCACACTTGTGCTTGTCCAAATTCCTGGACAGCACAAGATAAGACCGAGCGAGACCAAAGCCGAGCAGCCACAGGGGCTCAAGTTTCAGCATATGAAGGCTATTGCTAACCAAGCAACAGCAAGGCAATGCAAGGGGTGAGTCACAAAGTAACCAGGCCTTGTGTGTCATGGCCAGGGTAGAAGTAGGGAGCATATAAATAGAACACAAACCCTAGAACCTTGATAGTCGACAGATAAGATAATTCACCAGGTAAGGGTGAAGCTAGAGCCAACACAAGTTCATCCAGTTCATACTCAAGAACAGCACCAACACACAACCACTTAGCCACCGGGAATCATGGTGACCTGAGAAGATCAACCGGAACACGGAGGTGAAGGGTTGTGCACAAAACCCCAAGTCTGCAACAACAAAACATCTCATACTTGGAGCTGGAACAAGGTATACCAAGTTCCTGGACAGATCCAAGGGATCTGATCCATAATATATGCATGACATAATCATGGGATTGAGCAGATGCTCAAGTGGGTAGATCATCACTTGGTTTTCACCAAGGATTACTGCCAGTCTAAAAGCCACTAAAAATGGAAATCATCTAGATACAGATCTTGTACACTGAAGCTAGTAATCATGCACAGATGCACACACTAGCAAGATCATATGCACAGACATCACCAGTAGATGTGTTGCAATGAATAGAAGCTAATTCAGACTACACAGTAAACCCTAAGCTAGTAACCATCAGTAAACCCTAGATTTCATCAGGAAAGCATATTGGCATTCATATCTAGTATGATCCCCAAATATGCAAGCAAAGGTTGAGTAGCCACAAGATCCAATTAAATAGGTGAGCAACCAATCAGTAGCAAGGCTACTGAGGTCACATCACACTTAGCACCAAATAAAAGAAAAACAACTATAGCACATCATTATCCAGGAATGGATTCAGATTCATTTGCTTGCTAAACAATCATGAATAGCAGATTCATTTGCAAGCAAGTCATTTAAATCATTACTGCATAAGCTGTTCATCATAACTTAATTAATACAAGCATGAATTTATCACAGATCCATGCTTAGTACTGACAGTAGCATAATATAAGGCAACACAGTTTACTCACTGCATAATAGCTATTGGATCTAGTCCAGTGAGCTTGAATGAGAAACAGCACAAGTAAGCAGCAGCATAGTGATGCTTGAGTATCAGCATCAACAAAGAAAATGAATCATTTAGCCACAGAATTAATCAGTAAGCCATCACTGACATTTAATTGATCAAATGGATCAATTGAATCAAGTCAAGCCACACAGATAAGCTAGCCAACAAGCAATGAATGATCCAATGGATCATTAGCTTATACAGGAAGCACAGAAGCATTCCACAAACATCACTGGCACACACAAGTGTCACTGATGCACCACAGTACACCTAGACAAGCAAGTATGACATGCAAGTAAGCACAAGCAAGCCATAAGCAAATACAGTAGAGCATAGCAAGATTAGAGCAGGCTAGGAGCCACAGATAAGCAAGCAAAGCATGAACAACAAGTAAGGCAACCCTGGCCAGTATCAGAAATAGGTGCTTTGGCCATGGGCTTGCAGCAAATGAAAGTATAGGCAGATTAAGCAGCCATGGAAGAGCTCTGGGTGATCCCAGGATCACCAGAGAGTCACAGAACATGAGGAGGATGAAGTACAGTAGCAAGGGAGGCGCACATACATGAAGGAGAGAAGGAGGAGGTGAAGAACTTACACGCGCCTGGTGGCAGAAGCTAGGGCATGGCGAGGCAGTGCTCGCACGGCCATAGCAGCTGCAAAGCCAGGGTAGGCGCCGACGTTACGCCGGCGAACACGAACACACCACCGCAGCGAGAGCACCGGAGACGACGACACAAGTGCTGCGAGCAGCACTGCGCCAGGTCAGTCTCGGAGGCGCACACGTCGTCGGCGAGGACGAGAGCTCGCCGGAGATCGTCAATCGCCAGAGGCGATTCTCCACGAGATCCAGAGAGGGGCGATCCACTAGGAGAGGAAGAGATGGGGAAAACCACGCGGATAGATCGGTAGATCTTCACGCGGCGGTTCCGATTTGGTAAGTGGCTAGAGCCGGGGAGCATGAAGATGGCCGGAGAGTGGCGGCGGCCACGGCGGCGACGCCATCGCCACGGGAGACGCGAGAGATTTAGGGTTAGGAACGAGCGAGTGTGAGAGACGAGTGAGGAGCGAGGTGGGCCGCTTCGGCGCCACCGACCCATTAGGGGACATGCCTTAGTGGGCTGTCCCTGGGCCTTAGTTAAGTGGGCTGGCCCAATAGGGGCCAGGGGTATTTCTGTCTTTTTACTTTTTAGAAAAAGACCAGAATTTCACCAATTTTTAGTAAATAAACTACAACTCTAAAAATCCATTAAAAATTGGATTAGTAAATGAAAAATTATTCTTAACCAGAATAAAATATGAAATAAAATTTAAGAAACAAATTCAAATTTATGAATTTGATGAATTTAAAATAATGATTTGGAATTTCAAATTATTATTTCCTTGTATTTAAAATTCAAGGAAAAATCTCAAATAAGTTTAAATACTTATTTTCAAACATTTCAAAATGAAATTCTACTATTCCAAGTCATTTCTATTGAGAAAGGTATTTCTCAAAGAAAAATACTCTATTCCCTATTTATTCCAGAAAATATAGAGATAACTCTATTATTTCAAATTATTTTTTTGGAATGAAAAATAAATCATCAAGTCAAATAGTTTTACTTTGAATTATTGTACTTTATGAGAATTAAAATGATTTACACTTTTAAATCTATTGCAAGTTACTGTCAAAGACATAAATCGTAACTCAACCCTAAATTGCTATAACTCAGCGGGGTAAAGGGATTCAACATAAAATAATACATACATGATTGCATTATTTGGATTTTATAACATTGTCCTTACCGGACAATGATGCTTCTTACAGAACCCGAGGTCCAGGTTCCATCAACTGCATTGAACTGCACTATCTCGCAGTCCACAGGCAAGTTCACCCTTGCTCATGTCAACTTGATTATTTTCTACTACTTTACTACAAAACTATATACTTATCATTCCTGCATCGCAAATGAAATGTTACTTTCCAACTATGAATATGACTATGTGGCTGGCAATGGAACCATGGTATGTGTTGTTATGGTGGAGGTTCCATTGCATGGGTTATATCACCCTAGGATTAATTACCAATGCCGTCCAGTGATTCTAGCGCCGTACAAACCGCGTTGACCATGAGATCTATAATGGCTGCGGGAAGCCAGCCGTATCTTTTCCTTACGCACGCCAACGGATCCGTAGAGCCGGTGGGGTGTTGGAGGCACCGCCGCAATAGGTTGGGATATCCTTTTAAATCCCCATCCATTAGTGATGATAAGCTCTACGATCTATGAAGGATTGTCCGGAGTACACCGTGAGTAAAGCCGTATTATTGGGAGAAGTCTACGGGGGTGTACGGTTGGACAAAGGGTGGGTTTGCAGTCGCGGAGAAGGCGGTGTGGGCTTGGATTTTCATACCTGGCCTCACACCAAAGGAAGTGTGAACGGGGGCAAGTCCCTGCGGATGGCAAAAGGGGTGGAATCTCTTATGGGAAAAGTAACGCACCTCTGCGAGTGTATCAAATTGTGGTCTGTCACTCCCTGTTCGGGAAGGGAGCTGCGAACGCGGCGAGAAAGGAACTCCACGAAGTTCTGGTCAACTTTGTGAAGGCGACGGGCATAGTTTTCATAATAAAAGCAACCTTTTGAAGAAAGGATTTCAAAACATGCATAGACCTGCGATTTCTGATCAATGGTCGTAGCTAGTGCATAAAACACCTTTTTACTCTTTTAGAACTTGCTGAGTACCCCTGTACTCACTTTCTTTCGACACCCTTGCTAGACTGTGATCCGGAAGTGGAGGCCGTCAACGATGGAGTACCAGAAGGAAGTTACGAGCTGGTTTACGAGGAACACGATCTTACCGGCGGAGTGGAAGGAGTAGACTATGGGATAGTCTACGGATCCGATGACACGGAGGTGGAGGAGTAGTGACATACCCTAGCATCATAGAGCCGAGCAACGTAGAACTTACTTAAATAAGTTGTTGAGCTCTCTTTATAGTTGTTATAAGTTGTAATTGTACTTAAGTAGTATCTTAGGGTGTTCTCATAGGACCTATGAGAATACCAACTTGTTAAGACCATGTGTGTAATAACATATGGAGTGTTATGACCTGCAATGTTTCTGTTGTACCACTCTGAGGGATATGGCAATTTGTGAAGAAGTCCCTTCACAAAGATTATATCAACGACTTGTATACTACAACATGCAGTGGTATGCTGGGTCACCGCAATTACGCACCATACTTAATGCAATTGTCTGTTGTTTACAACTTAATACCGGAAGGGGTTCGGATGATAACCTGAAGGTGGACTTTTTAGGCATAGATGCATGCTGGATAGCTGTCTATGTACTTTGTCGTAATGCCCTTATTAAATCTCATAGTACTCATCATGATATATGTATGTGCATTGTTATGCCTTCTTTATTTGTCAATTGCCCAATCGTAATTTGTTCACCCAACATACTGCTATCTTATGGGAGAGACACCGCTAGTGAGCTGTGGACCCCGGTCCTATTCTTTACATACGAAATACAATCTGCTGCAATTGTTCTTTACTTGTTCTTTGCAAACAACCATCATCATCCACACAATACATCTAATCCTTTGTTTACAGACAAGCCGGTGAGATTGACAACCTCGTCTGTTACGTTGGGGCAAAGTTACGTGATTGTGTTGTGCAGGTTCCACGTTGGCGCCGGAATTCCTGGTGTTGCGCCGCACTACACTCCTCCGCCATCAACCTTCAACGTGCTTCTTGGCTCCTCCTGGTTCGATAAACCTTGGTTTCTTTCTGAGGAAAAACTTGCTACTATACACATCACACCTTTCTCTTGGGGTTCCCAACGGACGTGTCGACTGCACGCATCAAGCTATTTTTCTGGCGCCGTTGCCGGGGAGATCAAGACACGCTGCAAGGGGAGTCTTCCACATCCAATCTCTTTACTTTGTTTTTGTCTTGCTTTACTTTATTTACTACTTTGTTTGCTGCACTTAATCAAAACACAAAAAAATTAGTTTCTAGCTTTACTTTATTTACTGTCTTGTTCTCTATATCAAAAACACACAAAAAATTAGTTACTTGCATTTACTTTATTTAGTTTGCTTTATTTACTACTGCTAAAATGGGTACTGTTGAGAATACTAAGTTGTGTGACTTCACTAGCACAAATAATAATGATTTCCTATGCACACCTATTGCTCCACCTGCTACTACACCAGAATTCTTTGAAATTAAACACTGCTTTCTTGAATCTTGTTATGAGAGAACAATTTTCTGGTGTTAGTTCGATGATGCTTGCTGCCCATCTTAATAATTTTGTTGAACTATGTGAAATGCAAAAGTATAAGGATGTAGATGGTGACATTATAAAATTAAAATTGTTTCCTTTCTCCTTAAGAGGAAGAGCTAAAGATTGGTTGCTATCTCTGCCTAGAAATAGTATTGATTCTTGGACTAAATGTAAAGATGCTTTTATTGGTAGATATTATCCTCCCGCTAAAATTATATCTTTGAGAAGTAGCATAATGAATTTCAAGCAATTAGATAATGAACATGTTGCTCAAGCATGGGAGAGAATGAAATCTTTGGTAAAGAATTGCCCAACCCATGGATCGACTACTTGGATGATCATCCAAACCTTTTATGCGGGATTAATTTTTTCTTCGCGGAACCTATTGGATTCAGCTTACGGAGGTACCTTTATGTCCATTACTTTGGGGGCGGCAACAAAGCTTCTTGATGATATGATGACAAATTACTCTGAATGGCACACGGAAAGAGCTCCACAAGGTAAGAAGGTAAATTCTGTTGAAGAAACCTCCTCCTTGAGTGATAAGATTGATGCTATTATGTCTATGCTTGTGAATGGTAGATCTAATGTTGATCCTAATAATGTTCCTTTAGCTTCATTGGTTGCCCAAGAAGAACATGTTGATGTGAATTTCATTAAAAATAATAATTTCAACAACAATGCTTATAGGAATAATTATGGTAACAACTATAGGCCATATCCCTCTGCTAATGGTAATAGTTATGGTAATTCTTATGGGAATTCTTACAACAATAATAGGAGTGTACCCCCTGGTCTTGAAGCCATGCTTAAAGAATTTATTAGTACACAAACTTCTTTTAACAAATCTGTTGAGGAAAAGCTCGATAAAATTGATATTCTTGCTTCTAAGGTTGATAGACTTGCCTCCGATGTTGATCTTTTAAAATTGAAAGTTATGCCTAATAGGGATATTGATAATAAGATTGTTACTACAGCAAATACCATCCAAGTTCGAATTAATGAGAATATTAGATTGATGGCTGAATTGCATGCTAGGTGGGAAAGAGAAGAAAATGAAAAACTAGCTATAGCTAAAGTTTGGACTATTACCACCACTAGTAATGTTAATGATTCACATGTTGCTACACCTCCTAATGGTAAAATAATTGGTGTTGGCAATGTTACTACTCCTAGTGCAAAGCGTGCAAAATTACACGAAGCTGCTAAAAGCTGCTGAAATTGATAAAACTGCGAAATTTTTCAAAATATTGGGGACAATGATCCCATTGCTGTAGATCATAATGGTTTAGACTTTGATGATTGTCACATCTCCGAAGTTATAAAGTTCTTACAAAAGCTTGCTAAAAGTCCCAATGCTAGTGCTATAAATTTGGCCTTTACAAAACACATTACAAATGCTCTCATAAAATCTAGAGAAGAGAAACTAAAACTTGAAACCTCTATTCCTAGAAAGTTAGAAGATGGTTGGGAGCCTATCATTAAGATGAGGGTCAATGATTTTGATTGTAATGCTTTATGTGATCTTGGTGCAAGTATTTCGTTATGCCTAAGAAAATTTATGATATGCTTGACTTGCCACCATTGAAGAACTATTATTTGGATGTTAATCTTGTTGATAATGCTATAAAGAAACCTTTGGGGAGGATTGATAATGTTCGTATTATGGTTAACAATAACCTTGTCCCCGTTGATTTTGTTGTCTTGGATATTGAATGCAATGCATCTTGTCCCATTATATTGGGAAGACCTTTTCTTGAACTTGTTGGTGCCACCATTGATATGAAGGAAGGTAATATTAAATATCAATTTCCTCTCAAGAAAGGTATGGAACACTTCCCTAGAAAGAGAATGAAGTTACCTTATGATTCTATTATTAGAACAACTTATGATGTTGATGCTTCGTCTCTTGATGATACTTGATACACACTTTACGCGCCTAGGCTGAAAGGCGTTAAAGAAAGCGCTTATGGGAGACAACCCATTATTTTACTTCTGCACTTTATTTTATATTTGAGTCTTGGAAGTTGTTTACTACTGTAGCAACCTCTCCTTATCTTTATCTTATTGCATTGTTGTGCCAAGTAAAGTCTTTGATAGTAAAGCCAATACTAGATTTGGATTACTGCGCAGGAACAGATTTCTCGTTGTCACGAATTTGAGCAGTAGTCTCTGTAGAAAAATCAAAAAAATCTGCCAATTTACGTGCGTGATCCTCAGATATGTACGCAACTTTCATTCAATTTGGGCATTTTCATCTGAGCAAGTCTGGTGCCACTTCAAAATTCGTCTTTACGAACTGTTCTGTTTTGACAGATTCTGCCTTTTATTTCGTATTGCCTGTTTTGCTATGTTAGATGGATTTCTTTGTTCCATTAACTTTCAGTAGCTTTGTGCAATGTCCAGAAGTGTTAAGAATGATTATGTCACCTCTGAATATATGAATTATGCACTGACCCTCTAATGAGTTTGTTTCGAGTTTGGTGTGGAGGAAGTTTTCAAGGGTCAAGAGAGGAGGATGATACAACATGATCAAGAAGAGTGAAAAGTCAAAGCTTGGGGATGCCCCCGTGGTTCATCCCAGCATATTTTAAGAAGACTCAAGCGTCTAAGCTTGGGGATGCCCAAGGCATCCCTTCTTCATCGACAACTTATCAGGTTCTTCTAGTGAAACTATATTTTTATTCCGTCACATCTTATGTGCTTTACTTGGAGCGTCTGTTTGTTTTTATTTTTGTTTTTGTTTGAATAAATCGGATCCTAGCATTCTTTGTTTGGGAGAGAGACACGCTCCGCTGTTTCGTATGAACACATATGTTCTTAGCTTTATCTTTAATGTTCATTGCGAAATTTGAACTATTTCATTCATTGTTATATGGTTGGAAACGGAAAATGCCGCATGTGGTAAATGGTTTAATGTCTTGAATAATGTGATACTTGGCAATTGTTGTGCTCATATATATCATGTTTAAGCTCTTGCATCATGTACCTTGTACTCATTAATGAATAACTACATAGAGCTTGTTAAAATTTTGTTTGCATGATTGATCTCTAGAGTCTAGATATTTTCTGGTTGAGGTGTTTGAACAACAAGGAGACAATATAAAGTCTTATAATGCTTACAATATGTTCATATGTAAGCTTTGCTGCACCTTTTATACTTGAGTTTGCTTCAAACAACCTTGCTAGCCTAGCCTTGTATTGAGAGGAATTCTTCTCGTGCATCCAAATCCTTGAGCCAATAACCATGTCATTTGTGTCCACCATACCTACCTACCACATGGTATTTCTCCGTCATTCCAAAGTAAATTACTTGAGTGCTACCTTTAAAATTTCCATTCTTTACCTTTGCAATATATAGCTCATGGGACAAATAGCCTTAAAAACTATCGTGGTGAAGAATATGTACTTATGTGTCTTATTTCTTAATAAGTTGCTTGTTGAGCGGTAACCATGTTTAAGGGACGCCATCAACTCTTTTACCTTTGTTGAATATCATGTGAGTTGCTATGCATGTTCGTCTTGTACGAAGTAAGGGCGGTTCTCACAATCAAATGGTTTGAGTATGCATACTGTTAGAGAAGAACATTGGGCCGCTAACTAAAGCCATGATTCATGGTGGAAGTTTCAGTGTGGACAGCTAATCCTCAATCTCTTATGATAATATTAACTGTCGTTGAATGCTTATGCATTAAAGAGGAGTCCATTATCTGTTGTCTATGTTGTCCCGGTATGGATGTCTAAGTTGAGAATAATCAAAAGCGAGAAATCCAATGCGAGCTTTCTCCTTAGGCCTTTGTACAGGCGGCATAGAGGTACCCCTTTGTGACACTTGGTTGAAACATATGCTATGCAATGATAATCCGTGTTAATCCAAGCTAATTAGGACAAGGTGCGAGCACTATTAGTATACTATGCATGAGGCTTGCAACTTATAAGATGTCTTATACATAACACATATGCTTTATTACTACCGTTGACAAAATTGTTTCTTGTTTTCAAAATGAAAAGCTCTAGCACAAATATAGTAATCAATGCTTCCCTCTGCGAAGGGCCATTCTTTTACTTTATTGTTGAGTCAGTTTGCCTATTCTTTCTATCCCAGAAGCAAACGCTTGTATCAACTGTGTGCATTGATTCTTACATGCTTACTTATTGCACTTGTTATATTGCTTTGTGTTGACAATTATCCATGAGATATATATGTTGAAGTTGAAAGCAACCACTGAAACTTTTATCTTCCTTTGTGTTGCTTCAATGCCTTTACTTTGAATTTATTGCTTTATGAGTAACTCTTATGCAAGTCTTATTGATGCTTGTCTTGAAAGTATTATTCATGAAAAGTCTTTGCTATATGATTCATTAGTTTACTCATTATCTTCATCATTGCTTCGAATCGCTGCATTCATCTCATATGCTTTACAATAGTATGATCAAGATTATGATAGCATGTCACTTCAGAAATTATCTTTGTTATCGTTTACCTACTCGAGGGCGAGTAGGAACTAAGCTTGGGGATGCTTGATACGTCCCAAACGTATCTATAATTTCTTATGTTCCATACTACTTTTATGATGATACTCACATGTTTTATACACATTATATGTCTTATTTATGCATTTTCCGGCACTAATCTATTGACGAGATGCTGAAGAGCCGATTCTTTGTTTTACGCTGTTTTTGGTTTCAGAAATCCTAGTAAGGAAATATTCTCGGAATTGGACGAAATCAACGTCCAGGGTCCTATTTTTGCACGAAGCTTCCAGAAGTTCGAGGGAGAGACGAAGTGGGGCCACGAGGTGGTGACACACCAGGGCGGCGCGGCCTGGCCCTTGGCCGCGCGGCCCTATTGTGTGGGCCCCTCGTGACGCCTCCTGACCTGCCCTTCCGCCTACTTAAAGCCTTCGTCGCGAAACCCCCAGTTCCAAGAGCCACGATACGGAAAACCTTCCAGAGACGCCGCCGCCGCCAATCCCATATCGGGGATTCGGGAGATCGCCTCCGGCACCCTGCGGAGAGGGAATCATCTCCCGGAGGTCTCTTCATTGCCATGATCGCCTCCGGATCGATGTGTGAGTAGTTCACCCCTGGACTATGGGTCCATAGCAGTAGCTAGATGGTCGTCTTCTCCTCATTGTGCTATCATGTTAGATCTTGTGAGCTGCCTATCATGATCAAGATCATCTATTTGTAATCCTACATGTTGTGTTCGTTGGGATCCGATGAATATTGAATACTATGTCAAGTTGATTATCAATCTATCATATATGTTATTTATGTTCTTGCATGCTCTCCGTTGCTAGTAGAGGCTCTGGCCAAGTTGATACTTTTGACTCCAAGAGGGGGTATTTATGCTCGATAGTGGGTTCATGCCTCCATTAAATGCGGGACGATGACAGAAAGTTCTAAGGTTGTGGATGTCTTGTTGCCACTAGGGATAAAACATCGATGCTTTGTCTAAGGATATTTGTGTTGATTACATTACGCACCATACTTAATGCAATTGTCTGTTGTTTACAACTTAGTACCGGAAGGGGTTCGGATGATAACCTGAAGGTGGACTTTTTAGGCATAGATGCATGCTGGATAACGGAGGTGGAGGAGTAGTGACATACCCTAGCATCATAGAGCCGAGCAACGTAGAACTTACTTAAATAAGTTGTTGAGCTCTCTTTATAGTTGTTATAAGTTGTAATTGTACTTAAGTAGTATCTTAGGGTGTTCTCATAGGACCTATGAGAATACCAACTTGTTAAGACCATGTGTGTAATAATATATGGAGTGTTATGACCTGCAATGTTTCTGTTGTACCACTCTGAGGGATATGGTAATTTGTGAAGAAGTCCCTTCACAAAGATCATATCAACGACTTGTATACTACAACATGCAGTGGTATGCTGGGTCACCGCAATTACGCACCATACTTAATGCAATTGTCTGTTATTTACAACTTAATACCGGAAGGGGTTCGGATGATAACCTGAAGGTGGACTTTTTAGGCATAGATGCATGCTGGATAGCGGTCTATGTACTTTATCGTAATGCCCTGATTAAATCTCATAGTACTCATCATGATATATGTATGTGCATTGTTATGCCTTCTTTATTTGTCAATTGCCCAACTGTAATTTGTTCACCCAACATCTGCTATCTTATGGGAGAGACACCGCTAGTGAACTGTGGACCCCGGTCCTATTCTTTACATCTGAAATACAATTTGCTGCAATTGTTCTTTACTGTTCTTTGCAAACAACCATCATCATCCACACAATACATCTAATCCTTTGTTTACAGCAAGCCGGTGAGATTGACAACCTCGCCGTTACGTTGGGGCAAAGTTCCGTGATTGTGTTGTGCAGGTTCCACGTTGGCGCCGGAATCCCTGGTGTTGCGCCGCACTACACTCCTCCGCCATCAACCTTCAACGTGCTTCTTGGCTCCTCCTGGTTCGATAAACCTTGGTTTCTTTCTGAGGGAAAACTTGCTACTGTACGCATCACACCTTCCTCTTGGGGTTCCCAACGGATGTGTCGACTGCACGCATCAGGGAGGCGAACGAGTACATCCTGGTACGAATCCTTATTGAGCTCTTGCATAGATCTAAAAGTATATACATGTCAATATCGTCCGCACTAAAAGGTGTTCCTTGTCGATTGCAGCGGTACCCGAGGCACCGTCAGTACGTCGGCACCCCGATCACCAACTACGCTCAGATGAAGATGATCTTCACTCCCCGGTTCGTCTGCAAGGCGCAGCTGTTCCAGCCTAACTTGCTATTCAGGACTATCGACTTCATTGCAGACAATGAAGCCAAGTATGCCGTCTACCGTAAGCTGTAGCCACCGGAGAGGAGGAGCTGGCTTAGGACCTGGCTCCGCAACCAGTTTCCTGCTTAGTGCTTCTGCTTCCTTCTCATGATCCGCTAATTTTGGGAGGTGATCTTGTATCCCTCCATGAGCTAGGACTTGCTACAATCTGATCCCTGGTTTGTAATGATGAACTTGTTCGAGGTGGTATATACTAACCCCTCGTGACGAACCTGTGATGCATCACGAAGTAGTTGCTTCGTTCGTGATGCATCGCGCACTAAGTACTAGTTGTTGTGTATTACCAGCATCTCCTCTGATGAACTGAATCTCATGTGTGCTGTTATTCAGTACTGGGTAACCTCACCACTCTAAGTGAAGGGGTTACCACAACACTGAGCTATCTGCAACCAAACAGGCTGTGGGCTGCACGACCTGAGAAGAATGGGCTGGAAACGGGCAACCAAACGATGGGGCTGAGTTCCTTCTCCGACGCGCAAAAGGCCGCACATGCTACCAAATGACCTGCCAAAAGTGGTCCATGGCCCGTTCACGACGCACAATACCTCCCATCTCGCTGGCGCAAGCATGCAGGAATTCGGCCCAGGCAACCAAACGCGCCCTAAGTTGCACCGAAGTGAAATGTACTGTTGGATGTGCTCCATAGTGAAATCCGCGGCCATGTTGATCTTTGATATCCATCCTCCATTGAGAGGAGCATTTTAACGTTCAATTTTCATCTAGGGGATTATTTGTAGATGAGTGGAATAAGAGCATTTCTAGCCGCGTTCCTTAAAGCGTCCCCAAAGGGATTTGGGGCGCGCTGGACAAAAAAAACATTCCCAGCCGCGTCTCCCAAAGCCTCTTTTTGTCCGGCGCAGCCCGATACGGTGTCCGGCACCCCGAGCCCGTCCCCTCCCCACAGGGGACGCTCCGGGCACGCCGGACACAATGAAAAGCGAGGCGAGAAGTGGCGGGACCGACGCGTCAACGACACATTGAAGTTTAACCTAACCGTCGCCTACCTCGCGACGAAAGTTATTGGCGCATAGCGACGGTGCAGTTCCCGCAGAGGCGCAACGAAGAGTCTCGTCGCACCTAGCTGTGTGTGCTGGCATTAATGAGCGCCACCGCTCGCCCGCCTCCCTTCGGCCTATAAAAAGGGTCGCTCTCTCATCGTCCCTCACACAGAAACCCTAGTGCCTCTCTCCCCAACCCTAGCTGCCACCATCTCAAGAGTCGACGCCATGTATGTTAGAGGTGGAGGACGAGCTCGCGGCCGTGGTCGTGGTCGTGGCCGTGGCAGAGCTGTACGCTCGCCGTCGCCTACGATGTCATCGCCTTCATCGTCGGACATGCAGGAGGAGGAGCGGCAAGTGTTGTTCGAGTTCGTCGTCATCCTCAAGGGCGACCCACTCGGCACCCAGAGGCTGCCGGACAAGTTCGCCGACTTCATCGCCGGCAACGAGCCGTCGTCGCTGCATCTACGGGAGGCTGCCTACGGTTGCTGCCAGTGGATTGTGGACGTGATCTTTGACACACGCGGCAAGATGTACCTCCACATCGGCTGGGAGAAGTTCGCGCGCTACCACCTCTTGAAGCCGGCTTCATGCTCACGTTCTCCTACCTTGGCGAGGGGGACATGAGCGTCAAGGTGTTCGACGAGACGCGCTGCCGCCGGCACTACCACAGCGACAACGACGAGGAGGACGACGACTGAGTGTTGTTTCTTCGCAGCGAAAATAGGCACGAAGGTTTCTGGTTGTTCTTCCTCGAAAGAACTAACAAGGGTACTGTCAACAGCTGGATTTTCCAGTTTAGGTGACTGGGTGTGCCTGAGAGTGTTCTTTCTTGGCAGCGAACACACAAAACCTGCGATGCCAAAACTAGTTAGGTTTCGTTATTTTGCAATGTTTTATATTTGTGTTAACCATGGTTCAAACTATGTATTAGTTTGTGAAAACCATGTTCCAAACTATGTCTTAGTTTGTGTAAACCATGTTCCGAATTATGTATTAGTTTGTGGAGTGTTTCTTCTCTCTATTGAAATAAAAATGCAAGAAAAAAGAGTATTTTAATGTTATAAAAAGTTTGGAGACAACGTTTGGGGGACGCGGCTGGGGAGCGACGTCCCCCAAACACGGCACGGACAAAACACGTCCCCCAAACGCTCGATCCGGCGCCGTTTGGGGGACGCTTTGGGGGACACTGCTGGAGATGCTCTAATGTCTCTATGTTTAGCACAGTGCAACCACAGGGCCTCCCAAAAGAGGGTCTTTTCTCCATTTACCAACGTGATTGTAGTGGCGGCATAAAATGGTTCCATGTCCGGTTTGCTACAAGGGTTGACAACCTACCCAAATATTCTCAGATCCTTCCACTCTAACCAAGGCCACCTCAACTGGAGGCTCATGTGAAGTAATCGCTGTTGAGGATGCCAAGGCCACCAAGATTTTCCGGTCTACACACCGTGTCCCAATTCACCATGCATTGGCCCCTGGATGCCTTGTCGGTGGCCGCCCACAAGAAAGCATGCTCTATTTTCTTCATGTCATGCGTAGTGTCGGGAGGAACCACTAGAGTAGTCAAATGATAGATGGTTTGGGATGCAAGGATGGATTTGACAAGCGAGGTCCGCTCCGCCGTCGTAATATACTTGGCATTCCAAGTTTGAATTTTCCCGGCCATTTTATCTTCGAGTTGTTGAAAATCTCCTCTCCGAAGACACCACACCGAAGATGGCAGCCCAAGGTACTTGATAAAGAAGGATGGCCTTTCCACCGGAGGACTATTAAAGACATCATCAATGTTAATTTGTCCACAAGGAATTGGCACCAACAACGCACTTTTGAAAGTTAGTGCAACGGCCGGTGACCTCATCGAAGTCATGGAGAATGGAGGCAAGGTTTTAGATGTCTTGTTTGATAGGGGCCAGAAAAAAAGAGCCGTGTCATCCGCATATAGAGATGTTCTCAAAGTGGCTTTGCGCCCTCTAATCTTGTGAAGTAGCCCATACGCAGATGGAGTTTTTTAAAATTTGAGTGAGTGGGTCAACTGCAAGCACAAATGGAAAAGGAGAGAGGTCTCCTTGACGCAAGCCGGCGGCGATGCTTGATAGTGCATTTGGGGTTCTAGCAATATTTTGTTAATCTGATTCCAAGTTGTTCTGCTTGGCGTTCGATTTTATCCATTATTAGGGGATAAATCCGCGCGCATAAATAAAAGCCAAAATTCGCGGGTCATCGAACCTGGGAGAGAGTCGTCATGCTTTGTGCAAAGGCTAAAGAGGACGTTGACGGATTACCTAAATTCGGAAGCCAAAACCACACATCCGCTTCAGCGCTTACATCTTCAACTGTCGCGCTTACGCTCTGCTCGTATCGCCGGTACAGGTGCACAAGCTTGTGATCAGTTTTCTCTTCCTAGTCCTCATCAGTACCCTGCATCACGCACAAAGATTTTGACGTTAAGCAGTTAAGCGGCCACGTCGACAGAGCAGCATGCCGAATAGTCCAGAAACTTCGGGAAATGCACTTTGGCTCATAGGAGCATTTGCTCTCATTATGTGAATCCACATTTTCAAGTGTTAAAAAATTCTAAACTAAATTTTTACATGTACATCTAAACATTTTATGTTGGTACACAAATTTTCAAAAAAAGAAAAAAAATTCTATGGATCCTGTAAAAAAGACAAATTTTGATGTTGTAACACGACTACATACAGCATATTTTTTTGTCTTTTTTTACACACCACACAAAATATTTTTTTTTCACGAAAACTTGTGTACGAACATAGAATGTCACGATGTATACCAAAAAATTTATGTTAATTTTTTTTAACATTTTTAAAATTAATTTTTAAATATTTTATATAATGGGAGCATTTGCTCCTATGAGCCAAAACGCCACCTCCAGAAACTTCCCCCTTTTTGAGGCGAGAATGATGTGTTTGCTTTTTTCATCTACAAGAGACTGTAAAAGACTGGGGTTTCTCCGGAGGTGGCGTTTTGGCTCATAGGAGCAAATGCTCTCATTATACAAAATAATTAAAAATTAATTTAAAAAATGTCAAAAAATTCTGACATAATTTTTTGGTGTACATCGTGACATTCTATGTTAGTGCACAAGTTTTCATGAAGAAACAACATTTTATGTGGCGTGTATAAAAAAGACAAAAAAATGTCCTGTACGTAGTCATGTTACAGCATCGAAATTTATCTTTTTTTGCAAGAGCCATAATTTTTTAATTTTTTTTTTGAAAACTTGTGTAAGAACATAAAATGTTTAGATGTACATGAAAAATTTTACTTTAGAATTTTTTGACACTTCAAAATGTAGATTCACATAACAGGAGCAAATGCTCCTATGAGCCAAAGTGAATATCCCGGGTTTCTCCCAGGTGCCATAGAAAATACAGCACTGTGTCAAACTGAAGTGTTATGTATATTTACAGCTGCAGAATGTTGCGTAATTAACAAAGCTGCAGTTACTCTGTTACTTGACAGATAGCAGCACTGCATCTCTCTTGGTTGAGAGACGACGAGAACACGAAGAGACATAAGATTACTTTGCCACGAGCACAGAACTACGTACAGGCCGAGTTTATGAACAATGGGATGGGCAGGAGCACCACACACGCACACACCACTCCTTATCTAGCACACTCGCGCCATCACCTGTCCGCATCACCCAAGCTATTGCGCAGGATCATGGCGCACTGCGTGACGGCCCCACCGGCACGGAGAGAGCAGAGGCGCCACTCGGGTGATCGTTGGGGAGCTCTGTTGCCGTGCCGACATCTCCCATGAACAATAATTCCCCACGCTGCCTTGCGCACACTGACTGTACAGACACGAGCAACACGTACGGCAGAGACGCCGATCGGTTTGGTTCAGTGGCAGATGGCCGGCGCCGGCGGCCAGAGCCTGGAGAAGGTGGAGGAGACGGCGATGCCGGCCATGTTGAGCCCCTTGACGCCGCCCCAGTCCGGCACGGGCACCCACCGCCACTCGGCGCCGGCCGGGTCGTACGAGAGCCACACCAGGTCCCAGGCGCCCCGGCAGTTGGAGATGAGGATGAGCCTGATCACGCCCTCCCGCTCCGCCAGCAGCCCCGTCATCACGGCGTACGGCTTCCTGAACCCCTCCACCAGCTCGCCCGGCACCGTGGACACCAGCTGCCAGTCGCCCCCGACGTCCGGCCCGAACCCGTACAGGTCCACGCCCGCCACCACCTTCGTCCGGGCCTCCACCGCCGTCGACCGGACCACCACCGCGCTCCCGTCGCCGTACACGTGCAGCCGGTCGCCGTGCCCGCCCAGGTTGTGCGGGAACCGCGGCCGGAAGAAGACCGGCCGGTCGGCGCCCGGGCCGGAGTACACCATCACGCAGTCCGGCCCGGCGTGGGCTGCGCAGAGGTACGTGCCGTCCGGGCCTGCCGGCGCGGAGGGGCCGGCCACCAGCGCCGCCTCCGATGACTGCCACGTGTCCGTGTCCGACTGGTACTCGAACAGGAATGGCGTGTTGTTCACCAGCTCCGCGAACATAAACCTTCGGAGAGTGAGAGAAATTTCCACGCATCAGATTATTGTTAAACATATAAGTACAGTTACAGTCAAATTTACTCGAATTAACTTGGTTGTTTTCAGCGCCGTGATGGAGTGCGGAAAGCGTCAAGGCACTGGTTACTGTGGCCTGCAAGATTGCCGGAATCCTCCTCCGGGAGAAAAGGACGCGTACCTAAACCGGTTCGATCCGGGGGGATCGGCGACGAGCTTGAGCCCGAAGCGACGCCAGGAGGAGGTGCCGCGCGGGCCGAGCGGGGACGGCGGCAGGCGGCGGGCGGACTGGGACGAGAGGTCGACCACCACGAGCTCGCGGCGCCCGTTGGCGGCGAACAGGAAGGAGCTGCCGGACGCGGCGAGGAAGTAGAGGTCCTCCCCGGGGGGCACGGCGGGGGAGATGATGTCGGAGACGGGGATGCGGAACCAGCGGCCGGACGGCCCGTGGAAGCCCCGCAGCGCCGCGCCGCGGGGCGGGAGCTTCTTGAAGATGAGCAGCCACGCGGCCGCCGGCGCCGGGCCGGACGAGGCGGAGGAGAGGTGGTAGAAGCGGCGGAAGTCGGCGGAGGAGATGAGGTGGGACAGGGGCCGAGCCACGGAGCGGACGCGCAGCAGCTCCGGGAGCGCGAGGCGGATGAGGATCTCGTGGAGGAGCTCCGACGGCAGGAGCAGCAGGGTACCCAGGGCGGTGCTCGCCGGGGAGGGGTGGTGCTCGCCGGCGAGGTGGTGCTCGGACATGGGAGGGTTTGTAATGTTCGGGTTTAATTTCTTCTTGGGGATATGGATTTGTTCGTTTGGGGCAATACAGGTTCGCGGGGTTTTGCCTTTTATACAGCGAGCCCGACGGTTTAATTGGTTGCTTGACCCTGATGCGCTAAATCTGCATTTTATCTGCTTTGGAGTTTCTTTTCCGTCTCGACTTGTGGCTCAGATGAAAAGGATGTGTTTGTAGGGCTAGCCTCACTTTTGTATAGATGAAATGACAAAAAGAAAATTGTGTTTTGTGCTGATGAGTGGGCGATGCGTGATCCCACTAAAATGATTCACGTCGAATGTGATGTTTGCCCCGTGAGTTAATTTTATTAGATATCCAAATGATGCTGGATTGACGATGCTTTAGCGCCACCGCACATAGAGATACTACAAAACCAACTCACAAGCTGAGTCTTCTTCAACAGATACGAAATTTGCTTCTAGACGTCTAGACAAGAATCAGATTGTGGTGACACATTTCTTTATTCATTTTGATGTAATTATACATTTCATTAGATAATTAGTTTACAAAGATTACACACCATATGAGAGAATCATATATATCAAGCAACTTTGCACAAAGAACCGACAAGTAAATTACGATTCCACCTTTAGAACACCTTGTGCCTCGCCGAATCATCCTCCATCTCCACAATGCCATACCAAGATTTGGAAGAACACCTTTGCATACTAGGATGCCTTTTAAGCCGATAAATCGGACCGCCCCAACGACAACCGAGACTTTGTGGCACGTCAGTCGGGGATTTTCCCCATGGTCACCAGATCTAGGCGACGACAACTTCATCTGATGTAATCGCAGAAAAGGAACTTCGCTGCGTGACATCATCCATGCATCCAACTGCAATACACGAAACACAACACCAGCAGCCTATGTGATCGCCACCCACAAGAGTGTTGAACACCGACCACCAGGCCCAAATATCTATTCGGCCACGCAAAAGAAAACAAAATATTTCCATGCGTAGTACTCCCAAGATCTAGCTAAGGAACAAGTCCACGAGGATTACCACAAGACACGCAGGTGCGGAACTTGATGAAGCGCGTCGGGCAGTGCAATCCCCGATCCGTTTCAAGCCGATCCCACGAACAGCTTCCGTATCGGCGAACTCCTTCGCCTTGAAGCGTCACACGTGCAAAGCTTCTGCCGGTATCCACACGTACGAGGAGGAGCATCGACGGTAGACTGCAAGATCCAATGCGGTGGCTAGACTGAGTGCGGCTAGGGTTTTCAACTCATGGAATGCTCTAACCATGTCCTTTGGGCAGCATCAGTCCCACTTTATATAGGGAGTGAGTGTGTGATTCACAACACTTGCAGCCCGCACTCACTTGGGCCCTATTGTGCTCACTATGAGTCCAACTCACTGCCCTAGTCCTAGTCCAGCTTGAGTCCAAGTCAAATCGACTCGATATCACTCAAACTATATCCAATTGGCTCCTTTCTCTAAAATGTGTGACCATGCATGTTTACGACCACTTAGACACGACTAGAGTTACTCCTCCAAGTATCCCGTCATGGCTCCAAGTCTCATTCGCTTCCATGAACACTTGGCCTCAAGTCAATAACTGGTAGCGGCTTCTAGGAGAATGTGCCAGCTCCCAAGTGACGTAAAGTTGATACGTCTAAAACGTATCTACTTTCCTAAACACTTTTGCTATTATTTGCCCTCTAATTTGTGTGTTTTAAATGCAACTAACACAGACTAACGATGTTTTCAGCAGAATTGCTCTGGTGTCTCATTTTTATGCAGAAATCTAACTTTTAGGAAAATTCCCGGAAAATATCGCAAATCCATATTTTACCCGAAGACTCACGGAGCTAGAAGACGAGACGGAGAAGGTTCATGAGGGGCCCACACCTGGCCTAGGCGCGGGCCAGGCTTGGCTGCGCCTAGGGGTGGTGTGGCCGCCTCGGCCACCCCCTCGACCTGTCCTCCCGACTATATTAAGCCTCTAACCCTAAAAACAGAGGGGGGGTCGACGTTTTTCCAGAAAGAGTTCCCGAAGAAAAACCAAGTTATCCGTTGGGGAAGATCAATCTCGATGTTCAGTTTGGGACCCGAGAAAACTACAGAATATAGAGGCTGGAGTTTGAAGTTGTGGATTTCCCGTCGCAGTATCACGCCTTGTTGGGACGACCAGCATATGCCAGGTTTATGGCGATGCCACATTACACATACTTGTTATGGAGGCTACCCGGACCTAAGGGACCAATCACAGTCAAAGGAAGCTTCGCGTTAGCTGATAAGTGCGACAAGGATTTTCATCGACTGTCAGAAACTTTCGGGATGCAAGCAGAATACATGGAGTCAAGGCTTACGACTGATTATGATGTGCTGCCAGATGTAGGAAGGCCTAACAAGGAACCAACCTTTAATACCGCAAAAGATTCCAAGGAGGTGCAGATTCACCCGACAGATCCGAAGAAAACGACGTCCATCGCTACAGATATGGACCTCGCATAGGAAAGCGCGCTCGTCGATTTCCTCCGTGAGCACTGGAAAATCTTCGCATGGTGTCCAGCTGACATGCCAGGAGTACCCAGGGAACTCGCCGAGCACCACCTAAATTTGGATCCAATCGCAAAACCAATCAAACAACCTTTGTGGCGTTTTTCGGAGCCAAACCGCAAAGCTATGCTATGAGAGATCGATCGACTAAGAGAAGCTGGTTTCATTAAAGAGCTGCATACAGAGGCCACGTGGGTAGCAAACCCAGTGCTTGGTTCCGAAGAAAAACACTAAAGTCCTTCGCATGTGTGTCGACTTTACGTGTCTCAACAAACATTGCCCAAAGGATCACTTTCCCCTCCCAAGGATCGATCAAATTATCGACTCCACGGCAGGATGTGAACGTCTTTCCTTTCTGGATGCATACTCTGGTTATAACCAGATCAGATTGAAAGAAGAGGACGAGGTCAAAACAACGTTCATTACACCTTACGGCGTGTTTTGTTATAAAACAATGCCCTTTGGTTTGAAAAACGCGGAGCAACATATCGACGGATGATGCAGAAGTGCTTAGCAACACAAATCGGAAAAAACGTACAAGTGTACATTAACGATGTCGTCATAACGTCAAAAAAGGGGACCACGCTAATCGAGGACTTAAAGGAAACTTTTGACAACCTCGACAAATTTTGGCTCAAGCTGAATCCGACGAAGTGTTCTTTCGGCGTCCCTGCAGGAGAACTTCTCGGGTTCTTAGTCTCAGCAAGAGGGATTGAAGCTAATCCCGAAAAAATCCAAGCTATCGTAACAATGAGGAAGCCAACGAAGTTGAAACAAATACAACAGCTAACTGGGCGAGTCGCAGCTTTAAGCAGATTCGTCGCCAGGCTGGAAGAAAAGGCGCTACCGTTCTACGCTTTAATCAAGCAAGGAGAGAAGTTCCAGTGGAACGAAGAGGCAGATAGAGCTTTCGAATATCTCAAGCGTACAATTTCGACACCACCAATCTTGGTGGCGCCTAAAGAGAAGGAACCTCTCCTGTTATACATTGCGGCTACACCCCAGGTGGTCAGTACGGCGCTAGTTGTCGAAAGAGAGGAAGAAGGAAAACTCCATAGAGTGCAGAGGCCAATATATTTCATCAGTGAAGTTTTATCGCCTTCAAAACAGCGGTATCCGCAGTATCAGAAGCTAGCATATGGAGTGTTTACAACCGCAAGAAAATTGCGGCACTATTTTTCGGCGCATCCGATAATAGTGGTAAATGAGGCACCTCTGTCCAATATACTAAACAATCCAGAAGCTACAGGTCGTGTCTCCCTTTGGGGAATAGAACTTTCTCCTCGGGACATCACGTATGAAAAAAGAAAAGCAATAAAGTCGCAAATTCTGCCGCGATTTCATAGCAGAGTGGATGGAGCTGCAAAATACAGGACCCCCGGATTTATCAAGAACCTGGACTATGAACTTCGACGGTCCAAGAGGTTAGAGGGAGCTGGAGCAGGCGTGATACTTATATCACCTGAAGGCGACAAATTAAAGTATATCTTGCGGATGACGTTTCCAAACGCGTCTAACAATGAGGCAGAATACAAAGCTCTTATACACGGGATGAAGATGGCGAAGGCTTGTGGTGCAACTCGACTGAAAATCTTTGGCGACTCACAATTGGTGGCTCAACAAGCTATGAACCAATGTGACGCAGTCAATGATAGCATGGTGTCATACAAAGAAGTGTACAATGAGCTCGAGAAGTTATTGGATGGATGCGAGGTAAATCACATTAGCAGACTGAGCAATGATGAAGCCGATGTTCTCGCAAACATCGGGTCGCAATGCCTTGCGATTCCACCAGGCGTGTTTTGGGAAGAGATAGCCGAGAGATCTACAAAGCCGAAGAAAACACAGAAAAAGCAGAAAGATGAGAAACCCTCGGGGACTCCTAAAGAGGCACTAGCAGAAGAAGAGGAACATGAATTAGTAATGATGGTGCAGGTTTCATGGATGCAAGCGTACATATCATACATCCTAAGGAAAGAAATACCCGATGATCCAGTTGAAGCAAGGCGAGTTATTAGACGATCCAAAGCTTTTACGGTGTTGAAAGGGGAGTTATACAAGCGAAGTATTTCGGGCGTGTTGCAAAGGTGTGTCACACCTGAAGAAGGAAGGATGATGATGAAGGACGTGCACGAAGGAATATGTGGTCATCACGCAAGCAGTCGAGCTATCGCGGCCAAGGTTTTTCGAGCAGGATTTTATTGGTTGACAGCAATCGAGGATGCAAAGGAGATAGTCCGAACTTGTGATGCGTGCCAGAGATTTGCCGCGAAACCTCATTCTCCGGCAGCAGAGCTGATGCCAATACCATTATCTTGGCCCTTTGCTCAATGGGGCCTCAATATGGTGGGAAAGTTACATAAAGCCTCGCCAGGAGGATACGAGTATATGCTCGTCGCTGTCGACAAATTTACCAAGTGGATAGAAGCCAAGCCGATAAATTCACCAGACGCAGCGTCTGCAATAAAGTTCGTGAAAAGCATTGTTTTTCAGTTTGGAGTACCTCATAGCATCATCACGGACAATGGCAGTAACTTCACATCCAAGGAATTCAAGGCATATGAAGGAGATATGCCCTAGAGGCAATAATAAAGTGGTTATTATTTATATCTTTATGTTTATGATAAATGTTTATGATAAATGTTTATATATCATGCTATAATTGTATTAACCAAAACATTAGTACATGTGTGATATGTAGACAACAAAGAATCCCTAGTATGCCTCTTAACTAGCTTGTTGATTAATAGATGATTAGTTTCATAATCATGAACATTGGATGTTATTAATAACAAGGTTATATCATTATATGAATGATGTAATGGACACACCCAATTAAGCATAGCATAAGATCTCGTCATTAAGTTATTTGCTATAAGCTTTCGATACATAGTTACCTAGTCCTTATGACCATGAGATCATGTAAATCACTTATACCGGAAAGGTACTTTGATTACACCAAACGCCACTCGCGTAAATGGGTGGTTATAAAGGTGGGATTAAGTATCCGGAAAGTATGAGTTGAGGCATATGGATCAACAATGGGATTTGTCCATCCCGATGACGGATAGATATACTCTGGGCCCTCTCGGTGGAATGTCGTCTAATGTCTTGCAAGCATATGAATAAGTTCATAAGAGACCACATACCACGGTACGAGTAAAGAGTACTTGTTAGGAGACGAGGTTGAACAAGGTATAGAGTGATACCAAAGATCAAACCTCGGACAAGTAAAATATCGCATGACAAAGAGAATTGGTATCATATGTGAATGGTTCATTCGATCACTAAAGTCATCGTTGAATATGTGGGAGCCATTATGGATCTCCAGATCCCGCTATTGGTTATTGGCCGTAGTGAGTACACAACCATGTCCGCATAGTTCACGAACCGTAGGGTGACACACTTAAAGTTGGATGTTGAAATGGTAGAACTTGAATATGGAATGGAGTTCGAATATTTGTTCGGAGTCCCGGATGAGATCCCGGACATCACGAGGAGTTCCGGAATGGTCCGGAGAATAAGATTCATATATAGGAAGTCATATTCCAAGTTTGGAAATGATCCGGTGCATTTATGGCAGGTTCTAGAAGGTTCTAGAAAAGTCCGGAAGAAATCACCATGGAAAGTAGAGTCCCGGAGGGACTCCACCTTGCATGACCAGCCAACCCTAAAGGGGAGGAGTCCAAGGTGGACTCCTCTAGGGTGGCCGGCCAACCCACCTCAAGGAAAGGTGGGAATCCCACCTTGGGTGGGACTCCCTCCTTGAGTAGGTTTCCCACATATGGGAGGTTTTAGTGTTGGGGTCTTATTCGAAGACTTGGACTAGAACTTTTGGTGCTTCCACCTATATAATGAGGGGCATAGGAGAGGGGGGCTGATCACTTCAAGCCTCAGCCTTGGCCGCACCCCTTAGAGGGCCAGCGCCCAACCCCCCTCTCTCCCAAAACCCTAGCGGTCTCTCTCCTCCACCATATCCCGCACGCTTAAGCGAAGCTCCGCCGGATTTCTCCACCACCACAAACACCACGCCGTCGTGCTGTCGGATTCAAGAGGAGCTACTACTTCCGCTGCCCGCTGGAACGGGGAGGTGGACGTCGTCTTCATCAACAACCGAACGTGTGACCGAGTACGGAGGTGCTGCCCGTTCGTGGCGCCGTGATCAAGATCTTCTACGCGCTTTGCAAGCGGCAAGTGAACGTCTACCGCAGCAACAAGAGCCTCATCTTGTAGGCTTTGGAATCTCTTCAAGGGTGAGACTCGATAATCCCCTCGTTGCTACCGTCTTCTAGATTGCATCTTGGCTTGGATTTCGTGTTCGCGGTAGGAAAATTTTTGTTTTCTATGCAACGTTATCCTACAGTGGTATCAGAGCCGTGTCTATGCATAGATGGTTGCACGAGTAGAACACAATGGTTTGTGGGCGTTGATGCTTATGTTATCTTTAGTTTGAGTACTTTGCATCTTTGTGGCATAGTGGGATGAAGCGGCTCGGGCTAACTTTACATGACCGCGTTCATGAGATTTGCTCCACGCTCGACATGCAACTTGTATTGCATAAGTGGCTTTGCGGGTGTCTGTCTCTCCTACTATAGTGAAGATTCAACTTACTCTTCTATTGACAACATTAGTATCACCGTTGTGGTTCATGTTCATAGGTAGATTAGATCTCTCTCGAAAACCCTAAACCACGTAAAATATGCAAACCAAATTAGAGACGTCTAACTTGTTTTTGCAGGGTTTGGTGATGTGATATGGCCATAATGTGATGATGAATATGTATGAGATGATCATTATTGTATTGTGGCAACCGGCAGGAGCCTTATGGTTGTCTTTAAATTTCATGTTGAGTAGTATTTCAAAGTAGTTGTAATAGTTGCTACATGAGGTGAACAACCATGAAGACGGCGCCATGGACCTTGACGCTACGCCGACGATGATGGAGATCATGCCCGAAGATGATGGAGATCATATCCGTGCTTTGGAGATGAAGATCAAAGGCGCAAAGACAAAAGGGCCATATCATATCACATATGAACTGCATGTGATGTTAATCCTTTATGCATCTTATTCTGCTTAGATCGCGACGGTAGCATTATAAGATGATCCCTCACATTAATATCAAGATAATAAAGTGTTCTCCCCTCGTATGCACCATTGTACAGCTTCGTCGTTTCGAAGCATCTCGTGATGATCGGATGTGATAGACTCAACGTTCATATACAACGGGTGTAAGCCATGTTGCACACGCGGAATACTTGGGTTTGCTTGACGAGCCTAGCATGTACAGTACATGGCCTCGGGACAACGAAACCGAAAGGTTGAACACGAGTCATATGGATGATATGATCAAAATGTTGATGTTCACCATTGAAGCTACATCATCTCACGTGATGATCGGTTTTGGTGTAGTGGATTTGGATCGTGTACCACTTAACAACTATGAGGGATGTTGTATTAAGTGGGAGTTCATTAGTAATTAGATTAAAAATGAACTAATTATCATAAACTTAGTCTGAGTAGTATTTTGAATTAATTTTGTAGTTTTGGCATCCGTTTACTACTATGCGCTAGTCTTGTAATTGAGATAGAAATACTGTTAAAATCTGACAAGAAACTTTACGGATTGGTACCGTATTGTTAAGAATCAAGAATTGATTAAGTCCTATTGCAAACTTTTAGTAAACCTCACATTGTTGATTCAAAGAGCTATGTTTTCAATTAGTACCTAAAGTTATCTTGTCTCCGTTCAAATCTGTTTGAACAGTAAGGAGCTGAAAATTTAGTTTTCAGAAATAATCAAGGTATGAGATATATGTGATATCTAAGACCTTATTGCAAGATGATAGAATATAATTTGGTGAGACTACACATAAACTCATAAGTTTTATGGGAATGTACGAAGGTTGAAGACGCAAGGCGTCACAATCCTCCAACTATTGGGGCACTAACGATATTCGCATATCCATGAAGTTATCATCCTTAGTATGCACCGTTGCTAAGACTCGTCGTATCGAAGCATCACGTGATGATCGGGTGTGATAGATTCTACGTGTGCATACAACGGGTGCAAGCCAGATTTGCACATGCAAATACTAAGGTTAAACTTTATGAGCCTAGCATGTACAGACATGGTCTCAGAAAGTTGTCATGAATTGATGGATAAAATTATGAGTGAAATTGTTCATCGTATTAAAAAGTTACTAATAGTGAAATCTAGAACACTTGTCATATGATGATCAACTTCAAAATAAGTATTTCAAGGTTATTGGTATTAGACCAACAAACCTAGAAGTTATTGATGTTGAAGTGTTTTTCTGAATAATGAGGAAAGCTAAAAGAGAAACTGCAAAAGATATTTTGCGTAGAAGAAAGAAAAGACTAGAAAGTCTAGCTCAGGTGTATATAAATGAAATACATGTTATGGTTGTATTCCTAGTTAGGTCACACTATGAAATTCTTGGGTATTAGTACCATATTGGTTGGTATGAAGTGTCATACAAAACAACGCAATACAAGAATACAATGGCCCGAGTGATCGACAAGGAATATGATAGGAATGCACGTCCGGAACAAAATAAAGTGTTATTGTGTTCGTCGTTGGCATTCTATCTAGCCCTTAGAATTTATAATAAAGAACTTAATAATTGTTATTTTGCTCTGGTCAAATGAAAACAATGAGTTGTTCAAATTATGACATTACTCCATGTACGATGGATAAGTTATTATAAATCTTAATGGTGAAACACACATACATAAAACTGACGCTAAAATGCCATAAGGCAAATGATTTGAATTCCACTTATTTGTGGAACCGCCATTTAGGTCATGTTAGAAAGGAACGCATAAAGGAACTCCATGCAAATGGATTTTTGGAGTCATTTGATTTTTGAATCATTTGGTGCTTGCAAATCTTTTCTAAAGAGAATGATTAAAATACCGTTCATAGGCCAAAAGTTGAACGGGCAACAAACTTAGTGGAAAAATACATAACGATGTATGTGGTTCACTGAGCATAGTTGTGTGCGGGAGATTCTTCTACTTCATGAAAACTTTCAACAATGAATTGAGTATATATGTCGATATATTCAATAAGGAAGAAGTTTGAAACATTTGAATAGATTCAAATAAATTTCAGCATGAAGTGGAAATCATCGTAATAGAAAAATCAAATATCTATGATTAGATCATGGTGAAAATATTTGAATTACGAGTTTTAGCGAACATCTAAGAGAGTCATGAAATTGTTCTACAACTCACATTTCTTGGAGTATCATAATGATGATATAGTATCCGAGAGATGTATCCAAACCTTGTTGGATTAATGATGAGATAAAATATTATGACGCCATTATATTTTTGTGGATTATGCTTTAGTGACTACCGCTTTTACACTGAATAGAGCATCATCATGATCCGTTGAAATGACACCATACAAGTTATGGTATGGGTATAAACCCTAATAGTCTTTTCTTTAAATTTTGGTCTAAGAGTTTACAACCAAAATCGGATAAATGTCTTTGTTGGTTATCCCAGAGATTTAATTGGGAATTCTTTACACGAGACAAAGACAAAAGTGTTTGTCAATGTTTCTTATTTCCGAGAAATTGTTTCTAGTGAAGTATTTGAGTGGGAGGACAATATAATTTGATAAGGTTTATGAACCTGAGCATAATGATCGAGTAGCGCAAGCATCGGAATTGGTTTCGGAAGCGGCCACAACGATCATGGCTCCCATGACTACAAAGTGTTTTAGCCATGGAGATCGAAGTACATATTGAACCTTGTAGGTATGGTTTACTTTGTGATCAAATAAATGATTTGTGGACAAAGGATTGATTTTGAACAATGATAAACCAACTACAAACAAAGAAGTTATGATGGGCCCTGACTCCGTTAAAATGGCCATGCGCCATGAAATCCATAATAGATGAATACTTTTTGAAAGTAAATGGATCTATAGACTTGGATGAAATATCCTTAAAGAAGCTCGACTTGTCGAAAAATTGTTTACGACAAAGTTCAAAGAGTTGACTACGATAAGATTAGATCTTCCATAGAAATGCTTATAGTTTATATGGATTATTCTAGTAGGATGGCAAAATACATTACTTATCAGAAGTATGTATTAAAGGTGTATACAAGATACAACCAAGAGTTTTGCTGGTCCGTGGAATATTAGATAGGTATACAAACTTCAATTTGATGAAGTGAGTATCGCGGAGTTTGAATCTTCACCAGATGAAATAATCAAAGAGTTTTTGATTTCATCAGAGACAATGAAGAGGCTTGCATTTGCAAGAAATTAAGTGGGAGCGCTAAGACATATTTATAATACTTTATGTAGGTGACATATAGTTGGTTATAAATAATGTAAATATATACTTGATTAAAAAGGTTTCATTGAGAAATTAACTTCAATGAAAAGATATGGACTGAAACAAATTTAGTGTCAAGATCTATGAAGATAGATTGAAACACAAAATAAGTTTAAGTCAAAGTACATAGAATGGATATTGAAATAGTTCAATATAGAAATATTAAGAAGATGTTCTTGTCATGTGAAGTTTTAACAAGACTTGAGTGTATCTGACACTCAATGAGTAAAAACACATGAGTGATTATAGATCACGAATAATATGTACACAATCAGATATCCTATGCTCTAAAAGTGTTATGAGCATGATTCATGTGATGATCACTCGAAAAACAAGTAAGAATATTCTTGAGTACTTAAGAAGAACCAAGTATATATATATAGTTTTATATGGAGAAATGACAAAACAAATCGCTGTAAGGTGTTGCACCGATACTAATTTTGTCACATATGAAAATAAAATTTCAAATCTCAAATTCGACTAAGTGTTGTTTAAAAGGTAGCACAATGAGCTAGAAGTTGTCTATGCTAGATTTAGAAGAGTTCTAAATATTGTGACGGATTCTACAAAAGAAGGCAGAGTATGTCATTGTTTTGACAATGACAAAGGATGTTAAGTCAAGAAGTTCTTTGAGAACTTGGTGTAGTTTCGATAGTGTCAGAACTTTGAAGCTATATTGTGTGTGACAATAATAGTGACATATTTCAGACCGCGGAATTAAGGTTCCACCAGAAGACCAAACATATTTAATGCCGACTCATTTGGAAATGAGTGATGCGTTGAGACGCAAATGAATTACAAAATACATACGTTTCTCAACGTGTCAGATCCGTTGACTAAAACCTCTCCCGTGAGCAAAACATGATAAAGCACCGGAAGGCCAAGGTGTTATATCTTTACAAATGTAAACTAGATTATTGACTCTAGTGCAAGTGGGAGACTGAAGGAGATATGCCCTAGAGGCAATAATAAAGTGGTTATTATTTATATCTTTATGTTTATGATAAATGTTTATGATAAATGTTTATATATCATGCTATAATTGTATTAACCAAAACATTAGTACATGTGTGATATGTAGACAACAAAGAATCCCTAGTATGCCTCTTAACTAGCTTGTTGATTAATAGATGATTAGTTTCATAATCATGAACATTGGATGTTATTAATAACAAGGTTATATCATTATATGAATGATGTAATGGACACACCCAATTAAGCATAGCATAAGATCTCGTCATTAAGTTATTTGCTATAAGCTTTCGATACATAGTTACCTAGTCCTTATGACCATGAGATCATGTAAATCACTTATACCGGAAAGGTACTTTGATTACACCAAACGCCACCGCGTAAATGGGTGGTTATAAAGGTGGGATTAAGTATCCGGAAAGTATGAGTTGAGGCATATGGATCAACAAGTGGGATTTGTCCATCCCGATGACTGGATAGATATACTCCGGGCCCTCTCGGTGGAATGTCGTCTAATGTCTTGCAAGCATATGAATAAGTTCATAAGAGACCACATACCACGGTACGAGTAAAGAGTACTTGTTAGGAGACGAGGTTGAACAAGGTATAGAGTGATACCAAAGATCAAACCTCTGGACAAGTAAAATATCGCATGACAAAGAGAATTGGTATCATATGTGAATGGTTCATTCGATCACTAAAGTCATCGTTGAATATGTGGGAGCCATTATGGATCTCCGCATCCCGCTATTGGTTATTGGCCGTAGTGAGTACACAACCATGTCCGCATAGTTCACGAACCGTAGGGTGACACACTTAAAGTTGGATGTTGAAATGGTAGAACTTGAATATGGAATGGAGTTCGAATATTTGTTCTGAGTCCCGATGAGATCCCGGACATCACGAGGAGTTCCGAATGGTCCGAGAATAAGATTCATATATAGGAAGTCATATTCCAAGTTTGGAAATGATCCGGTGCATTTATGGCAGGTTCTAGAAGGTTCTAGAAAAGTCCTGAAGAAATCACCATGGAAAGTAGAGTCCCGAGGGACTCCACCTTGCATGACCAGCCAACCCTAAAGGGGAGGAGTCCAAGGTGGACTCCCCTAGGGTGGCCGGCCAACCCACCTCAAGGAAAGGTGGGAATCCCACCTTGGGTGGGACTCCCTCCTTGAGTAGGTTTCCCACATATGGGAGGTTTTAGTGTTGGGGTCTTATTCGAAGACTTGGACTAGAACTTTTGGTGCTTCCACCTATATAATGAGGGGCATAGGAGAGGGGGGCTGATCACTTCAAGCCTCAGCCTTGGCCGCACCCCTCAGAGGGCCGCCGCCCAACCCCCTCTCTCCCAAAACCCTAGCGGTCTCTCTCCTCCACCATATCCCGCACGCTTAAGCGAAGCTCCGCCGGATTTCTCCACCACCACAAACACCACGCCGTCGTGCTCGTCGGATTCAAGAGGAGCTACTACTTCCGCTGCCCGCCGGAACGGGGAGGTGGACGTCGTCTTCATCAACAACCGAACGTGTGACCGAGTACGGAGGTGCTGCCCGTTCGTGGCGCCGTGATCAAGATCTTCTACGCGCTTTTGCAAGCGGCAAGTGAACGTCTACCGCAGCAACAAGAGCCTCATCTTGTAGGCTTTGGAATCTCTTCAAGGGTGAGACTCGATAATCCCCTCGTTGCTACCGTCTTCTAGATTGCATCTTGGCTTGGATTTCGTGTTCGCGGTAGGAAAATTTTTGTTTTCTATGCAACGTTATCCTACAGCATACTGCGCAGAAGTAGGCATTAAATTGCACTTCGCGTCAGTTGGGCACCTGCAAACCAATGGTCAAGTCGAGAAAGCCAACGGTATCATCTGCAACGGTATCAAGAAGCGACTGCTGGGACCACTGGAAAAAGCTCGGCATACGTGGCCAGAAGAGTTGCCAAGTGTATTATGGAGTATTCGAACAACGCCAAATACAGCGACGCAGAGACTCCGTTTTTCCTGGTCCATGGAGCAGAGGCAAGCATCGCCGATAGAAATAGAGCATGATTCCCCAAGAGTCACGGAGTACGATGAAGAAACTTCTAGAAGAGCATTAGAGGACGATGTCGATGCATTGGACGAAGCCAGAGATGAAGTACTATCACGGGTCACCAAGTATCAGCAAGACCTGAAAAATTATCATAGTCGACGCTTGCGACCAAGGTCCTTTCAGGTTGGAGATCTAGTTCTACGACTCAATCAACGAGTACTCGAAAAACTCGAGTCACCATGGCTTGGCCCTTACATCGTCACGAAGTCATCGAAGGAGGAGCATACAGGATCAAGGATAAGAAGACGGGGGTTCCCGAGAAAAACCCCTGGAACGTGGCGCAGCTAAGGCGTTTCTACGCTTAGTGTCGAAATATAGTCCTCCTTGTAAAAATACAATGTACTCAAACGCCCGCGAGTTTTCAGACGCACTCTTTTCCTTTTCCAGGGCACCGAGTGGGGCTGGGAAAGGTTTTTAATGAGGCGGGCTCACGGTGCTGCAATATAATAAAGATAGTGGAGATATATATGTTTTTCTTCGACAGGCTCGGGGGCTTATGCCCAAGAGTTACAATATACACTATCAAAACTATTTTTCTTTGGTGCAAAACACCTCGCAAAATAAATGAAGATACAAAATAGCGATCAGCAAAAAAGGTTCGGGGGCTCGTACCCGTAAATATAGTACACTCAATACAATTTATCTTGTCTTGGTGCAACCCCGTTTACACAAAAAGAAATTCGCCACTGAAACACTCGGGGGCTTGACAAAGAAAATAAATGAATACATCTTTCATGGCTTTACAATATACAAGGTACAAATCATTGAGGAAAATCGACAAGAACAAAGGAAAAATTAATGGCCGCCTAGTATGTTATCTATGGTCATTCTTTCATTATTGGAAGTGCGAGTGCTATGTTCAGCATAGCTACCCTTCACGAAGAATTCGGCATCCATCCGAAGCAATTCATCCATCATATCCTCGACTACAGGCTTGACCACATCGTCAATTTTGTCAATATTCCTCTTCCTCTTCGCCATCTTGGCTAGGCACTTGGCAACAATATGAATCATGTCTAACTTCGGATAGCAGATTTGTATCATGATCATAGAAAATCTCGCGCCAGCAGAGATTTGGGCCCGTACAAATCCATGGATTCGAGGGGCGTCTTGGAATTTATCCAGCAGAGCAGGCAGAGTTTCTGGCATCTTGTTGCGCGGAAACAAGGCGCTATAAACCAAAGACAAGGTTCTCGTACAGAAATCAAGGAACTCACGAACCTGACAAGCGCGGTCTTGAAATCTAACAATCTGTCGGGTGCGTTCGGAGTGGCCCGAAGAGAGAACCATGATCAAGTGAAAGGTTAACCAGGAGATTTGTCCTTGTGTCTACCCTTTGGTCTTCGGCAGCAGTGTCTAGAAAAGAACCTATTTGGCGACAGCAAAAGAATTTCAAAGGAGGAAACAGTAAAAAAAACAGAAGGAGTTTTTGTCTGCAAAAGTGTACCTGACATATCCACACTGGCTTCATTCATCAACTCGAGCATAAAATTCTCTCGGGTGGTAGCCTTCCTAGCTTCAGAAATGGCGGCTTCCTTGGCAGCTATGGCTTCCTGCGCCTGCTGCAGAGCAACTTTCTCTTTTTCGGATGCCTTTCGAGATTGTTCCATCATCATAAGTGTTTGTTTCTTCGCATACTGAAGCTGCCGACGAAGTTCCTCCAAATCCTGTGCTGAACCCTTACTCGAGGAATTTTCACCAAATTCACTATCATTAGGTGTTTTCTTCGAGCGAGAGGAAGCAGGAAAAACATCGGAGGGACGAGGAGTTGAAGTGTAGTTATCATATATCAACTGAAAACAAAAGGTTCGACATCAATCATCAAGCAAAATAGAATTCCATTGATTTTCAGAATATTTACAAGGCATTACAATGGAGGACGCCTTAACAAGCTAGTGGGGTAAGTGTCGCCAAAAGCTACTTTGGCGACAGCATCAAAAGGAAGAAAGAAAAAAGAAAAGAAGTAAGAAAGAAAGGGTGGTCTACTTGACCTCCGGCTTGGATGAGCTTGGTGCAGGAGTGGGTTTGCAACCAAGAAAGGCAAGGATCGGCTTTGAGGGTGGCTTGGCAGCTTTAATTAAAGATTGTCATTTCTTCGTCTCCTGCTCTTTTATGTTGCGAACTTTAGCCCGGCCGATGTTTTGTCGGTCGTCAAGCAATCAGAGCGATTGTTCCTTCAACACCAATCTTCAGGCCTTCTTGGCGAAGTTTGAGCCCAAGATCTTCCGTCACATTGAAGCATTTGGCGAGAGCACTGAAAGTATTGGGCTCTTCTTTCTTCGGGAAGAAATAGGGGAAAAGCTTCGACAAACCTGCTTTGGCGTCAGCAAGGCCATCACGTGCTTCATCTCCATGTATTTCAAGGAGAGAAAGCGCGTCGATAAGCTCGTCACCTTCAGGATTTTCCAGTTCATATTCTTGGTGCGTTCTCCCTGGAAACAAGCAAAAGGAAGCTCATTAATAAGTGCGCTAGAAGCAACTCGAAGAAACGCACAAGGATTTGAGTACTCACTGACAAAACGTCGACTCTGCGATTGCAAGCGACTGAGGATTTCTTTTTCAAAGCAGTTTCCGCCTCATGAAGTCTTTTTCAAACATCTTCGACAGTGGCAGCCTCTGCCTTAGCTTTCTTGGCATCTGCTTCAGCCTTCTTACGAGCTTTTTCACTTTGCTCCAGTTTATGAGCAAGTGCGTCAGCACGTTTGTTGGCTTCCACAAGATTTTCTGGCAAAGTAACGACAGCAATCAAAATCATGACAAGAAAGCTAAGAACAAGGTCATTTGCCAGAAGCAGCAAAATAATACCTTCGTTTTTTGGCATAATCACGGTACCCGATGAATTGGGTACCGAAACGGATGAATTCCTTCATCAAAGGCTGACAAAAAATATAGAGAAAGAAAGCATCAATACAGTAAAAAGTTCGACAGCAAAAGAAAAGGGAAGCAAAAAAAAAAACAAAGCAAAAAAGTCGGCAACATTGGAAAATTCGGAATAGAAGATAAGAAGTGAACAACTTACATCATCCAAGGAGGGAGTCGTGGAACTACTAGGTAGTAAGGCAAGCTCCTTGGTTGGCTCGACCCTTGCCCTCTTCGGTGAAGGGACTCGAGGGCTTGCAGGCGGAGTTGGATGCTCGACGTTCTGTTGAGGAGGCGAGGTTTCCTCCACATCAGGTTGAGCATCCGAAACAACTAAAGTACGTGACGTACTCGTTCGAGCAGCCGCGTCAATAGGTGGATTTTCTTCCTCGTCGCCACTACAATAAAATGTCGACAATAGAAGAAGCAACGCAGACAAGCATATCGCGTCCAAAACAAACAAAGAGTGATAAGAACTTACGAGCTAACAAGGGCATCTAAGTAAGGGTCGAAAGTTGTGTTCCTTTTGGAAGGACCAACTTCTTCGGCTTTGGAGGAGCCGGAATCAGCGACTTCATTCCTCTTCTGCTTATTCCTTGGAGAAACAGCGACAGGAAGGGAGTGCGGCGAGGTAGTGGCCTCAGAATCGGCTTCTTTTTCAGAGGAAACCGCGGATTTTGGAGAACCCGCGACTTCACTTTCAGGGCGAGAAGTACCCTGGTTGTCATCATCGACAACGGTACGATCTTCGACTTCTCCACCCTCAGGAAGGGGAGGAAGAGAAGTCAGAGCAGGGTGATTCTGCGAAAAATAAAGAATGTCGACAAACATTTATGCAAGAGAAGCTAGCAAGAGGTAGTCGACAAATACTAAAAATTCAAGAAGACAATATAGTAGTCAAAAGGAAAAATTACCTCGGGAAGGGGATTGGTGCCACTAAATGGCGTAATGCGACAAGCGGACGGAATAGCATCCTTCTTGTTCAGCGATGAGATCTTTCGGATCGCTTCTCCAAATCCTTCACAGAAGGTCTTTGGAGAGCCTGTCGACGTCTTCTTCACCAGCGAACATCCAAAGGGGATTTTGGCGAGCTTGGAGAGGCTGCACTCTAATCCTAAGGAAATAGGCTGTGATCTGAATACCCGACAGTTCTTTGCCACGAGTATTCTGGAGTTGGTGAATGCGAGTCATCAGTGCCTCTATCGCCAATTTCTCATCTTCAGTAGCTTCAGCATCCCAGGAACAGCGACGAAGGATTTTGGCTCCTCCGTCGAAAGGGGTGATATTGAACTCCACTGAATCGGAGCTTTCTTCGTGCACATACAGCCATTTTTTCCGCCAACCTTGGACGGAGTCGGGGAATTTGACGTCGAAATATTCGATGTCAGAACGAACACAGATGACAACGCCGCCAATGTTGTAGGCGACGCCGTGGGAGCCATTACGGCGGAGGCAGAAGATACGCTTCCACAGAGCCCAATTAGGTTGGACTCCGAGGAAGCACTCACACAGTGTGATAAAAATCGACACGTGGAGGATGGAATTGGGCGTCGACCGATGCAACTCGAAGCCCATAGACAAAAAGAAGACCTCGAAGAAACTCATGGATAGGGGGAGAAAGGCCACGGATGAGATGGTCAACGAAACTGACCCGGTACTCCATTGAAGGCGATGGATAGCTCTCCTCCTTGGGGAAGCGCAGCGCGTTCTCCTTCTTGGTGAACCCCAGCCTTCTTCGACAGGTTCATATCTTGGTTGGAGATCTTGGATCTCTCCCACTCCAGATCTTCGGCAGCCATCTTGGATTCCGGAGTGTTGTGCCTGGTCAGGCGCGCGCGAGGTGGCATCAATGAGCGTGGAGTAGAAAAAATATGCGAGCGTGGTTGAGCGCAGGAGGCAATGGGCGCAGTGGAGGATTTTTGCAGAGGAAGAACAGAGGCGCGATGCAAGCGAAAGTATTGGCGGAGGAAGACGATGACCTTAAATAGAGGTGCGGTGAAATGACGCACCGTTGGATGAGAAGATTGCGGGATAGATGGTGTACACGTGGACAAGGGGTAAAAAGTAATTTCGTGATGTGGAGAAAATACAGGAGCTACAGTACGTGCGACAGGAAAAGTGGAGGACGTGTGTCCCCCACTTGCATGACATGTCAATTTGCTGAGAAATTTGGGCCCGCAAGTCAGAGAGAGAGCAGTTCTCGCGTTTTCCCGATGTAGTGGTCGTGGCTATCATCAGCAAAGATGTCACCTTGGCAAGAGAGAAATTCGGCTAAGCAGCTTCATAATAATGGCGACAGTAGAAGATTGTTGATTATTTCGAGAGCTTTTAATCAAATACAAGTTTTTGATCAAATGCTCGGGGGCTACTTTGGAACAATTAAAAACTTCGAGAGTGACAAAATAGAAATTGCGAGAGCCTATGATCAAATACAAGCATTTGTTCATAGCCTCGGGGGATACTCCCATCGGGAGAGCTGTTCGCGCACCCGACAGATATAAAAAATTTGAGAAAGAAGGAAAATATAGCAACGTAAGGCGTTGAGCCTACACCCAAGCACAAGACCTTGTCTGTAGCCTCGGGGGCTACTCCCATCGGGAACGTTGTTCGCGTGCCCGATGAAATTATAAAGAAAAGAGGATAAGAAGAAAATGTGAGCATATTTCGAGTTATAGTAAATAACTCTACATATACTCCCATCGGGAGAGCAATATAAGTCATCCGTTGACTCAATAAAATGTGCTATTCCATCAGCCGAAAAAGCACTCGACAATATATTCTCAGAGCGCCAAAGTTGCGAATAATGTCTGAATGCCGCAAAACTTTGCGAAGGTAAGACCCCAGATCTGTTCTGAGTGGCGTGGCGCCGTCTCTGACGTCGGTTTGCTACTTTTTTCCGTATCAACAGATACGAAGAAAAATCCTAACAGACGCGTTAGGTAGCCGATAAAATATGAATGGGACTCGACAGAATGGTAAGACCTTAAGCGGCACCTGTCGAAGTTTACACCAGTATCTCGAGATCATGTCCAGGGACGTGATCTTGAAGTAGGTTTTTGCGGATTGCCACTAGAGCAGTTAACTAGTACCTGATCCGTCAGATGAACTAGCCCCAACTACCATTATCCATGTACAATATATAATTTCGTATCCAAAGATATGTGATAAAGTTCCGAGTTATTGAACGAATATAAAGTTGGAGATTTTCCCTGACTCTGCGATTCAAGCAAAATCTCGGGGGCTACTGACATAGGCATCCCCAATGGGCCTGCCGAAGATGGTACCCGGGGTTTACTGAAGGCCCACGACCCGAAGGATAAGGAGAGTCGGGAGCCCAAATTGTTATTAAGGAAAGCTAGAGTTGTATTAGGAAGCAATACTTGTAATTTTGCGGGATGAGTTGGAAACCCTCCCGGACTCTGTAACTTGTGTATTACGAATCCCTCGGCTCCACCTCCTATATAAGGGGGAGTCGAGGGACAAACAAAGCATCGAATCATTGTCTCACAAACCCTAGTTTTCATATCGTTGAGTACTTTTCGGCTGAAACCTTCGAGATCTACTTGCCCTCTACTTCCAACTAAAACCCTAGTCTACAACCCGTAGGCATTGATAAGTTAATCCCTTGTCACTACTCCACCGCCACCAGAAGCCCCAATTCGGGAACCAGAAACTCCGTTCTGGCACCCTGCCGGGACATGGAATTGGAGGAGAACATCGCCATCGCCATCACCGACGCATCTCCATCAACCATCCATGATTCCCCCATCCATGTGTGAGTAATTCCCCGCTGTAGGCTGTAGGGATGGTAGAGACTGGATGAGATTGTCCATGTAATTGCTATAAGATTGTTATGGGCATAGTGCCTAGTATCCGTGGTTTGTATTTTTTGACATTGTTGCAACTTGTTATGCTTAACGCTTGTCACTTTGGGCCCGAGTGCCATGATCTCAGATCTGAACATGTTATTGATTCATGATTATAATTATTGTTTTTGATCATACCTGCAAGTTGTATACACATATCATTATCCAGAACCCGAGGCCCCAAAGTGACCATAATTGGGATAACCGGAGGTGATGGCTATGATGTGAGGATCACGTGTGTTCATGGAGTGTTAATGCTTTACTCCAGTACTCTATTAAAAGGAGTACCTTAATTACCAGTAGTTTTCCTTGAGCCCCCGCTGCAACGGGTTGGTAGGACAAACGATGCCGTGCAAGTTTCTCATTGCAAGCACGCACAACTAAATAGGAACATACGCCTATGATTATTTTATACTAGGATGCTTCTATCATTATTACCCGCAAATGTCCATGTCTTGATTATTATATGAACTATCTCATTCATGCAGCGCCCGTTCATCCATCCATGTGCCTACATTATTTTAATCCTGTTGTCTACTGCAATCATCGCTACTGCTGTTTTTATTTCATTACTGCTATTACTTCACTACTACCACTGCTATAAAACTGTTACTACTGATAAACTATTGCGATCAAGTCTATTTCCAGGTGCAGGTGAATTGACAACTCATCTGTTAAAGCTTATAAATATTATTTGGCTCCCCTTGTGTCGAATCAATAAATTTGGGTTTTACTTCCCTTGAAGACTGTTGCAATCTCCTATACTTTTGGGTTATCAAGACTATTTTTTTGGCGCCGTTGCCAGAGAGCATTACTTTATTTATAAGACCACTTGAAGGTGATATTATTTGCTGCAATTTATTTATTATGGGGAAAGCTCCTAAATCGAAGTTCCCTACATTGTCATCCACTACAAGAAGAGGTACAACTCTGAACACCTCTGTTGCTCTTGATTCGCCATCTGTTATGAGTGAGCTTCTTACTCCGCCACATCCACATGCTACACATACTGCTACTTCTGTTGAATCTGAAAATGCCCCTGATGATTTTGATGATGCTTCTATTGTTCTTGATAAGAGTGGGTCATTAGGTCCTTTCCTAGATACTATAATTGCTAGGGCTAAATAAATTGAAAATGCTGAAAATACTATTACACCTGTTAGTTCACCTGAAGCTAGGGGGATCCTAGTTATGATCTCGATGAAACTTATATTGAAATTGATGATGACTTCATTGAAGAATGGCATGCTACTAGAGATGTGTTGCTGTCAAAAACCCACCGGCGAGTAGCGACGGGCAACACCGTAGAGCCGGGAGGCTCCCAGGATTGCGGTGGACCCTGGTCCCTCGGGCGACGGCCCGCAATGCCTTCTGGCACATGTCCTGGTGCTTACGAGGGCGTGCCACCTGACCTATACCTGGTCAGGAAGGTGATGGATTGCTTCGACTAGTTTCCTGCATGGCAAACATGTAAACATTAAATACGAGCCCCGATCGGCTCTTAAGTTATTCTTTGGATCGGCTCAAAGAGTCGATTGCCCCATAGTTCATGTTAGATTTATAAGGACATGGGGATCATGCTTTATCAATACCAAGCTAAACTAATCTACGATAGTCTAGGGTTTTCACCGTATAATCGGAACATCCTATGCGTAGTTGAGCCTAGCAGATACGTAAGATGATGGAAAACCAGCCCTAAAGAGGCCTAAAAACCAACGTGAAGTTGATCCCCGGAACAATCCCTCTATAAATCTTGATGCCTAATATATACGATGCTTCACCAAGGTCTTTCATTGAAAAACTGTTATTCAAATAACCTTTTACACTGCTTAATAGTTCTATATCATTCCCAATCAATAATATGTCATCTACATATAATATCGGGAATGCTACAGAGCTCCCACTCACTTTCTTGTAAATACAGAGCCTCTCCATGGCACTCGTATAAACCCGAAGTCTTTGATCACCTTATCAAAGCGTCGGTTCCAACTTCTTGATGCTTGCTTCAGTCCATAAATTGAACGCTGAAGTTTGCATACTTTGTCGAGCATTTTTAGGATCGACAAAACCTTTGGGTTGTACCATATACAACTCTTCCTCAATGTCTCCATTAAGGAACGCCGTTTTGACATCCATCCGCTAAATCTCATAATCGAAAAATTCAGCTATTGCTAACAAAATCCTCACAGATTTTAGCTTTGCTACAGGTGAGAAAGTCTCATCGTAGTCAACACCTTGAATTTGTCGGAAACCCTTTGCGACAAGTCGAGCTTTATAGACAGTAATATTACCATCAGCATCTGTTTTTCTCTTGAAGATCCATTTATTTTCGACAGCCTTGCGGCTATCGGGTAAGTCTACCAAAGTCCACACTTTGTTATCATACATGGATCCCATTTCGGATTTCATGGCTTCTTGCCATTTGTTGGAATCAGGGCTCATCATCGCTTCTTCATAAGTCGCAGGGTCCTCATCATTGTTGTCCACAATCATGACATTTAGACAAGGATCATACCAATCAGGAGTGGCACGTTCCCTTGTCGATCCGCGAGGTTCGGTAGTTTCCTCGTTCGAAGTTTCATGATCATTATCATTAGCTTCCTCTCGTTGCCGGTGTAGGCGGTACAGGTACAACTTCCGGCATCGCGCTACTCGATCAACGAGTATAGATTCATCAATCTCATCGAGTTCTACTTTTCTTCCGAGTCACTTCTTTAGTGAGAAATTCTTTCTCAAGAAAGGTTCCGTTCTTAGCAACAAAGATTTTGCCTTCGGATCTGTGATAGAAAGTGTACCCTATAGTTTCCTTAGGGTATCCTATGAAGACGCATTTCTTCGCTTTGGGTTCTAGCTTGTCCGGTTGTAACTTCTTTACATAGGCTTTGCAACCCCAAACTTTAAGGAACGACAACTTAGGTTTCTTATTAAACCATAATTCATACGGTGTCGTTTCTACGGATATTGATGGTGCTCTATTTAAAGTGAATGCGGCTGTCTCTAATGCATAACTCCAAAATGATAACGGTAAATCGGTAAGAGACATCATAGAACGAACCATATCTAAGAGAGTTCGATTACGACGTTCGGACACACCGTTTCGTTGTGGTGTTCCCGGCGGTGTCAATTGTGAAAGTATTCCGCATTTCTTTAAATGCATGCCAAACTCATAACTCAGATATTCACCTCCGCGATCGGATCGTAGAAATTTAATCTTCTTGTTACGTTGATTTTCTACTTCACTTTGGAATTCCTTAAACTTCTCGAAAGTTTCGGATTTATGTTTCATGAAATAGATATACCCATATCTACTCAGATCATCTGTGAAGGTTAGAACATAACGATAACCACCGCGCGATGCTTCCCTCATTGGTCCGCACACATCGGTATGTATGATTTCCAATAAGTCAGTAGCTCGCTCCATAATACCAGAGAATGGAGTCTTAGTCATTTTCCCATTAGACATGCTTCGCATCTATCAGGTGACTCAAAGTCAAGTGATTCAAGTAATCCATCGGTATGGAGTTTCTTCATGCGTTTCACTCCAATATGACCAAGACGACAGTGCCACATATAAGTAGAATTATCATTCAATTTAATTCGCTTAGCATCAATGTTATGTATATGTGTATCACTACTATCGAGATCTAACGTAAATAGGCCATTCTTTTCGGGTGCTCGACCATAAAAGATATTATTCATAAAAATAGAACAACCATTATTCTCGGACTTGAATGAATAACCGTCTTGCATTAAACAAGATCCAGATATAATGTTCATGCTCAACGCGGGTACAAAATAACAATTATTGAGGCTTAAAACTAATCCCGAAGGTAGATGTAGAGGAAGTGTGCCGACAAGCGATCACATCGACTTTGGATCCATTTCCAACGCGCATCGTCACTTCATCCTTTAGTAGTCTTCGTTTATTCTTTAGTTCCTGTTTCGAGTTACAAATATGAGCAACCGAACCAGTATCAAATACCCAGGTACTAGTACGAGAACCAGTAAGATAAACATCTATAACATGTATATAAGATATACCTTCTTTCTTCTTCTTGACAAGGCCGCTCTTCAGATCCGCCAAATACTTGGAGCAATTACGCTTCCAGTTGTCCCTTCTCCTTGCAGTAATAGCACTCGAAGATCGTGCTTAGGGCCGGTCTTAGGTTTCATAGGAGGCGTGGCAGCTTTCTTGCCACCCTTCTTGAATTTTCCCTTAGACTTGCCCTCGTTTCTTGAAACCGGTGGTCTTGTTGACCATCAACACTTGGTGCTCTTTCTTGATCTCAATCTCAGCAGATTTCAGCATGGCGAAGAGTTCAGGTAACTCTTTGTTCATGTTCTCGCATATTGTAGTTCATCACAAAGTTCTTGTAACTAGGTGGCGAGTGATTGAAGGACACGATTAATCCCCAGTCTGTTAGGAATCACTATTCCCAGATCACTGAGTTTCTTCGCATGCCCGGTCATGGCGAGCATGTGCTCACTAACGGAGCTGCCTTCTTCCATCATGCAGCCGAAGAAGTGTTTCGATGCTTCATAGCATTCCACGGCCGCATGAGTTTCAAATATAGCTTTCAGCTCATTGACCAACTCATGAGGATCGTAGTGCTCAAAACGTTTTTGAAGATCGGCTTCCGGACCGCACAGGATGGCACACCGAACTTGAGAGTACCGAGTTTTCCGAGTCTCGTAAACATTCTTTACTTCATCGGTTTCAGTTTCTGCAGGAGGGTCACCTAGCGGTGCATCAAGCACATATTGCAGGCTTCCACCATTGAGGAAAATCCTCACATGACGGAACCAGTCGGTGAAGTTGCTACCGTTGCTCTTAAGCTTTTCTTTCTCTAGGAACTGGTTAAAATTGATTGGGGACGCCATCTCTACAACATATATTTGCAATAGTTTAGAATAAGTTTATGACAAATTGAGTTCAAATTTTAATTCAACATAATTAAAAAACTAGGTGAACTCCCACTCAAAACAATATCCCTCGCATTGTCTTAGTGATCACACGAACCAAATCCACCACACCTAAGTCCGATCATCACGAGACAAGGTGTAATTTCAATGGCGAACACTCAAAGTGTTCATCATATCAATCATATGATTCATGCTCTACCTTTCGGTATCACGTGTTCCGAGACCATGTCCGTACATGCTAGGCTCGTCAAGGCCACCTTAGTATCCGCATGTGCAAACCGGCTTGCACCCGTTGTATGCACTTGTTGATTCTATCACACCCGATGATCACGAGATGCTTCGAAACGAAAAGTCTTGGCAACGGTGCTACTAAGGATGAACACTTTATTATCTTGATATTTTAGTGAGAGGGATCATCTTATAATGCTACCGTCGCGATCTAAGCAAAATAAGATGCATAAAAGGATTAACATCACATGCAGTTCATATGTGATATGATATGGCCCCTTTGTCTTTGCGCCTTTGATCTTCATCTCCAAAGCACGGACATGATCTCCATCATCAACGGGCATGATCTCGATCATCGTCGGCGTAGCGTCAAGGTCAATGGCGCCGTCTTCATGATTGTTCTCCATGTAGCAACTATTACAACTTCTTTGAAATACTACTCAACATGAAATTTAAAGACAACCATAAGGCTCCTGCCGGTTGCCACAGTACAATAATGATCATCTCATACATATTCATCATCACATTATGGCCATATCACATCACCAAACCCTGCAAAAACAAGTTAGACGTCTCTAATTTGGTTTGCATATTTTACGTGGTTTAGGGTTTTCGAGTAAGATCTAATCTACCTACGAACATGAACCACAACGGTGATACTAGTGTTGTCAATAGAAGAGTAAATTGAATCTTCACTATAGTAGGAGAGACAGACACCCGCAAAGCCACTTATGCAATACAAGTTGCATGTCGAGCGTGGAGCAAATCTCATGAACGCGGTCATGTAAAGTTAGCCCGAGCCGCTTCATCCCACTATGCCACAAAGATGCAAAGTACTCAAACTAAAGACAACATAAGCATCAACGCCCACAAAACCATTGTGTTCTACTCGTGCAACCATCTATGCATAGACACGGCTCGATACCACCGTAGGGATTCGTTGCATAGAAAACAAAAAATTTCCTACCGCGAACACACAATCCAAGCCAAGATGCAATCTAGAAGACGGTAGCAACGAGGGGATTATCGAGTCTCACCCTTGAAGAGATTCCAAAGCCTACAAGATGAGGCTCTTGTTGCTGCGGTAGACGTTCACTTGCCGCTTGCAAAAGCGCGTAGAAGATCTTGATCACGGCGCCACGAACGGGCAGCACCTCCGTACTCGGTCACACGTTCGGTTGTTGATGAAGACGACGTCCACCTCCCCGTTCCAGCGGGCAGCGGAAGTAGTAGCTCCTCTTGAATCCGACAAGCACGACGGCGTGGTGTCGGTGGTGGTGGAGAAACCCGGCGGAGCTTCGCTAAGCGTGCGGGATGTGGTGGAGGAGAGAGTGCCGCTAGGGTTTGGGAGAGGGGGGCGCCGGCCACTAGGGGGTGCGGCCACCTTGTGGTCTTGGGGTGGCCGGCCCCCTTAGGGGAGTCCACTTGGGACTCCTCCCCCTTAGGGTTGGCCGGCCATGGGAGGTGGAGTCCCTCCGGGACTCCGCCTTCCTTAGTGGTTTCTTCCGGACTTTTCTAGAACCTTCTAGAACCTTCCATAGAACCTTCCGATCATTTTAAATCTTATAAAATGACTTCCTATATATGAATCTTATTCTCCGACCATTCCGGACTCCTCGTGATGTCCGGGATCTCATCCGGGACTCCGAACAAATATCCGAACTCCATTCCATATTCAAGTTCTACCATTTCAACATCCAACTTTAAGTGTGTCACCCTACGGTTCGTGAACTATGCGGACATGGTTGAGTACTTACTCCGACCAATAACCAATAGCGGGATCTGGAGATCCATAATGGCTCCCACATATTCAACGATGACTTTAGTGATCGAATGAACCATTCACATACGATACCAATTCCCTTTGTCACGCGATATTTTACTTGTCCGAGGTTTGATCATCGGTATCACTTCATACCTTGTTCAACCTCGTCTCCTGACAAGTACTCTTTACTCGTACCGTGGTATGTGGTCTCTTATGAACTTATTCATATGCTTGCAAGACATTAGACGACATTCCACCGAGAGGGCCCAGAGTATATCTATCCGTCATCTGGATGGAAAAATCCCACTGTTGATCCATATGCCTCAACTTATACTTTCCGGATACTTAATCCCACCTTTATAACCACCCATTTACGCAGTGGCGTTTGGTGTAATCAAAGTACCTTTCCGGTATAAGTGATTTACATGATCTCATGGTCATAAGGACTAGGTAACTATGTATCGAAAGCTTATAGAAAATAACTTAATGACGTGATCTTATGCTATGCTTAATTGGGTGTGTCCATTACATCATTCATATAATGATATAACCTTGTTATTAATAACATCCAATGTTCATGATTATGAAACTAATCATCTATTAATCAACAAGCTAATTTAAGAGGCATACTAGGGACTCTTTGTTGTTTACATATCACACATGTATCAATGTTTCGGTTAATACAATTATAGCATGGTATATAAACATTTATCATAAACATAAAGATATATAATAACCACTTTTATTATTGCCTCTTGGGCATATCTCCAACAGCATTGTAGATGGAATGCAGCAGTTGGCGTGAACCCAATCCCTTCCTAGCAGGGCAGCGTAGGTGCTCTTGCTGTCGACGATGAAGAATGTCGTTGGGATCGTCTTTCGGCCTATGGTTAGATCCACGTTCAGGACACCTTGCGTCCCTGATGCTTGGCCGTTGAAGTCGTTTAGTGTGACGTTGGTCTTGATCAGATCGGCACTAGAGCGTCCCAGACGCCGTAGCATGGAATATGGCATTATATTGACCGCCGCTCCCGTGTCAACCAACATCCTGCCGACGGGCTGCCCATTGATATAACCCTTTAAGTACAGGGCCTTCATGTGTTTGTAGCCCTTCTCCCGTGGCTTTTCAAAGATGACAGACTGTGGATCGCAGTCAAACTGTGCTATCGGCACTTCTTCAGTTCCTGGGGCACGAAACTCTGATGGAAGGAAGAACACCATGTTTGTGCCAGCCGATGTACCCACATCGGCTTTTTCTTGCTTGGGACGCCAAACTTTCTTTGGTGGACGAGTCTCTTCGTCCAAAGTCTGCTGAATTTTCACGGCCAGATCGGGCCGCGCTTTCCTCAACGTGTGCAAGTATCGCGCTTCGGCTTGCTCCAAGCTACGTAGCTACTGAACCCTACACTTTTGGGAGTGGCTGAGTCCATCGGGGCACCACCTTGGCCGGTGGTACCTATCCTCTTCTTCATCTTCTGACTCCTCAAAGTCTTCATCTTGAGAGGACTCAGCTCGTTTGTTCTGTGGCGGGAGAGGCCCTAGACGCTTGAAAACTGAAACTTCCCCCGCATCCTTCTTCCGGCGTCTACACTCGGGCAGTTGTCGATTGTAGGCAATCGACTCATCCCCGAATCCCAGGCAGGTGTTTAAAGAAGGGACAGTCCCGGTGTCGATCCATGTCTTCCTCGCTCCCTTGACCTCTCCTTAGCGCGGTGCTCACGTCCTTCGTCGTCTCTGTCGTGCCGAAGGTACCTTCCTTTATCTTCATCGGACCGATTGTATCTTTCGTCGTTTACGTCGCATCGCCGACGTCGGTCATACTGATATTCATATTTGTTGAGGAGATGCGTGGAAAGCGGTTTTTGGTATCGCATGCTTCTCACTTGTTCCTTGGTGAGGTACCGTCTGTCATCATATCGGGGCCGGTCGCGTGGATCGGCCTCCTCCTTTTCCTTGTTGCGGGAGTGACTGCTTTCCTCTTTATCCTTGCCATGGTGGCGCACAGGCCCCGCCATGTTAACATCGAACGAGAAATCCAGTCGACGCCTCGCGGAGTGGTTAGGTTCCACCATGTTGACGCCAGGGAACGGATGTGTGTCCACTTTCATGGCAAACTGCCCAAAGAGCAATCGGCCTTGTTCTATCGTCATTTGGATCTGCTGACGAAACACCTTGCAGTCATTGGTGGTATGGATGAACGAGTGATGCCATTTGCAGTACGGCCTTCCGTTCATTTCTTGTGCTGTAGGGATTTTATGGCCTTCGGGTAACTTCAGCTGTTTTTCCTTAAGCAATAGATCGAAAATCTGCTCAGCTTTGCTCAAATCAAAGTCAAACCCTCTTGCAGGCCCTTGTGGTTTTACCCATTTACAGGACACGGGATTTGCCCCCCGAGCCCACTCAGCTACAGCCACCTCTAGGTCTGGTGCAGGATCTTCAGCTTCTTCCATCTCAACCAGGCCTATCGGACGCTTGAACTTGTCTTGGTACAATTCAGGGTGCCGCTGCTCATATGATGTGAGTTTCTGCACCATGTGCGACAATGAACTGTACTCTGCTTGGGAAGTCAGATCCTTGATCGGCGTTGCGAGGCCCAATACTGCCAACTCGATTGCTTCCTTCTCAGATAAACGAACCGAATAACATCGGTTCCTGACAGTCCTGAAACGTTGGATGTATTCAGACACTGTTTCTCCCCGCTTCCGCCGCACCTGTGCTAGATCGGCAATGCCAGCTTCGGTAGCATCTGAGTGATATTGCACATGAAACTGCTCCTCTAGTCGCTTCCATGTGCGGACTGAGTTTGGTGGCAACGAGGTGTACCACCCAAAGGCTGATCCCGTGAGAGATTGTGCGAAAAACCTCACACGTAACGGGTCTGATACTGAAATCAAGCCCAGCTGTGCCAAATATCGGCTTACGTGCTCTATTGAGCTATATCCTTCTGCTCCATTGAACTTTGAGAATTCAGGGAGCCGATATTTGGGTGGCAGCGGGATCAGATCGTACTCGTCGGGGTACGGCTTGGAATAGCCGATTGTTTTCCTCTTCGGCAAGATGCCGAACTGGTCTCTCAAGATGGTGCTGATCTGTTCCATGGTATTAGCTGTAGGGACCGAGCCCTCATGACTCGCTCCAGTAGCATATTTAGCTAGCCACGCTTGTTTGTCAGCGTCTGCTCCAGAAATCCCTGTTGGTGCAATCTGGTTCGTTCGTGCCAAGGCATTGCAGTCCGGCACGTATGTGCACACGTATCCATGTGGGATCTCCTTAGGCGGCTCATATAGGAACTGGCAATCGCTAGGATCGCCTCCAACCTTGTAGACGACGTACGCCGGTGAACCCGGCGGCTCTGGTGCTGCAAGCACGAATGGTAGCGGTGGTCTGATTTGGAGCGGTATCTCTCCCTGGTGAGTCCCTAGGGTAGGTCCTGACGGGGAGTACTGATGCTTCATGAATTCCTGCACCACACGGACCGCGACGCGCTCGAGAGTATTCACCAGGCTTTCGTAATAGCGGTGTAGAGAATGAGCCGCCATGTAATTGATTTCCCGGCGCGAGCTCGGTACGTTCCTCCGAAGGGGTAGACAGGTCCACTCCGTCAAGAACACCTTCAGGGGAAAACCCCTTCCACCTTACGCCATGTGAACGGGTCCTCACGAAGGAGCCGATGAGATCGGCTTCCAAGATGGCTTTCATCTCATCATACTTCTTCTTTTGCTCTTCGGGCAGATCCGCGTACGTGACTGGTTCGCCAACCACCTCATCCGCAGCTTTTGACATGGTTGCTGCAGATGTCGATGTTGTTGTTGTTGCAGAATGTCCCACCGGGCGTGCCAGAATGTGTTGCTGTCAAAAATCCACCGGCGAGTAGCGACGGGCAACACCGTAGAGCCGGGAGGCTCCCAGGATTGCGGTGGACCCTGGTCCCTCGGGCGACGGCCCGCAATGCCTTCTGGCACACGTCCTGGTGCTTACGAGGGCGTGCCACCTGACCTATACCTGGTCAGGAAGGTGATGGATTGCTTCGACTAGTTTCCTGCATGGCAAACACGTAAACATTAAATACGAGCCCCGATCGGCTTTTAAGTTGTTCTGTGGATCGGCTTAAAGAGCCGATTGCCCCATAGTTCATGTTAGATTTATAAGGACATGGGGATCATGCTTTATCAATACCAAGCTAAACTAATCTACGATAGTCTAGGGTTTTCACCGTATAATCGGAACATCCTATGCGTAGTTGAGCCTAGCAGATACGTAAGATGATGGAAAACCAGCCCTAAAGAGGCCTAAAAACTAACGTGAAGTTGATCCCCGGAACAATCCCTCTAAAGCTTAATAAACCACACCTTACGCACTACCGGATCGTTCAACCCGTTTATAAGGCCTAACCATACGGATATCAAACCAATCCTTGAAGAACAAGGAGCAACTATAACGGATTAGATCCACTAAATAAAGAACAAGCAAGATGCTGCCCTTACACCTAAAATAGGTGTAAGGGCAGCTAGATATCGAGGGGCAGCGTAGCTAAACAAGTACATCGTGAAAGCATCGACGTCAACCCCAAAACACCTAAGATAAAGGTGTTGCTCGCCATCAAAAAAGGCTTCAGCACGAGCAACACCAGCAACGAATAAACTGATACTGCCTAGATCGCAATATGCGATCTAGGCAGCATGTTGCTTACCCGGGAGAAACTCTCGAAACAAGGGGTGGCGATGCGCCTAGATTGATTTGTTGTGAACGTGATCGTCCTCTTTTCTCAATAACCCTAGATACATATTTATAGTCCGTAGACTTTCTAACTTGGGAATAAACCCAACCGTGTACGAGCTAAACTCTATCTCTTAATTCTAACCGACACGTAACCTACTATAATTTACAGATACACGGGCAATCTTGCCCAGACTTCTTGTACAAGGCCGGTTCGGGAATATTTTCCATGCATATCCTCTAAGCCCATTTAATCACGGCCCATCTCCAGACTTGGTTAAATTCTGGTGATAACAAGATGCAAGTTCTAATAAAAGTCTTTTTTGCAAGACGAGCTGTTAGATATAATTTGTCTCCTGATGCTAAGTTTGCCACATCTCCCATAAATATTAGAGATAAGGATTATGATTTCTCTCTGGATTCATATTACATATCTATTGTTGAGAAAGAACCTTTTTGTGGTACTGAAAATGAAAGTGCTATGAAACATATGAATAAACTCTCTACTTTGAGCAATTTATTCTCTGATGATATTAAGATACACACTTGCTTCGTCACTAAAATTTTCCCTTTCTCTCTGAAAGGAGCAGCTAAAATTTGGTATGATAATTTGTCTCCTGGATCTATTGATAGGCCTATTGGTTTGGTTAATGCCTTCTTTCAGAAATATTTCCCTGCTAGTGCCCAACATGTTGCTTTGTAGAAAATCTTTGACTTTGTGCAGGTAGAAGGAGAGAAATTGCATGAATCTTGGGCAAGATTTTGTTCTTTAATTAGAGCACTACCTAAAAATCCATTAGCTAAAAATGAACTCCTTGATATATTCTATAATGGACTAACTGTTGAATCTAGGACATACCTAGATAGTTTGCTGGTTGTGTTTTCAGGAAAAGAACTCCTGCTAAAGCTGAGGAATTATTGGCCAAAATAAGCAAAAATTATGATGATTGGACTACACCGGAGCCAACACCAATACCGAAGAAAAGGGGAATGATTGAATTAAATGATGAAGTGATGATGGATGCTAAAAAAATCTCTTAAAGAGAAGGGTATTAAATCTAAAGATGTGAAGAATCTACCACCTATAGAAGAATTATGTAAGCCAGTCCCTCGTTCTTCCACTATTGAGGTACACTCTCTCCAACGTTTTGATAGTAGAGATATTCCCTACTCCAAACCTCCTGATCAATGCTTAGATGATTTTGATAACTATATTGTTAAGCAAGATAATTTTAATAAGAGAGTGAAAAATCATCTAATGGAAAATTCTAGAGCTATCAATAATTTGCATGATATTGTGGAAATAACCTCTAATGATGTTAAAATGCTTGTTAAACATTTCCATATGGTTCAAACTCAAATTGATCAGCTCACTAAAGTGCAAAAAGATTTGCTAGTTAATGCTTCTATGTAAAAACGTGCTGATGAAATAAGTACTAGAAGTGGTGCTACTACTCAGGATCCTTTATATCCTGAGGGACATCCAAAGAGAATTGAACAAGATTCTCAACAAGTTAATGATGCTAGGACTAAGTCTAAGAAAAATAAGAACAAACATAAAACTGTTGTAGAATCCTCTGAACCTGCTAAAGATCCTAATAGTATATCTATCTATGGTGCTGAAACTGAAAGTGGTAATGATAAAAATGATGCGTCCGATAAAGAGGAAATTGAAGAAGAACCTAAAAAGCATAATAAGAATACAAAGTACACTAAGGAAGATTTTATTGCTAATAAACATGGCAGTGAAAGAGAACCTTGGGTGCGAAAACCGATGCCTTTTCCTGATAAGAAACATAAATCAAAGGAGGAAGAACGCTATAACAAGTTTTGTGAATGGATGAAACCTTCGTTTTGCAAATTCCTTTGACTGATGCTATTAAATTGCCTCCTTATTCAAAGTATATGAAATATATTGTCTCTAAAGGAAAATTCCAAATGAGGAAATCTCCACTATGCTCGCTAATTATTCTTTCAATGGCAAGGTTCCAAAGAATCTTGATGATCCAGGTATACCCACTATTCCATGCTCCATCAAAAATAATTATGTTAGAACAGCTTTATGTGACTCGGGAGCAGGAGTTAGTGTTATGCCATTTTCTCTCAATAAGAGACTTGATCTAGAAAATTAATACCAACAGATATATCCTTGCAAATGGCTGATAAGTCAACTACTATTCCTGTTGGTATATGTGAGGATGTTCCTGTTCAAGTTGCTCATAATTGTATGATATAAACTGACTTTGTTGTGCTGGAAATGCCTGAAGATGATAATATGTCTATTATTATTTGCAGACCTTTTCTTAACACTGCAGGGGATGTTATTGATTGCAACCAAGGAAAAGTAACTTTTAATGTTGATGACAAAGAGCACACGGTTTATTTTACCAACAAGATTGATAGGAAATATGGTCTAAATTCAATTAGCAATATTGATACCATCCAAATTGGGAAATTTCATTTGCCTTTGCCAATTCCAAAGAAAAAGAATATTGTCATGATTGGACTATGCGTGTCAAGATTGAGGTAACATAATCATATAGTGAAATGCAAAGTTTTGTTTCATATAAAATTGTTTTGGTAACAAGACTTGATCAACCTTGTTAACAAATTAATTTTGAATGAATGAAACTATGTTTTCACCTATGCACCACTTATTAATTTCATAATAGAATGTCTTAGAGTTGCTATAGATTTGGTTTTGCATTTGTTTTTCATCATTTCATAATTGTTTTCCTGCGTTAGAATCATCATTCAGATTCTGAAAATTGCCCAAAAATAAAGTTTCTCAAAAAATTCCAGAAAACATCTACAAAAAATTTACGCATGAAAAGGGGAAGAGAGGCACCTGGGGCAGCCCAGGGGGACCCACCAGCTGACCACACCATGTGATGGCGCGGGTGGCACCCTGGCCGCGCCAAGGCCAGGCGTGGCCCCCCTGGCCCTCCACTTGCTCTCTCCTCTTCCATTTCACTCTCTCTCCCAAAAAAACACGTCCCCATTGCTCAAACTCGTGTTCTTGCTGTTCTTCCTCGCGAATTATCAATCTCGTTGCTCATCCCATGTTTCCTGCTGAAATTTGAAGCATTTCCTCTTCGGCATGTGACTCCTCCAATTATCCAAGTAGAATTTTGTTTAGTGGAGTATTTCTTGAGTATTTTGCTGCTGTAGATGACATGTTAAGTGATCTTGAATGCTTGTATTATGCTTAGATAAGTCGTTTTGATGCATGTTTAGTCCTCTTGCAAGTCCCTATAGTATTCTCCTTCATTTGTTTGTCTTAAAATTATTTTTATGAGGTTTGTTAAAAATTTCAGAGATGGAAGCCAATACACACCAACTCATTCAACATGAATTGGAGGTGAATGAAGTCACGATGGTCCACCGAGAGGAAGGAGTTTTCCCTTCTCTTTATCCATGTTCGGAGTTCATGAGTGTTGCAGGGCTGCAAGAATTCTGCAGGAGTTCTAGACTTTGATCACCAATGTAGGGTTGGAAAGTTTTGTTTATGGTGAACCTTACCAATATGCAAAACTAATTATGTCTGTGGTGCAGGATTTTAGATGTAGTTGGAATTTTCCTAACCCCATGGTTCACTACAAATTCTACAATAAGGCTGTCAACTTGCCCATTGATGATTTGTGTGCAGCCATTAGAGTGCCACAATGGGGATCACGCGAAAGGATGAAGGAGCGACCCAAGCTATTGCTGGACCTCTACAAAGAAATCTGCCAGGGGAGAAGTTTCTCAGATGAGGATGGTAAAATCCGAAGTATTCAACTTCCATCTATTTTGTATTTTGCCTATTTCATTACTAAGTGTGTTCTAGCTAGAAAGAATGCAAATAAATTGTCCTCTTATGATTTACCTTTCCTAGATGTTGCCTTGAGACGAGATAGAACTTATAATTTGGGTGTTTTGATAGTTTCCTGTTACAACTAACCATGAGAAAGGAGGAGTTTGTGGAGGTCTCATTGCCTCACGTTTATTAGTATTTCACGGTCTAGTTCCACATGATTTAGACATTCAATTTCCATTAGAGAGGCTTGATCTTAACTCCATGATGCAACACAAATTTCTTTCTTTTCAAGCCAACATGGACAACCTATCTTATGAAATAACCTTTTTCAAGAAATCAACATGGATGGTAGCTATGACCGATCGTTTAGTCAATTTGCATGCGCCTTTTTTGTTTAACCTTGATGTCAGGGGAGGATGGTCACTGATACGTCTCAAACATATCTATAATTTCTTATGTTCCATGCTACTTTTATGATGATACTCACATGTTTTATACACATTATATGTCATTATTATGCATTTTCCGGCACTAACCTATTGACGAGATGCCGAAGAGCCGATTCTTGTTTTCTGCTGTTTTTGGTTTCGGAAATCCTAGTAAGGAAATATTCTCGGAATTGGACAAAATCAACGCCTAGGGTCCTATTTTTACACGAAGCTTCCAGAAGACCGAAGGAGTCACGAAGTGGGGCCACGGGGCGACGACACGCCAGGGCGGCGCGGCCCTGTTGTGTGGGTCCCCCGTGACGCCTCCTGACCTGCCCTTCCGCCTACTTAAAGCCTTCGTCGCGAAACCCCCAGTACCGAGAGCCACGATACGGAAAACCTTCCAGAGACGCTGCCGCCGCCAATCCCATCTCGGGGGATTCAGGAGATCGCCTCCGGCACCCTGCCGGAGAGGGGAATCATCTCCCGGAGGTCTCTTCATCGCCATGATCGCCTCCGGATCGATGTGTGAGTAGTCCACCCCTGGACTATGGGTCCATAGCAGTAGCTAGATGGTTGTCTTCTCCTCATTGTGCTATCATGTTAGATCTTGTGAGCTGCCTATCATGATCAAGATCATCTATCCGTAATCCTACATGTTGTGTTTGTTGGGATCCGATGAATATTGAATACTATGTCAAGTTGATTATCAATCTATCATATATGTTGTTTATGTTCTTGCATGCTCTCCGTTGCTAGTAGAGGCTCGGCCAAGTTGATACTTGTAACTCCAAGAGGGAGTATTTATGCTCGATAGTGGGTTCATGCCTCCATTGAATGCTGGGAGTGACAACAACCTCTAAGGTTGTGGATGTGCTGTTGCCACTAGGGATAAAACATCGAGGCTTTGTCTAAGGATATTTGTGTTGATTACATTACGCATCATACTTAATGTAATTGTTTGTTGTTTGCAACTTAATACTGGAAGGGGTTCGGATGATAACCTGAAGGTGGACTTTTTAGGCATAGATGCATGCTGGATAGCGGTCTATGTACTTTGTCGTAATGCCCTGATTAAATCTCATAGTACTCATCATGATATATGTATGTCCATTGTTATGCCTTCTTTATTTGTCAATTGCCCAACTGTAATTCGTTCACCCAACATCCGTTTATCTTATGGGAGAGACACCACTAGTGAACTGTGGACCCCGGTCCAATTCTTTACATCTGAAATACAATCTACTGCAATTGTTCTTTACTATTCTTCGCAAACAACCATCATCTTCCACACAATACGTTTAATCCTTTGTTTACAGCAAGCCGGTGAGATTGACAACCTCACTGTTACGTTGGGGCAAAGTACTTTGATTGTGTTGTGCAGGTTCCACGTTGGCGCCGGAATCCCTGGTGTTGCGCCGCACTACACTCCGCCGCCATCAACCTTTAACGTGATTCTTGGCTCCTACTCGGTTCGATAAACCTTGGTTTCTTATCGAGGGAAAACTTGCTACCGTACGCATCACACCTTCCTCTTGGGGTTCCCAACGGACGTGTGTCAACTGCACGCATCAAGCTCTTTTTCTGGCGCCGTTGCCGGGGAGATCAAGACACTCTGCAAGGGGAGTCTCCCACATCCAATCTCTTTACTTTGTTTTTGTCTTGCTTTGTTTTACTTTATTTACTTCTTTGTTTGCTCTCTATATCAAAACACAAAAAAATTAGTTGCTAGTTTTACTTTATTTACTGTCTTGTTCTCTAATTGAAAACACAAAAAAATTAGTTACTTGCATTTACTTTATTTAGTTTGCTTTATTCACTACTACTAAAAATGAGTAATCCAGAAGTTGAAGTTCGTTCATTTAAGCAACAAGGGGAGGAAAGTTTTAAAGATGCTTGGTATAGAATTAGTGATGCTCATCATAGGTGCATTAAGAAACACTCCACTATTATACTACTTAGGAACATTTATGTTGGTATCTGTAGTTGGAATAGATATGTTCTTGATACTCCTGCGGGAGGTAATTTCCTGGGCACTCCTGCTTTAGAAGCTAGTTGCATTATTGAGAGTCTAGTTGGAATACCACCTGTTAATGAAGCTAAAATTGAAATCTCTCTTGAAGATGTCATGAAAAAGTTGGAGGCCATAGAGAAAGATCTTCCAAGTCTTGAGACTAAATTGGGAATATTACTTAATAGCACTGATAAACTTGATAAATCTCTAGTTGGGGGGAGGTATACCGACATCTCACTCACCGATATATCATATTCCATCGGAACTTTGTATATTCATGTTTTGCTTTCTTTTTATTCTTGTTTAGTTTATTTCTGTAATTTCTCTTTTATTGATCTTGTAAGTTTTTAATAATTTAATAACCTATACTTAGCCTATTTATTTCGTTTTTATACCGAGGATAGCCTCTAATAGGAAGGAGGTAAGAATTGGGGAAGTTGCTGTCCAAAAACAGATTCTGTGCTGTCACCATAAAAATTCGTATTCCAAGACAGAAAGTACTTTTGAGCTACCAATTTTTGAGCATATGCCACATATTGTTATCTAACTTTCATTAGTTGAGCACTTTTCGATTTGAGCTACATAACATTTTCAAACAAATATATTTTTTCCTGCTGTTCTGTGTTGGCAGATTTCTACCACTAGTTACATTTGCGTGTCTATGTTAGTTTTCTTTCTTTTGTGGTTGTCGCTTTTGTTTCTACTTTCCAAAAAAAAATACCAAAAATATTTCTGTTGTTTCTCTTCATTTGCTTCTTTAGTTTGTTTCATTTTCTCGTTATGGTTTGCTATTCGAAAATCCAAAAAGATTTTGCTTTGTGTGTTGATTAAAAATCGAAAACCCAAAAATAATTGTTGTTTCTCTTTGGTTTTGTAAAGTTCCTGCAGGGTTCAATGGTCTTCCGTGACTCCATTGAAGCTTGGTTATCATTTCATATTATTCAAGCCACACAAGTAAAGAGCAAGAATGACGATCACGACAACCCGAGATGTGGTGAGAGGCTGGTATGAACTCTATTTATTTTCATTTTTGTACATATACTCATTTATGTGGACATGCTTAGTTTGTTTGTGTAAGGTGTATGCTACTTAATGATGCTCAGTAATTTATGCTCTCTCATGATTAGTTTCAATTTACTAATAGTAGGTAACATGTCATATAGATGTTGTGGTATCCTCCTCTGAATGCTTCATTAGAATCGACTTGGCACATGCCCAAGCATGCATAAGACTAAACAAAAGTCTTTTAAGCCTTGATTATTTATCTTTCCTCGGAGTTCTTATATTACTTTTATGCTTCCGTTAATTTTGTCCGTCGCAAGCATGATTATGACAACTATTGTTTTCTTGATTGTTGCTTCCCAGTCTATTGCTAGCCTTCACTTGTACTGAGTATGAGCTCTACTAGTGCATCCAAACACCAAAAGCAAATGTGCCAATTGTGTCCACCATACATACCTATACGTGGTATTTCACCGCCACTCCAAAGTGAATTGCTTGTGTGCTACCTTTAAACCTTCAAAATTACCACATGTTTTGTGTTTTGTTTTAGCTCATGAGGAAATATTGAGTGATTTATTGTTCTTTCATGACTTCATACCGTGACTAGCATGCATAATGTGCTGGTCTATAATATTGCAAAAAGATCAAGGCAACCGGGTGCCCATCCCAAATAAAATATAAAATGAACAAATAAACAAACACTGCTCCGCACATTATGTACTGGAGAGATCCTAAATAATGGTGTGCATTGGAGAACTAAATGGGAGACGCTCTTGAGGTCACTATATGAAAGGAAGCTAAATCACTTAATGACAGTCGTTGACATAGACACGCATGCTTCTCAAAATAAAATTTTCAACACTCCTATTGCATTTGAAATGAAAAGCTCTAGCACATGAGTAATCTTAATTCCCTCTGCGTAGGGCCAATATTTTACTTTTTATGCTGAGTCACCATCCTTTCTTTGAGCACCTTATCGAAAGCATAGCTATCATTCTTAGTGTAATGTGCTTGTCCCGGAATAAGATTAATTGTGGTATAACTGTGATGCTTGAATTTTTCGATATTTTTTACTTCTATTCTTCTCTTGAACTTCAGAGGTGCCTTGGCATTTATGTTTTGCTCCACAAATAAGGGCAATCGAGATACCACTTTAGCATATCATGTTATGAGCATTGGAATCCTGCATATACTTATGTTTTATGTTGCTTATTATTGTGTTGGTATTTTTTCATAGCTTGCATAACTATTGAGTAGCCTTAATTGCATACTTCTTATTATGAATTGCCTAAGTACTTGATCATATAGTGAGAATATATACATCATATGAAGCAAAAAGGTTCGTGAAAGCTTATTTTATCGCACTCAGTTGTCACCGAATTGCTTGAGGACAAGCAATAAGTTAAGCATGGGGGGAGTTGATGCGTCCAAAACGTATCTACTTTCACGAACACTTTTGCTATTATTTGCCCTCTAATTTGTGTGTTCTGAATGCAACTAACACGGACTAACGCTGTTTTCAGCAGAATTGCTCTGGTGTCTCATTTTTGTGCAGAAATCCAACTTTCAGGAAAATTCCCGAAAATATCTCAAAATCATATTTCACCTGAAGACTCAAGGAGCGAGAAGACGAGACGGAGAAGGGCCACGAGGGGCCCACACCTGGCCTAGGCGCGGGCCAGGCTGGGTCACGCCTAGGGGTGTGATACGTCTCAAACGTATCTATAATTTCTTATGTTCCATGCTACTTTTATGATGATACTCACATGTTTTATACACACTTTATGTCGTTATTATGCTTTTTCCGGCACTAACCTATTGACGAGATGCCGAAGAGCCAGTTGTTGTTTTCTGCTGTTTTTGGTTTCAGAAATCCTACAAAGGAAATATTCTCGGAATTGGACGAAATCAACGCCCAGGGTCTTATTTTTCCACGAAGATTCCGGAAGACCAAAAGGGAAACGAAGTGGGGCGACGGGGCACCGACACCACAGGGCCGCGCGGCCAAGGGTGGGCCCGCGCCGCCCTATGGTGTGGGCCCCCCGTCAGCCCTCCGAATCCACCCTTCCGCCTACTTAAAGCCTTCGTCGCGAATACCCCAGTATCGAGAGCCACGATAAGGAAAACCTTCTAGAGACGCCGCCGCCGCCAATCCCATCTCGGGGGATTCAGGAGATCGCCTCCGGTACCCTGCCGGAGAGGGGAATCATCTCCCGGAGGTCTCTTCATCACCATGATCGCCTCCGGATCGATGTGTGAGTAGTTCACCCCTGGACTATGGGTCCATAGCAGTAGCTAGATGGTTGTCTTCTCCTCATTGTGATATCATGTTAGATCTTGTGAGCTGCCTATCATGATCAAGATCGTCTATTTGTAATGCTACATGTTGTGTTTGTTGGGATCCGATGAATATGGAATACTATGTCAAGTTGATTATCAATCTATCATATATGTGTTGTTTATGTTCTTGCATGCTCTCCGTTGCTAGTAGAGGCTCTAGCCAAGTTGATACTTGTGACTCCAAGAGGGAGTATTTATGCTCGATAGTGGGTTCATGCCTCCATTGAATCCGGGACGAGTGACGAGAAAGTTCTAAGGTTGTGGATGTCTTCGTTGCCACTAGGGATAAAACATCAATGCTTTGTCTAAGGATATTTGTGTTGATTACATTACGCACCATACTTAATGCAATTGTCCGTTGTTTGCAACTTAATACTGGAAGGGGTTCGGATGATAACTCTGAAGGTGGACTTTTTAGGCATAGATGCATGCTAGATAGCGGTCTATGTACTTTGTCGTAATGCCCTGATTAAATCTCATAGTACTCATCGTGATATATGTATGTGCATTGTTATGCCTTCTTTATTTCTCAATTGCCCAACTGTAATTTGTTCACCCAACATGTTATTTCTTATCGGAGAGACACCACTAGTGAACTGTGGACCCCGGTCCATTCTTTACATCTGAAATACAATCTACTGCAATACTTGTTTTTTACTGTTCTTCGCAAACAAACATCATCTTCCACACTATACATCTAATCCTTTGTTTACAGCAAGCCGGTGAGATTGACAACCTCACTGTTACGTTGGGGCAAAGTACTTTGATTGTGTTGTGCAGGTTCCACGTTGGCGCCGGAATCCTTGGTGTTGCGCCGCACTACACTCCGGCACCAACAACCTTCACGTGTTCCTTGACTCCTACTGGTTCGATAACCTTGGTTTCTTACGGAGGGAAAACTTGTTGCTGTGCGCATCACACCTTCCTCTTGGGGTTCCCAACGGACGTGTGCTTTACGCGTATCAAGCTCTTTTTCTGGCGCCGTTGCCGGGGAATCTAAAGAAAAGTTACACCACAAAGATTTCTAACTCACACGTCAACTGCACGCCAGCAGCTCTTTTTCTGGCGCCGTTGCCGGGGAGATCAAGACACGCTGCAAGGGGAGTCTCCCACATCCAATCTCCTTACTTTGTTTTTGTCTTGCTTTACTTTATTTTATTTACTGCTTTGTTTTCTTTCAATATCAAAAATACAAAAAAATAGTTACTTGCATTTATTTTATTTAGTTTGCTTTATTTACTACTGCTAAAAATGAGTAATCCTGAAGTTGAAGTTCGTTCGTTTAAGCAACAAGGGGGAGAAAGTTTTAAAGATGCTTGGTATAGAATTAGTGATGCTCATCATAGGTGCACTAAGAAACACTCCACTATTATCCTACTTAGGAACTTTTATGTTGGTATCTCTAGCTGGAATAGGTATGTTCTTGATACTCTTGCGGGAGGTAATTTCCTAGGCACTCCTGCTTTAGAAGCTAGTTGCATTATTGAGAGTCTAGTTGGAATACCACCTGTTAATGAAGCTAAAATTGAAATCTCTCTTGAAGATGTCATGAAAAAGTTGGAGGTCATAGAGAAAAATCTTCCAAGTGTTGAGACTAAATTGGGAATATTACTTAATAACACTGTGTTATCACCAGATTTTGGCCAAATCAGGAGATGGGCCGTAAGTGAGATGGGCTTGAAGGATATACGCGTGGAGGATCTCTGAAGCGGCCTGACACGAAGAAGTTGGGCTAAATTGCCCATGTATCTGTATTATAGTAGATCGCATCTTAATTTAGAAGTTAGAGTTTTACCCGTGCACGGTTAGGTGCATGCCTGAATTAGAAAGTCCCCCGGACTATGAATATGTATCTAGGGTTTATGAAATAAACAACAACCAACGTTCAACACAAACCAATCTCGGCGCATCGCCAACTCCCCCGTCTCGAGGGTTTCTTCCGGATAAGCACCATGCTGCCTAGATCGCATCTTGCGATCTAGGCAGCACACGTTTATTCGTCGTCCATGCGTTGCTCGTGCTGAAGCCTTTTTGATGGCGAGCAACGTAGTTATCATAGGTGTTTTAGGGTTAGCATTGTTCTTCGTATCATATGCTATCGTCGTGCAACCCTTGAGCATCTAGCCGCCCTTACGCCTATCTTGGGTGTAAGGGCGGCACCCCGCTTGATCATCGTTTAGTAGATCCGATCCGTATGATTGCTCCTTGTTCTTCAAGGATTAGTTTAATATCTGCATCGTTAGGCCTTACAAACGGGTCGAAGGATCCAGTGGCGCGTAGGGTGTAGTTCGCTAGCCCTAGACAGGATGTTCCGAGGATCAACTTCGTGTTGGTTTTTAGGCCTTGTCTAGGGTCGGTTTACGATCACCGTGCGTGGCCGCGAGGCTCGATCACGAGTAGGATGTTCCGATTATGCGGTGAAAACCCCAAATCGTAGTAGGTCGTTTTAGCTTTATCTTGATCAAGCAGGACCACCATCCGATCGTACACCTCGTACGCATCATGGGTGGATCGGCTCTTTGAGCCGATTCACGAGACAACTCGAGAGCCGATCGAGGCTCGTATTTAACGTTTACGTGTATGCCATGCAGGAAACTAAGCGAGGCATCATCCAACACCTTCCCGACCAGGTATAGGTCAGGTGGCACGCCCTTGCATCAGCATCGGACGTGCGTGCCGAAGGCTTTGCGGGCCGTCGCTCGGAGGGACCAGGGCCAGCCGCGATCCCGGGAGATTCCCGGCTCTACGGTGTTGCCCGTCGCTGCCCGCCGGTGGGTTTCTGACCGCAACACATTCCGGCACGCACGGTGGGACGATCTTCGACATCAAGCCGCATCGCCATCTACATCTGAGATGGCGGAAGGCACTCCGGTCAAGTACGAGGATCCGGCCGAGGAGCTCAAGAAGAAGCATGACGAGATCAAAGCGGTCCTCGAAGCCGACCTCATCGGATCTTTTCACGAGAACCCGCTCACATGGCATCGGGTGGAAGGGGTTCTCGCCGAAGGCGCGCTCGATGGGGTGGACCTGTCCTCCCCGTCGGAAGAACGCACCGAGTCACGCTGCGTCAGGAGATCAACTTCATGGTGGCTCATTCGCTGCACCGCCATTCTGAGAGCCTGGTGAACACTTTGGAGCGTGTCGCTCTGCGTGTGATCCAGGAAATCATGAGCCATCAGTATTCTCCGTCAGGACCAGCTCTGGGGACTTACCAAGGAGAGATGCCACTCCAGTCCCGTCCACCGCTGCCGTTCGCGTTGGCGGCATCAGAAGTGCCGAATTCATCGGCATACGTCGTCTACAAGATTGGTGGTGACCCTAGTGACTACCAATTCTTACATGAGGCGCCCAAGGAGATCCCCCACGGATACACGTGCGCATACGTGCCAGACTGCAGTAGCTGGGCACTCTCAAACCAGGCTGCAACAGCAGGGACTTCCGGAACAGCAGGAGGAGTTTCGGGAACAGATCTTGAGAAGCAGACGTGGCTGGCTAAGTACGCCACCCCGACAAACCTCCAGAGCTCAGCTCCTGCAGGTTGGCTCGGAGCTGGAAAAGCAAGCATGGCTGGCTAAGTATGCCACCCCGGCGAACCTCCGAGTTCGACGCCTGCAGCCATCACCGCGGATCAGATTTGTACAATTCGAAAGACCGGTTCGGCATGATGCCGAAAAGGAGGACAATCGGCTATACCAAGCCGTACCCCAACGAGTACGAATTGATCCCGCTACCACCCAAATATCGGCTCCCGACTTCACAAAGTTTAGTGGATCGGATGGTTCCGGCTCCATTGAGCATGTGAGCCGATATTTGGCACAGCTGGGCACGATCTCGAGCATCAGACGAGCTGCGTGTGAGGTTCTTCGCACAGTCCCTCACAGGATCGGCTTTCGGGTGGTACACATCGCTGCCACCAAACTCAATCCGGACTTGGAAGCAGTTGGAAGAACAGTTCCACATACAGTATCACTCAGAGGCTTCCGAGGTTGGTATTGCCGATCTAGCACAAGTACGACAGAAGCGCGGGGAAACGGTGGCAGAATACGTCCAGCGCTTCAGGACCGTTAGGAACCGATGCTATTCGGTTCATGTAAGTGAAAAAGAAGCAGTCGAGTTGGCGGTGGTGGGTCTCTCATCATCGATCAAGGACGTGGCCTCCCAAGCGAGACTACCCTTCACCGGCGCACATGGTGCGAAGCTGTCAGCATATGAACGGCGCCACCCGGATGTTTACCAGGATAAATTCAAGCGTGCGGTGGTCCTGGTTGAGGCGGATGAAGATGAAGGTGCTGCGGGAGATCAAGAGGTAGCGATGGCTGAATGGACTCGGGGGCAAGCCCCGTGTCCTGTAAATGGGTTAAGCCACAAGGTCCTCCAAAAGGGTTTGACTTCGACGTGACCAAAGCTGAGCAGATTTTCGACCTCTTACTCAAGGAGAAGCAGCTAAAGTTACCCGAAGGCCACAAGATCCCTACGGTGCAAGAGCTGAACGGAAAGCCATACTGCAAATGGCATAACACGTTCACCCACGCCACCAACGACTGCAGGGTGTGGCGTCAACAGGTCCAAATGGCGATAGAACAAGGACGGCTAATTTTCAGCCGATACGCCATGAAGGTCGACACACACCCCTTCCCCGCCGTTAACATGGTGGAGTATACTTACCATGGAGGGTGCCAGCCAGATTTCTCGTGCAATATCAACATGGTAGGACCTGGGCACCACTCTGGTAAGGTCGGAGATGAGGGCAGCTGCTCTCATAACAAGGACACAGAGGAAGCCGCTCCACGCGATCGGCTCCGCCATGATGGCAAGCGCTACATCACAGAGGGAGAAGTGAGGAACGTAAGATATCAGCGACCTCTCTCTGATCACCTCCTCAACAAGTATGTGGGTCAATACGACCAACGCCGGCGATACAACGACGATGATGAAAAAGGTCGTCTGGCTAGGGACGACAGGAGACGTCGTCGGCATGATCGCGACGAGGAGCGATATGAGCGCCACGCCAAGGAAAAGTCGAGGGAGCAAGACGACGTGGATAGGCACTGGGACTGCCCCTTCTTCAGACACTCGCTGGGATTCAGGAATGAGCCGATTGCCTACAATCGGCAACCGCCGTAATGCAAACAGAAGAAGAAGGATGCAGCTAACGTGTCCGTGTTCAAACGTCTAGGGCATCTCCCGCCTCGGAACAGGCATGCTGAGTCCGCTCGGGTGGAAGATCTCGAGGAACTAGAGGACGATGATGAAGAAGAAGACAAGTATCATCGGCCAAGGTGGTGCCCTGATGGGCTCAGCCGTTCCCAAAAGCGAAGGGTTCAGCGACTACGTGGGTTGGAGGAAGCCGAAAGGTTATACCTGCACACGTTGAGGAAGGCGCGGCCCGATCTGGCCGCTAAAATTCAGCGAACCCTGGACGAAGAAGGTCGGCCACAAAGGAAAGAGTGGCGCCCCAGACAAAAGAAAGCCGATGATGAGACATCGGCTGGCACAAACATGGTCTTCATCCTTCCAACGGAGTTTAGTGCTCCAGGATTAGACGAAGCACCTGTGGCACAACTTGACTGCGGCCCACGGCCGGTCATCTTTGAGAAGCCACGAGAAAGAAGCTACATGCATCTGAAGGCCCTGTACTTGCGAGGTTACATTAATGGGCAGCCTGTTAACAAGATGCTGGTGGACACCGGAGCGGCAGTCAACATTATGCCATACTCCGTGCTACGTCGGTTGGGACGCTCTAGCTCGGATCTGATCAAGACCAATGTGACACTGAGCGATTTCAACGGCCAAGCATCTGACGCACAAGGTGTTACGAACGTGGATCCGACCGTAGGAAGGAAAACCGTCCCTACGACGTTCTTTATTGTCGACAGCAAGAGCTCCTATGCTTGTCCTACTAGGGAGAGATTGGATCCACGCTAATCGTTGCATTCCATCCACAATGCACCAATGCCTAATACGAGTGGGATGGAGATGAAGTAGAAGTCGTCCACGCAGATGATTCAGCCGAGATTTCAACGGCTGGCATGAACGTTTGGGAGACATCAGGCCAAGAGCCACTCTCAGGCATCAATTTGGACGACTGCGAGCGCATCGATGTGACCAAGGACGGGGTTAGGCTGGTTTTATCCACCGGCCTGATCGTGTAACAAAAGCAACATCGATGGACAAACATGGCGATGCCGGTCCAGGTGATCGGCCCCAAGGATTTATGGAGGAACATTGCAAAAACCTTCATCGAGCAAGCAACGTGGAGGCCGATTCCAGCAATCGGCCAAAATTATCTTCACCATTCATTCTGCCTGGGTTCAACGTCGATCCAATGGGCAATGGGTTTGCGTCGGCTGATGCGCTGGAATCAGCAGTTACAGTGCCTAACAGAGGCGACGTTCACATTTTAGTGCCTTGGCTAACAGAGCCGATATCAGCAGTTACCTGGCAGAATCGGCTCGGGGGGCACCTAATCAGATGAACATGTGCGATACATGTGCAGTAAAACATTGGGGGCCGATAGAGATAGAAAAAATCGGCCCGTAAAAAAAAGAGTTTTTCATAAAGAACAAAGCCGATGCACGGCCATCGACTCTAGCACAAATTTCATGGGATCTACCAGTGGCATGTGCAAACACAAGGACCTCCAGCTCTGTGTCAGAGGAGTTCTATTTCTGAGCCGTTGTGTGATCATCTGCAATATCGACTTTCAACGGAGGAGGGGTGATCGGCTCTGGCTGGCTCTGCATGGTAGTTCTCTCAGACATGATCGAACCCAGGTCCATTTGTCTGAATTGCGTGTCCTCGTCTCTGTTTCGCCTTGACTGAGACTGGGGGGGAAGCTAGCCTGGTGGATGCTCTGTTTTGAAAGCCGATTGGGTGGCCATCGGCTAGTCCTGCGTCGCGATTTCCATCAAGGGTGGTGATCCAGCAGAACTCAAACTCATTGGTCGAAAAGATGAAGGATAGATCATGAGGGCTTGATGCGCTGACATCGGCTTATTGAGCATTGACCAAGTTCACGATCACTCCGACGTCAAAGAGATGAAGAGCGGATTATGGGGGACCGATGCGTGGCCATCGGTTCATTGAGCATTGGCTAAGTGACGATCGGCAAAATCAGTATAAGGGGAAATCGGCTAAATTGGCATAAAGGAAATCGGCAAAATCAAGTTGGGGAACTTCTTCATTGATAAACGAGATTTCTTACATAAAGAGCTGGTGGCTCCCAAAAGGAAGTACTATGGGGATACATTGCCCCGTCTACTACTACTGATCCTATGCTAATGGTCCTATCTACGGGCCGTCACTGCCCTCGTCGTCGCCGTCGTCGCCGCTGTCGGCGCTACTCCCGGCGGGCTCGTCGTCGCTGCTGTAGCGACCGCCGGCAGGACCCTCGTTGTCCTCGTCCTCCTCGTCAGCGTCGTCGTCGTCGCTGTCGAAGTCGCTGAGGTTCCCCGGCCAGGGGCAGAAGCGCTTGGCCGGCGGCTCGTCGGAGGAGCTGTCGTCGTCCTCCTCCTCCTCCTCTTCCTTCGCCTCCTCGGAGGAGGTGAAGTCATCCCAGGAGAAGCGATCGTCATCGCTCTCCTCCTCCGATTCCCCGTCGGCGAGGAAGCGGAGGTCGCTCTCCCCGTCCGTCGAGGATTTGTCGTCCTCGGACCAGACGGCGAAGTCATGGGAGGGCTCCTCCCCGGCCTCTATGGCGCGGCGGATGTTGGCCGCATGGACCTCCTGGGGGTCCCGTTCTGGCGTCGGCTCGTGGGAGGAATAGGACTCGATGGAAAGTCCCGATGAGGCGGAGGAAGAAGAAGACATGGTGGCGCAGGAGGGCTTTTGGAGTGCTAATGCGAAGAGGATGGAGAGAAGAACTGTTCGATGCGGTTAAATAAAAGAAGATGGAGTGGAGGTTTAATGTTCGAACAGTTTTCGAGGAGGTGGTGCCAAAAAACTGTCAAATCGTGCAGGGAAGTTGGGAAGGCAAGTCGTCATGATGAAAAATACTACGACGGTTCTGCTCTGCCACGACATGACCCCTCGAAGGAAAAGCAGTGGTTTTGAAATTATCATTACCAAAACCAGGGGGCATGTGTTATCACCAGATTTTGGCCAAATCGAGGAGATGGGCCGTAAGTGAGATGGGCTTGAAGGATATACGCGTGGAGGATCTCCGAAGCGGCACGACACGAAGAAGTTGGGCTAAATTGCCCGTGTATCTGTATTATAGTAGATCGCATCTTAATTTAGAAGTTAGAGTTTTACCCGTGCACGGTTAGGTGCATGCCTGAATTAGAAAGTCCCCCGGACTATAAATATGTATCTAGGGTTTATGAAATAAACAACAACCAACGTTCAACACAAACCAATCTCGGCGCATCGCCAACTCCCCGTCTCGAGGGTTTCTTCCGGATAAGCACCATGCTGCCTAGATCGCATCTTGCGATCTAGGCAGCACTACGTTATTCGTCGTCCATGCGTTGCTCGTGCTTGAAGCCTTTTTGATGGCGAGCAACGTAGTTATCATAGGTGTTTTAGGGTTAGCATTGTTCTTCATATCATATGCTATCGTCGTGCAACCCTTGAGCATCTAGCCGCCCTTACGCCTATCTTGGGTGTATGGGCGGCACCCCGCTTGATCATCGTTTAGTAGATCCGATCCGTTATGATTGCTCCTTGTTCTTCAAGGATTAGTTTAATATCTGCATCGTTAGGCCTTACAAACGGGTCGAAGGATCCAGTGGCGCGTAGGGTGTAGTTCGCTAGCCCTAGACAGGATGTTCCGAGGATCAACTTCGTGTTGGTTTTTAGGCCTTGTCTAGGGTTGGTTTACGATCACCGTGCATGGCCGCGAGGCTCGATCACGAGTAGGATGTTCTGATTATGCGGTGAAAACCCCAAATCGTAGTAGGTCGTTTTAGCTTTATCTTGATCAAGCAGGACCACCATCCGATCGTACACCTCGTACGCATCATGGGTGGATCGGCTCTTTGAGCCGATTCACAGGACAACCTGAGAGCCGATCGAGGCTCGTATTTAACGTTTACGTGTATGCCATGCAGGAAACTAAGCGAGGCATCATCCAACACCTTCCTGACCAGGTATAGGTCAGGTGGCACGCCCTTGCATCAGCATCGGACGTGCGTGCCGAAGGCTTTGCGGGCCGTGACCAGGGCCAGCCGCAGTCCTGGGAGATTCCCGGCTCTACGGTGTTGCCCGTCGCTGCCCGCCAGTGGGTTTCTGACCGCAACACACTGATAAACTTGATAAAACTCTAAGTGGAATCAATGAGAGAATTGTTGTTTTAGAAACTTGTGCTACTCATGATAATCGAACCCATAGGATTAGTGAACTTGAAGAAGCTATGGGAACCTTGGGTTCAACTTTTTCTTCTCTTAAGTTTAAGGAGAAAGCCTATGTGGGTAAGGAGCAAAAGTTCATGTATGTCTCTAAAGTGCCTAAGCCAAAAAACTATTATAGGCCTAAAATTGACAAAGCCCTTAGCACCACTACGGATGATGGAGCATCTAAGATACCTATTGATGTTGATGCTTCGTCTCTTGATAATACTTGATTCACACTTTCTGCGCCTAGCTGAAAGGCGTTAAAGAAAAGCGCTTATGGGAGACAACCCATTATTTTACTTCTGCACTTTTGTTTTATATTTGAGTCTTGGAAGTTTTTACTACTGTAGCAACCTCTCCTTATCTTTATTTTATTGCATTGTTGTGCCAAGTAAAGTCTTTGATAGTAAAGTCAATACTAGATTTGGATTACTGCGCAGAAACAGATTTCTTACTGTCACGAAATTGAGCAGCCCCTTCTGTAGGAAATTTAGAAAAATCTGCCAATTTACGTGCGTGATCCTCAGATATGTACGCAACTTTCATTAAATTTGAGCATTTTCATCTGAGCAAGTTAAGTGCCCCAGAAAAATTCGTCTTTACGGACTGTTCTGTTTTGACAGATTCTGCCTTTTATTTCGCATTGCCTGTTTTGCTATGTTTGATGGATTTCTTTGTGCCATTAACTTTCAGTAGCTTTGTGCAATGCCCAGAAGTGTTAAGAATGATTATGTCACCTCTGAATATATGAATTTTCAGTTATGCACTAACCCTCTAATGAGTTTGTTTTGAGTTTGGTGTGGAGGAAGTTTTCAAGGGTCAAGAGAGGAGGAGGATACAATATGATCAAGAAGAGTAAAAAGTCTAAGCTTGGGGATGCCCCCGTGGTTCATCCCTGCATATTTTAAGAAGACTCAAGCATCTAAGCTTGGGATGCCCAAGGCATCCCTTCTTCATCGACAACTTATCAGGTCACCTCTAGTGAAACTATATTTTTATTCCGTCACATCTTATGTGCTTTACTTGGAGCGTTTGTTTGTTTTTATTTTTGTTTTTGTTTGAATAAAATCGGATCCTACCATTCCTTGTTTGGGAGAGAGACACGCTCCGCTGTTTCTTATGAACACATATGTTCTTAGCTATACTTTTAATGTTCATGGCGAAGGTTGAAACTGCTTCGTTCATTGTTATATGGTTGGAAACAGAAAATGCCGCATGTGGTAAATGGTATAATGTCTTGAATAATTTGATACTTGGCAATTCTTGTGCTCATATAGATCATGTTTAAGCTCTTGCATCATGTACTTTGCACCTATTAATGAAGAACAACATAGAGCTTGTTAAAATTTGGTTTGCATGATTAGTTTCTCTAGAGTCTAGATATTTTCTCGGTTAAGGTGTTTGAACAACAAGGAGACGATGTAAAGTCTTATAATGCTTGCAATATGTTCATATGTAAGCTTTGCTGCACCGTTCTATACTTGAGTTTGCTTCAAACAACCTTGCTAGCCTAGCCTTGTATTGAGAGGGATTTCTTCTCGTGCATCCAAATCCTTGAGCCAAAAACTATGCCATATGTGTCCACCATACCTACCTACTACATGGTATTTCTCTGCCATTCCAAAGTAAATTACTTGAGTTCTACCTTTAAAACTTCATTCCTTTTCTTTGCAATATATAGCTCATGGGAAAATAGCCTTAAAAACTATTGTGGTGAAGAATATGTAGCTATGTATCTTATTTCTAAATAAGTTGCTTGTTGAGCGGTAACCACGTTTCTGGGGACGCCATCAACTATTACACCTTTGTTGAATATCATGTGAGTTGCTATGCATGTTCGTCTTGTCTGAAGTAAGGGCGATTTTCATGATCAAATGGTTTGAGTATGCATATTGTTAGAGAAGAACATTGGGCCGCTAACTAAAGCCATGATTCATGGTGGAAGTTTCAGTTTGGACAATTAATCCTCAATCTCCTATGAGAATATTATCTGTTGTTGAATGCTTAAGCATTAAAGAGGAGTCCATTATCTGTTATCTATGTTGTCCCGGTATGGATGTCTAAGTTGAGAATAATCAAAAACGAGAAATCAAATGCGATCTTTCTCCTTAGACCTTTGTACAGGCGGCATAGAGGTACCCCTTTGTGACACTTGGTTGAAACATATGTTATGAAATGATAATCCATGTTAATCCAAGCTAATTAGGACAAGGTGCGAGCACTATTGGTAATCTATGCATGATGCTTGCAACTTATAGGATATCTTATACATAACACATATGATTTATTACTACCGTTGACAAAATTGTTTTCTATGTTTTCAAAATGAAAAGCTCTAGCACAAAAATAGTAATCCATGCTTCCCTCTGCGAAGGGCCAATCTTCTACTTTATTGTTGAGTCAGTTTACCTACTTCTTTCTATCTTAGAAGCAAACACTTGTGTGAACTGTGTGCATTGATTCTTACATGTTTACCTATTGCACTTGTTGTATTACTTTGTGTTGACAATTACCCATGAGATAAATATGTTGAAGTTGAAAGCAACTGCTGAAACTTATATCTTCCTTTGTGTTGTTTCAAAGCTTTCTACTAAGAATTTATTGCTTTATGAGTTAACTCTTATGCAAGTCTTATTGATGCTTGTCTTGAAAGTATTATTCATGAAAAGTCTTTGCTATATGATTCAGTTGTTTATTCATTGTCTTCACCATTGCTTCGAATCGCTGCATTCATCTCATATGCTTTACAATAGTATTGATCAAGATTATGATAGCATGTCACTTCAAAAATTATCTTTGTTATCGTTTACCTACTCGAGGGCGAGTAGGAACTAAGCTTGGGGATGCTTGATACGTCTCAAACGTATCTATATCTTCTTATGTTCCATGCTACTTTTATGATGATACTCACATGTTTTATACACACTTTATGTCATTATTATGCATTTTCCAGGCACTAACCTATTGACGAGATGCCGAAGAGCCGATTGTTGTTTTCTGCTGTTTTTGGTTTCAGAAATCCTACAAAGGAAATATTCTCGGAATTGGACGAAATCAACGCCCAGGGTCTTATTTTTCCACGAAGATTCCAGAAGACCGAAAGGGAAACGAAGTGGGGCGACGGGGCGCCGACACCACAGGGCCGCGCGGCCAAGGGTGGGCCTGCGCCGCCCTATGGTGTGGGCCCCCCCGTCAGCCCTCCGACTCCGCCCTTCCGCCTACTTAAAGCCTTCATCACGAATACCCCAGTACCGAGAGCCACGATACGGAAAACCTTCCAGAGACGCCGCCGCCGCCAATCCCATCTCGGGGGATTCAGTAGATCGCCTCCGGCACCCTGCCGGAGAGGGGCATCATCTCCCGGAGGTCTCTTCATCACCATGATCGCCTCCGGATCGATGTGTGAGTAGTTCACCCCTGGACTATGGGTCCATAGCAGTAGCTAGATGGTTGTCTTCTCCTCATTGTGCTATCATGTTAGATCTTGTGAGCTGCCTATCATGATCAAGATCGTCTATTTGTAATGCTACATGTTGTGTTTGTTGGGATCCGATGAATATGGAATACTATGTCAAGTTGATTATCAATCTATCATATATCTGTTGTTTATGTTCTTGCATGCTCTCCGTTTCTAGTAGAGGCTCTGGCCAAGTTGATACTTGTGACTCCAAGAGGGAGTATTTATGCTCGATAGTGGGTTCATGCCTCCATTGAATCTGGGACAGGTGACAGAAAGTTCTAAGGTTGTGGATGTGCTGTTGCCACTAGGGATAAAACATCAATGCTTTGTCTAAGGATATTTGTGTTGATTACATTACGCACCATACTTAATGCAATTGTCTATTGTTTGCAACTTAATACCGGAAGGGGTTCGGATGATAACCTGAAAGTGGACTTTTTAGGCATAGATGCATGCTGGATAGCGGTCTATGTACTTTGTCGTAATGCCCTGATTAAATCTCATAGTACTCATCGTGATATATGTATGTGCATTGTTATGACTTCTTTATTTGTCAATTGCCAACTGTAATTTGTTCACCCAACATGCTATTTCTTATCGGAGAGACACCACTAGTGAACTGTGGACCCCGGTCCATTCTTTACATCTGAAATACAATTTACTACAATACTTGTTCTTTACTGTTCTTCGGAAACAAACATCATCTTCCACACTATACATCTAATCCTTTGTTTACAGCAAGCCGGTGAGATTGACAACCTCACTGTTACGTTGGGGCAAAGTACATTGATTGTGTTGTGCAGGTTCCACGTTGGCGCCGGAATCCCTGGTGTTGCGCCGCACTACACTCCGCCACCAACAACCTTCACGTGTTCCTTGACTCCTACTGGTTCGATAACCTTGGTTTCTTACTGAGGGAAAACTTGCTGCTGTACGCATCACACCTTCCTCTTGGGGTTCCCAACGGACGTGTGCTTTACGCGTATCAGGGTGGTGTGGCTGCCTCGGCCACCCCCTCGACCTCTCCTCCCGACTATATTAAGCCTCTGACCATCCATGTGTGAGTAATTCCCCGCTGTAGGCTGTAGGGGATGGTAGGGATTGGGTGAGATTGTTCATGTAATAGCTGTAAGATTGTTATGGGCATAGTGCCTAGTATTTGTGGTTAGTATTTTTGACATTGTTGCAACTTGTTATGCTTAATGCTTGTCACTTTGGGCCCGAGTGCCATGATCTCATATCTGAACATGTTATTGATTCATGATGATAATTATTGTTTTTGATCATACCTGCAAGTTGTATACACATATCATTGTCCGGAACCCGAGGCCCTAAAGTGACAATAATTGGGATAACTGGAGGGGATGGCTATGATGTCAGGATCATGTGTGTTCATAGAGTGTTAATGCTTTGCTCCGGTACTCTATTAAAAGGAGTACCTTAATTACCAGTAGTTTCCCCTTGACGCCCCACTGCAACGGGCTGGTAGGACAAAAGATGTCGTGCAAGTTTCTGATTGTGAGCACGCACGATGGTTAGTTTATACTAGGATGCTTTTATAATTATTACCCGCAAATGTCCATGTCTTGCTTATTATATGAACTATCTCATTCATGCAACGCCTGTTCATCCATCCCTGTGCCTACAATATTTTAATCCTGCTGTCTACTGCAATCATCACTACTACCACTGCTATAAAACTGTTAGTACTGATAAAATGTTGCGAGCAAGTCTATTTCCAGGTGCAGGTGAATTGACAAGTCATCTGTTGAAGCTTATAAATATTATTTGGCTCCCCTTGTGTCGAATCAATAAATCTGGGTTTTACTTCCCTCGAAGACTGTTGCGATCCCCTATACTTGTGGGTCATCAAAAGTCATAGCGACTAACCTTTCAATGCAAATTACGTCGAAGTTCCTTTTACCTCACGATATACCTTGTCAAGTTATAGGCGAGTTGTCGTCATCCCTTTAATTGCTCAACTCTCTTCTTGGTCTGTGATATGTGATTCACTTGACTAACTCAATCTTAGTCGATCGCCTCGGTTAACACTTAACCGAGTCGCACATGTTCATGCTTTCCGAAGCATATCATCCGAGAGGGCCCAAAGAATATCTCTCCAAGTGGAGGGGTAAAATCCCATTATTGTTATCCATGTCACGCAGCTTGTTTTTCAGTCGATCCGAACATTGCCTTTATAACTACCTTCTTACAGAACAACGTTTGTCCGAACCTAAGTCGGCTGATCCACAACTTCGGATCATGCAATAACATCAGGTCTAAGGATTACACTGATTGATAGATGCAAATGCCGACTTTCTTGTTGCATATCACTGTCGGTGAGTCCGACTCGCTAAATACTTCAGTAAAGTCCTTGTAAGTCAGATTAGCACTACCACACTCTTGACAAGTGGTACCGAGTCATATGCTGACTTGAAAATTAGTCTAAGTCGTGTGTCGAGCACAAGCTCAATGACTAAAAACAATTTATTATGAACACCATAAATATATAGCTCCACAACTGAATCACGTATTCGATGATACATACAAGAGTTCATACAGAGACAACTTTACTTTATGAATACATTGGGAAATACATCATCTATGATTGCCTTTAGGGCATATTCAACAGTCTCCCACTTGCACTATAGTCAATCACTCTAGGACATCACATGTCCAGGCATCTAATACCCATTGATATTGTGTGCGCCTCATGCTTAGGTTGTGGAAGCGGCTTTGTCAACGGATCTGCAATGTTTGCATCCGTGTGTACCTTGCATAACTTGATATCACCTTCATCCACGAACTAGCGAATAAGGTGGTACCACAAGAGTGTATATATGTTTGTTTGTTCGGTGTTGTCTAGGTTTCTTGGCTTGTGCGATAGCATCATTGTTGTCACTATACACATCCAACGGATTGTACACGCCCCGCACCACATCAAAATCAATCAGGAAGTTCTTGATCCAAACTGCTTCTTCTGCTACCTCCGAGGAGGAAATATATTGAGCCTCTGTTGTAGATGCGGCCACCGTATCTTTCTTGCAACTCTTCCAACTCACAAAACATCCATTCATAACGAACACGTAGCCAGATTGCGAACGAGAGTCATCCGAGTCGGTAAGATAACTCACATCCGTGTAACCCTTTACACTGAGTTCCTCCTCACCTCCATAAACTAGGAACATATCCCTAGTACTTCTCAAGTACTTAGGATAGTTTTCACTACTGCCCAGTGGCTTTAGCTAGGATCAGCATGGTATATTCTTGTACAACTAGGAAACATTTAGCCTAGTACAAATCATGGCATACATGATGGATCGACCGCCAAACCATATGGGATCTCACTCATCTTGCTTTGCTCATCTGTTGTCGAAGGACACCGAGTCTTGCTTAGTTTGATGCCATGGGACACCGGTAAGAACCCCTTATTAGATGATTATGTGCTGAACTTCTTCAACACTTTGTCCAAATATGTACCCTGACTCCAACCTATGGGCCGCCTTGATCTATCTCTATAGATCATGATTCCCAGTATGTAAGTCGCCTCACCCAAGTCCTTCATTGAGAAACTTCTTTCCAATGATTCATAGGTTTCTTGCAACATCTCAACATCATTGCTAATCAATAAGATGTCATCCACATATAAGATCAGAAAATTCACTGAGCTCCCAGATGTTCCAACTCCAAGATGTTTGCTTCAATCCATACATAGTTTTAAATAGCCGGATATAGCCCGCTATAGCCTTTACCGCATGGTGCGGCTAACTGCATTAGCCCGCTAAAAGGTGTCAAAGTCCTTAAATAGCCGGCTATCGCCAAGCTATAGCCAGGCTATAGCCGGGCTATAGCTGTTTTAGGAGGCCACGGCTATAGCCTGTAGCCGGCTATTTAAAACATAAATCCATAAATGGATTTCCAAAGTTTAAATACCTTGTCACCATTAGCCGGATCGAAAAAACCCTCGGGCTGTATCATATACACGTCCTCGGTTAAATTTCCATTCAGTAAAGCCATTTTGGCATCCATCTGCCATATCTCATAATCAAAATAGGCGGCTATAGCTAACATGATCTGAACGACTTATGCATCCCTACATGTCGTGCTTTATAAATAGAAATATTTCCATCCATGTCAGTTTTGTGCTTAAAAATCATTTGCACTCGATGGCTTTTACATCATCAGGGAGATCAACCAGGTTCCAAACTTGATTTTCATCCATGGACTTTAACTCGGATCTCTTGGATCCAAGCCACGACATGGAATCAGTACTTCCCATCGCTTCTGAATAAGTTGTTGGCTCGTCATCGTCCAATGGCAATACATCTTGCAACCTGGCAGATGTTTGTGCCTCGGGGTGCTACTGCTGACTCAACCACTCAGGTACCATGACCAACTCGGCCTCCAAAGCTGTTGCCGACTCACCCCTGACTAACTAGTCCCTAATTTCTTCAAGTTGCATTGTGCGACCACTGACTCCCAGATAGAGAAAATATTTCTCGGGGAATACATCGTTCCCAACATCAAACACTTTGCCGTTTTCCCGCCCAAGGTTTCCCTTAGATACCTCATGAAAATACACTTATCGGACTTAGGTGTAAGCTTGTTCGACTGAAGTCGCTTGACAAATGCTTCACAACCCGAAATCTTTAGAAAAAAACTCGGCTTCTTGCCAGTCCACATCTCATGTGGTGTCTTATATACCGATTTTGATGGTACTCATTTTAGTTAGCTATAGTTTCCAGACGGTGACCCCAAAATGGCAAAGGTAGATCCGTCCGGCTTTCAATCGTACCATGTCCAACAAGGTCTGATTCCGCTTTCCCGACAAACCGTTTCTCTACTGCGTTCCCGGTGGTGTGAGCTAAACAACTATTCCACAACTCTTTAAGTGGTCATCAAAGTCATGGCTCATGTACTCTCCTCCATGGTCCGAGTGCAGAAACTTTATTTTCTTTCCGAATTGATTCTGCACCTCATTCTGGAATTCTTTGAACTTTTCCAGGGCTTCCGACTTATGATTCATCAAGTAGACATATCCATATGTACTCAAATCACCAGTGAAGGTAATGAAGTACTCATAACCACCTCAAGCTATCCTACTCATTGGGTTGCATACATCACTATGTACCAGCTCAAGTAAGTTAGGCACCCTAGCTCTCGCAACTCTTTGCAAAAGGTGCCTTGGTCATCTTGCGAAGAAGTCAGGACTTGCAAGTTGATGCATGTAAAATGCATACATGAACTTTGTACTTTATTAACATGAATTCCCACATATTTGCAACATATATGATGATTTTTATATTGATTTATGGGGATTTAGCAATGATCCCCTTTATTTGGGTTATAAATCTGCAAACCAGGAAAACCCTGTTTTGTGTATTTTTTACTTTCAAAGACCTATACGGAGTCAAAATGAGCTAGGATTTCTGGGGAGTCATTTTTCACCGAGAGAAGCATCATGGACTTTTGGACCAAACCTGGAGGGCTTGGAGGCCCAAAAGAGGGAAGGTGACGTGCCCATCCTGCTAGGGCGCACCACCCATGCTCTTTTGGCTATCGATCGTCCAATTCGCTTGATTCTTTCGTGAACCGGTGTATTTTGACCGAAAAACCACTAAATATATGACCCCCGGGGGTTCTCTAGAGGAGAGAGCTGCACAAACACAAAAAACACAAAAACAGAGCCTGCTTAAGCAAAGATTGGAGGGCGAAAATCCGCCGGATCCGCCGTCGGAGGGATCTCCACCTTCTCACACGTCTTCATCATCAACACCATGATCAAGGGGGATTAGTCCACCTCTATACTACGGGTTTATGGCAGTAGCTTGATCTACTTCTCTCATGTTCTTCATAGATCTTAGTACCATATGAGCTGTCCAACATGATTATGGACATATATGTAATTCCAATGCGGTGGATCTTTATTCTATGATATTGTGCTATGATATTTGACTCTACTTTGTGTAAGATGCATTGATAGATGCATATTATGTACCCCGTTCTTAAGTATTGGTTCTGATCCAACTTGTATGCAAGAACGTGTGTGGGGAGATGTGTGTGTTAGATGGAATAGCATGGTTTTAGTTATGGGATAGTGACAACAAATTCATGATCTATTATGGATTTGCCTTTTATTTTCCTCTCTTACTAGGGATAAAGTGAATGTATGTGCTATGTTCATCACGTGACAAAAGTGATGATCTTGTTTGTTCAAGGTAGCATGTTTGATATTCAAACATCATGTCAAAGTACTTATGGATATACTCTGTTAATTCGTAATACAAGATTGCATGGATTTTTCCCTTTCTTGTGGAGTATAAGAGAGATGTGTTGCATCATCTCTATGTTAGGACGTGATGCCCATATAAATGTGTATGTTACACATATTGAAGTTATATTCTTTATATCTGATTGATGAATTATTATTATCCACTATAACTTTCAAGAGAGAGTAGACAAGTGAGCCCATGAACCCCGGTCCTATTTTAATCATAAGACACACCTTTCCATTGATTTTTTCTTACTTTCTATTTGCTGAACTATTTTAATCCTAAAATACAAAATATTTAGTGCTTTTACTTAGTTTAATTTATTTTTCTAGTTTATTTTACTTCCTTTAGTACTTTATTTTACTATTACTAATACGAAACATTGTTCTTGACAACCACACAGTTGAGTTTGGGACACGAGGCTTTATTTTATTTTGCAGGATTTCTAGAAGAAGAGAGGGAGAGATACATCTCTACTCAATTCCCCGAGAGTTTGATATAACCCTTGAGTCAACCTTGTGGGGAAAATACTCTGCTGACACAACACTCTGCACTTGGAGTCCCAACGTCATCACACGTCTTGAACAACTCCAAATCAAATGAAGTTAGAAGACCATCATCATGGAGCTTCTTCATGCGTTTCCAACTTATATGACCAAGTCGATAGTGCCAGAAGTAAGTCATATTGAGAACATTGGTTTTAACCTTTTTTTCCATTCACATTATAGACTAACTTACAATCAAGATTCAAAATAGATAACCCATCCCAGGCGGGGTGCAAAGCGATGAAAAACACCATTCGAATATATGGAACAACCATTGTCCTTAATATTCCACTCATACCCCTGACTCATCAAACATGGGCAGATATAATGTTTCTACTAAGCCCTAGAACATAATAGAAATATTTAGTTCCATTAGGAATCCTGAAGGTAATTGAAGTTTCATTACGCCGACCACCAACGTAACAACTTTTGCTTTGTTGCCGACCTGAATGTCAACCTCTCCTCTTGCTACACACCTACTTCTTACCAGCCCCTGCAACGAGTTACATATGTGAATCTCTGGTCCAATATCATATACCCATGAGTTGTTAGGAGCATCAGCAAGATAAAGGTCTATAACATTTCATGCAAGCGTACCTGAGCTAGAAGTCATACTTCCACTCTTGGCCTTGTTAGCCAAATACTTCTTGCAATTCCTCTTATAGTGGCCCTCTTCCTTGCAATAGAAGAAAAGAGAACCGGCTGAAGAACCCGACTTAATCCCTGAAGCCTTGCTTTGGATTTGGTCTTCTACCTTGCTTCCCTTAGACTTTGCCTTATTCATCATCCAAGAACTCTCTTGAACTTAGCCTTATTCTGCACCATTAACACTTGACTAGTGCCTTTCTTGAGATCAACCTCTGCCTTCTTGAGCATCCTATGTAATTCAGTGAGCTTCTTATCCGTACCATGCATGTGGTAGTTCGAAATGAACTGTCCTTACTCACTAGGAAGAGATTTTGAAATTATATGTGTATAGCGAACTCTTCGCTAATAGGGAAACACAGCCTATCCACATACTACACAAAACTAACCATTTTGATTACATGCGGACCCAATGGATCACTGTCTTTGAGCTTGCAGCCCAGCAAAGCTTGAGAGACATGATACCTCTTGGTCTTTGTCTGAGCTTCGAACATCCGTTTGAGGCTTTCGATCATATTGTAGGCCTCAACATTCTCGAACTGCTGCTGCAAGTCCGGTTTCATGTGAGCAAGCATAAAAAAACCTGATTTTGTGGACTCGTCCCTAGCCTGACGGTAGGCATTATTCACGGCGGCTGCCGCATCATCATCGGACTCATTTAGAAGTGGTTTGTCTAGAACATGGTCTTTCTTGTTATGTTTCAGAACAATTCTCAGATTATGATATCAGTTTGTGAAATTAATTCCATTAAGTTTATCATTCTCTAACATAGTCCTCAAAGAAAAATAGGACAACTCAGGAGTGGTGTTGTTGGGTTCCATTGATCTACAACAGAAAATTATGCAAAAACACTGAAAGACGTATCCATAAAATAGAAAGCATATTAAACATTTTAATACTTATGCTCTCACCAGAACCAACACCCCTTCGATGGTCAGTAAGGTGATTCAGGACCCTAGATAAGCAAGTCGGCTTGTGAGATTTAGCATCACCGCTAGCCCCCGAGTGATCTAGGTAGAAAAATCCTTGTCAATCGCATCTCGTACAACTCATGTTGGTCGGGTGGCATCCCATGCCCCATCTCCCGACTCCCTTTGCCCCGAGGCCCACAAACGTTGTGATAGCCCTGTCTATCTTGCCAAGTGCTTCTGCTAAAAGTGTCTGGCACGATCCCACCTAGTTAGGAAGAATTGATAGCGCCCCAAGTTTAGGAGGCCGCTAACAATTCCTAACTTGTGATGGTGCATCAGTGGCGGAGCAACTGACTAGACCTTCATCGAGGGATTACTCTCCACCGTCTATCTCATAAAGGTAAAACAAAGTCATAACAAAAACACAGATAATAAAATTAACATGTGAAATGGTATGGCTCTCTTCATGATGATCTCCATCTCCACGAAGTTTTGTAAGTCGGCCCGCATTCAATACTAAGCATGCACCGTCATACTCCATCCCACCAGCTGCCAACTTGCATGCCATGTGGCTTCTTCAAAAGCTACACTAGCTTGTAATCACATAACATGGAGAAGTCTACACGCATTTCGTTATACCATAAAACTGTCAGAACTTTGGCTCCGGCCGGCTGACATACTATAGTTCGAAAATTACATGTAGATTACACATATCACATGCACACAAGACATACCATTCACAACACCATGCAAAAATAAGTTATGCATACATAGAATCGCATTTAACTGGGCGGTGTGAACCTCACAACGACATCTAAGGTGCTACGATTGCACGCAGCCGGCAGCCCTGCTATCCGGATAGCGAGCGGGGATCAAAGGGGTAGCGCCTATCGCGAGTGTGGGAAGCGCCCGACGATTTCAGAAACCACAGACCTAATATGCAACCATATCAAGTGATGAAGATGAGTATATAAGGAAAATGTCTTTCTAGAATATGTAGACCAAGACAAGTACTGGGAAGGTAAAATTATCCAAACTTGTGAAACAGCTGATAGTAAGTGATAAATATGAGTTATATGAAGTAGTGTAGACCATGATGAGTCAATCATGGGAGGTAAGGAAGAGTGATAGGAATAAAATATGTCTACCTACATGGTAGAGTTGTTAATCATATATGATTCACTTGAGAATCGTTATGTGATAGACTAGAATATCATAAAAATTTAGGAGGAGTTTGAGAAGAAGTCAGACGTTAAACAATAGTGCAAGAGTTGTGTTCCAAAACCATGGGAAGTGTGCCAAGCACATCATGACCATAGGTTTATGATAGAAACACTTGGAAGTATAGGAGCTATATTCCAATAGTTATGCATTTAGATTAGCTATGTTAGAATCTATAGAGATTATGTGAGGTAGTCCTTAACAAAATAGAAGTTAAATTAGTACTTCCAAAGAAAACAAGGTTAACCTTAACTATCCTAGACCACTTTGTTTCATGTTTATCTCATTGCAAATGAGCAATTATGATAAATGTTGAGACAAATAGTAGAAATCCACATATTCGTGCTAAGTATCACGATATAAACCTATCTTATGTGGTGTTATATACTACACATCAGAGCCTGATGTTTAGAGATGTCTTACTCAACCATTTTATTCAGGCTTATGATGGTATGTATTATAAGCACAAAGCTGAAACTTCTTGGATTTTATTGGATTTTCATTGTTTGACTAGATCCATACATGAAGTTTGACTTTGATATGCAAATGCATGTTGCAATATCAAGTTCTTACTTGATGTTATAGATCTAGAGGGTAATGGTATTCGTGTGAGGAAGTGACGAAGTCTGAATACTTTGAAGACAAGATGAAGGTTCATCAAAAGAAGGAAGCAAAATTGTGGGAAGCAACCACAATACTCTGAAGGAAGTGCCAATCAAAATTCATGCTTTGCCTCAACAGAGGATTACTTTAGTACATAAGAGCATGAAGGTGAGAAATATGGTGAATATGGAGAAGTAGAAGTAGAACCATAGTCATTATGGAAGAGGGAATGCATGGGAAATCACTTTGGATACTATATTCATAGTGATTTTCTTGCAAAATAGACCCTGAAGGAAGGAAAATGACCTATCAAACCATAGTAGATATAAGAAGACCACAGTTGGTATCAGGAGACCACAGTTGGTATAAGATCAATACTGCGAGATAAAGTAGAAGATGTCCAGACCAATTGATCTAAACCTATAATAGAGTACACTTTTAGATAACAAATAGCCACAATTGGTATCAAGTAATCCATAATTGGATTATTCTTACCAAGAAGTTGTGAACAAATAAAGTTTTGTCAGCCAAATAACTATGACTTATAATCATTTAGTCGAAGGATTCACATTGGATGTCCACAATTGAGTGGATACACCACAAACATTCTTTGCAAGACCGCAGAAGAAGTACAAACCATAAGTTAGAACCAGACTAATATTCTAACCATAAGCCCAATGGTTGGAAGAAAAGGAGTTGAAGACCATAAGAAAACTCTAAGGGGTAGAGTAAAGATTGAGTTGGATGTACAATAACTCAATTCTTTGAGGAAGATAGAAGTAGAAGACGGTCTGAACCGAGTGGAAGTTCGATCTTATTTTCATACGATTGTTGAACAATACTTTCAAAAGGATGTCAGATCAGAAGCCGAGGTTTATACCTCGAGGAAGTAAGAAGTGGATGATACGTCTCCGACGTATCGATAATTTCTTATGTTCTATGCCATATTATTGATGATACCTACATGTTTTATGCACACTTTATGTCATATTCGTGCATTTTCTGGAACTAACCTATTAACAAGATGCCGAAGTGCCGATTCGTTGTTTCTGCTGTTTTTGGTTTCAGAAATCCAAGTAACGAAATATTCTCGGAATTGGACGAAATCAAAGCCCGAGGGCCTATTTTTCCACGAAGCTTCCGGAAGTCCGAAGACGAGACGAAGAGGGGCCACGGGGTGGCCAAACCCTAGGGCGGCGCGGCCCCACCCCCGGCCGCGCCGGCCTATGGTGTGGGCCCCCGTGCCGCCTCTTGACTTGCCCTTCCGCCTACTTAAAGCCTCCGTGACGAAACCCCCGGTACCGAGAGCCACGATACGGAAAACCTTGCGAGACGCCGTCGCCGCCGATCCCATCTCGGGGGATCCAGGAGATCGCCTCCGGCACCTCGCCGGAGAGGGGAATCATCTCCCGGAGGACTCTACGCCGCCATGGTCGCCTCCGGTGTGATGTGTGAGTAGTCTACCCCTGGACTATGGGTCCATAGCAGTAGCTAGATGGTTGTCTTCTCCTCATTGTGCTATCATTGTTGGATCTTGTGAGCTGCCTAACATGATCAAGATCATCTATCTGTAATTCTATATGTTGTGTTTGTCGGGATCCGATGGATAGAGAATACTATGTCATGTTAATTATCAAGTTATTATACATGTGTTGTTTATGATCTTGCATGCTCTCCGTTTCTAGTAGAGGCTCGGCCAAGTTTTTAATTTTAACTCCAAGAGGGAGTACTTATGCTCGATAGTGGGTTCATGCCCGCATTGACACACGGGACGATGTGACAGAAAGTTCTAAGGTTGTGTTGTGTTGTTGCCACTAGGGATAAAACATTGGCGCTATGTCCGAGGATGTAGTTGTTGATTACATTACGCACCATACTTAATGCAATTGTCCGTTGTTAGCAACTTAATACTGGAGGGGGTTCGGATGATAACTCTGAAGGTGGACTTTTTAGGCATAGATGCGGTTGGATGGCGGTCTATGTACTTTGTCGTAATGCCCAATTAAATCTCACTATACTTATCATGTCATGTATGTGCATTGTTATGCCCTCTCTATTTGTCAATTGCCCGACCGTAATTTGTTCACCCAACATGCTTTTATCTTATGGGAGAGACACCTCTAGTGAACTGTGGACCCCGATCCATTCTTTAATACCGAAATACAAATCTGCTCGCAATACTTGTTTTACTATTTTCTCTCGCAAACAATCATCTTCCACACAATACGGTTAATCCTTTGTTACAGCAAGCCGGTGAGATTGACAACCTCACTCGTTTCGTTGGGGCAAAGTACTTTGGTTGTGTTGTGCAGGTTCCACGTTGGCGCCGGAATCTGCGGTGTTGCGCCGCACTACATCCCGCCGCCATCAACCTTCAACGTGCTTCTTGGCTCCTCCTGGTTCGATAAACCTTGGTTTCTTTCTGAGGGAAAACTTGCTGCTGTGCGCATCATACCTTCCTCTTGGGGTTGCCCAACGAACGTGTGAAATACACGCCATCAGTGGACTATAACTTGAGCAAATGAGTAATATTTACTCAGAAGTACGAAAGCTCAAGTAAGCTAAGTTTAATAAAGTTGGACGAAGGAAATATCGGAGACCAAATATAGCTCAAGAAGGTCAAAGACTGAAGGGGTTTGACCATACTAGAATTAGAGACTATATGAAAGATTCCTTTCATGGAACCAAGATGAATCAAAAGAGTTATAGGTATCAACTATAATCCATGATTGGACAGACTAAATGAGTCTAATCCATTCTTAGTAATATAAACCATCACGACCATTTCCATGGTAAGTACCTTACCAAGTACCATTATTGCAGTTTTGGTAGTGAGGGAAAACAAAGACCTATTTACCAATTAGGAGTATGTTATCAAATTAGTCTTCAGTTAAGACTAGCAGCGCTAGAAGAAGTCCCAATCATTGAATCTTCAATGAGAAAGGAAACAAGATTAGGATATTGAAAGAAATCATGGAATTGAAGTAAGAAGCCATGGCTCAGAGACAGACATTATTGGATTCTAGAAAGAATCTGGACAAGGGATATATTCAGTTATATCCAAAAGGATCACCATGGAGTTCGAGAAAAGTTGTAGTCTATACAAGTCAGATCCACACTCCGAAACGTGAGAGAGTTCAAACTTCGAAGACGAAGTTTAGTTTAAGGGGTAGAGACTGTAATATCCCAGTATTTGGGGTTACAAAAATAGAGGAAACAGATGTGTGCATTGCATTCATGCATAGAAAATCTGGGGAATTTTCGCGCTTTAAAGTAAAACAATCCACGATGAATCGAAGTTTCACTTGACCTTGGTGGAATTGAAGTAGCTCATCAAGTCAAGCGCTATAAACCTCAATGTGACCTTTGCTAAAACCTTGTTTTGGGTAGAGATGATTTGATCTAAAGGGTTAGATCAAATGGAACTAAAACCAACACAGTAACACTTTAATCAATGATCAATTGCTTGATCTTATAAAAGATCATAACATGGTATTCCTTGCCATAACATATGAACATATATTCAATTGTAAATCAAGTAACAATAAAATTGAGAAACTATTCTTAACTTATCTTTTCCATGTCTTTAACAAATAAATATTCCTACCATGAACCTCATGGTATTTCTTGAACTAAACTCTTGAACTTAACACCAACAAAATATTATCATTAAACCCTAGAGATGGGAGAGGTATATAACCATCAAAGAGATAAGAAGCAAACCCTAAAGTATTAACACTTAAATATTAAGCAACTACCTTGAGGTACAATTGAATTCACTTTAAAACTAAATACCAAATATAGCAAAACACAAGGACCTAAGTGCATAAAATCCACACCTTCTGATTTCAATCATAACTTATTAAATATATGGAATATCACAAAACTAAATTCGTTTACATTACGAATTATATTTCAAACTATTTGAATAAAATAAACTATGAGTATTTTGAAACTCATATGATCATGCCTTGGTGAAATCAAACATCACCAGTCAAAATTGGGGTATAATCCTTATCTTTGACATTTTGATCCCAATAATAATATAAATGCAATCACATATGATATAGTGACTTGATACGTCTCCGACGTATCGATAATTTCTTATGTTCCATGCCACATTATTGATGATATCTGCATGTTTTATGCATACTTTATGTCATATTTATGCGTTTTCCGGAACTAACCTATTGACGAGATGCCGAAGTGCCGGTTCTCGTTTTCTGCTGTTTTTGGTTTCAGAAATCCTAGTAACGAAATATTCTCGGAATTGGACGAAATCAACGCCCAGGGTCCTATTTTTCCACGAAGCTTCCAGAAGTCCGAAGGGGAAACGAAGTGGGGCCACGAGGTGGGGACACAGTAGGGCGGCGCGGCCCAAGCCCTGGCCGCGCCGGCCTAGTGTGTGGCCCCACCAGGACTCCACCGACCTTGCCCTTCCGCCTACTTAAGGTCTCCGTCGCGAAAAACCCTACCACGTTCGACGAAACCAGAGAAAACCTTCCAGAGCCGCCGCCATCGCGAAGCCAAGATCTGGGGGACAGGAGTCTCTGTTCCGACACGCCGCCGGGACGGGGAAGTGCCCCCGGAAGGCTCCTCCATCGACACCACCGCCATCTTCATCAACGCTGCTGTCTCCCATGAGGAGGGAGTAGTTCTCCATCGAGGCTCGGGGCTGTACCGGTAGCTATGTGGTTAATCTCTCTCCTATGTGCTTCAATACAATAATCTCATGAGCTGCCTTACATGATTGAGATTCATATGATGATGCTTGTAATCTAGATGTCATTGTGCTAGTCAAGTGGATTTTACTTATGTGATCTCCGGAGACTCCTTGTCCCACGTGTGTAAAGGTGACAAGTGTGTGCACCGTGTGGGTCTCTTAGGCTATATTTCACAGAATACTTATTCACTGTTATGAATGGCATAGTGAAGTGCTTATTTATATCTCTTTATGATTGCAATGTGTTTTGTATCACAATATATCTGCGTGCTACTCTAGTGATGTTATTAAAGTAGTTTATTCCTCCTGCATGGTGTAATGGTGACAGTGTGTGCATCGTGTAGTACTTGGCGTGGGCTATGATTGTGATCTCTTGTAGATTATGAAGTTAACTATTGCTATGATGGTATTGATGTGATCTATGCCTCCTTTCGTAGCGTGAAGGTGACAGTGTGCATGCTATGTTAGTACTTGGTTTGGTTATGTTGATCTGTCATGCACTCTAAGGTTATTTAAATATGAAGATCAAATATTGTGGAGCTTGTTAACTCCGGCATTGAGGGTTCATGTAATCCTACACAGTTAGTGGTGTTCATCATCCAACAAGAGGGTGTAGAGTCTAGCATCTATCTATTTATTCTGTTATGTGATCAATGTTGAGAGTGTCCACTAGTGAAAGTATGATCCCTAGGCCTTGTTCCTAAATATCGCTATCGCTGCTTGTTTACTGTTTTACTGCATCTGTACTTCCTGCAATATTACCACCATCAACTACACGCCAGCAAGCACTTTTCTGGTGCCGTTGCTACTGCTTATATTCATTCATACCACCTGTATTTCACTATCTCTTCGCCGAACTGATACGTCTCCGACGTATCGATAATTTCTTATGTTCTATGCCATATTATTGATGATACCTACATGTTTTATGCACACTTTATGTCATATTCGTGCATTTTCTGGAACTAACCTATTAACAAGATGCCGAAGTGCCGCTTCTGTTTTCTCGCTGTTTTTGGTTTCAGAAATCCTAGTAACGAAATATTCTCGGAATTGGACGAAATCAAAGCCCAGGGGCCTATTTTTCCACGAAGCTTCCGGAAGTCCGAAGACGAGACGAAGAGGGGCCACGGGGTGGCCAAACCCTAGGGCGGCGCGGCCCCACCCCTGGCCGCGCCGGCCTATGGTGTGGGCCCCCCGTGCCGCCTCTTGACTTGCCCGTCCGCCTA